>NC_064638.1:439859735-440162765 GCF_023864345.2 Schistocerca serialis cubense | reverse complement strand
ATAAAACCACACTCCAGTATTTTGTTGCATGATATACTTAATTGTAAATGCTTCAAGAACCCATAATAAAAAATTTTAAGGCAACTCTTTGTTATGTCTGTTCCCGGTTGCTCTTTCACGGCTGACGGGATTTGTGCTATGATAAACTTAACTGTTATTCAATCGAGATTCCGTCACACTTTTCTCTTAACAACATATAAGTAACGAATTACGTGTTTCCCCCTGCGAGTCCGGGGTAAGAATAGGCCCGAGGTATTCCTGCCTGTCGTAAGAGGCGACTAAAAGGAGTTTCAACTGTTTCGGCCTTCCATGTGATGGTCCCCCTTGGGGTTTGACCTCCATTTTTCAAAATTCTACAGAAGGGAAGGACACCTTACGTGGTGTACCACTGGTCCTAAGTGCACTAAGACCTTGGCACTCAGCATTGTACCGGCGTTGTAACCATACCCACTATTCCTCAAATTGGGCCTAAACGCCTGATGGGTTGTCCAAGTTACGCCCATAGTGCGTCCCCATCTGCACCAGCGATCATGATGGACTTTCCATGGCACCAGAAATCCAGCACGGTAGCCAGCCCGTTGTGGTGGGGTCGTCATGTACCCTCTACGTTGTAGCTCCCTGACAACACAGGGATCGTACTGCCGATACCTGAGCTGCACCCTCCCCACGTCGGCCAAGGAGTAGATGCCCGTCTCCTTGGGGCATCAGGACTCCCGGCAACGGTCATCCTGCCAGGTGGCCCTTGCTGAGGCTGGGTGGCGCACGTGGGGAGAGGCCCTGGTCGGAGTGGGTGGTATCGGGGCGGACGTTTCGCAGATGAAACGTCAACACGTATCAGGTCGCTCTGCGGCCGAGTCTTTCAAAAGAAAAGGTACCGTTTCTAGTTCTGGTTCTCCTGCCCTTTCCCCCTTGGCCACTCCCTGGGAGGAGGGACAGGCCCGCCGGCTTGGGGCGAAGTACTTCCCCCGCTATTTGGTCCGTTCTCGAACCGATGGGGGGACGTTCGCCACCTCCAAGCCCATGTTCTTTGTTCAGCACATTGAGGACATCTTCGGGGAAATCGAGGCTCTCAGCAAGATGCGTTCAGGGTCCGTTCTTATCAAGACCACCTCCGCCACACAGTCGGCGGCGCTCCAGGCGTGCGACTGCCTAGGGGACATCCCAGTGTCCATTGTCCCGCATCTGACACTAAATAGGACGCAGGGGGTTATTTTTCATCGTGACCTCCCGCTACAATCTGATGAGGAGCTCAGGGCCAACCTGGAGCGCCGAGGCATGCATTTCGTCCGGCGAGTCCAGCGCGGCCCCAAAGACCGTCGCATCGACACCGGGGCCTTTATCCTCGCCTTCGAGGGGAACGTTCTCCCGGAGAAGGTAAAGGTGATGTGCTACCGGTGCGACGTGCGACCTTACGTCCCGCCTCCTATGCGCTGTTTTCGGTGTTTGCGCTTTGGGCACATATCGTCACGGTGTGAGGCTGAGCCCCTTTGTGGCGATTGTGGACGTCCTCTTCGTGAGGAACATACATGCACCCCACCACCTCGGTGCATTAATTGTCGTGGCATCCACTCGCCTAGATCCTCAGACTGCCCCGCATATCAGAAGGAGAAGAAGATACAAGAACTCAAAACTTTGGATCGGCTCTCTTATTCTGAGACCAGGAAGAAGTATGACCTTCTCCATCCCGTGCCGTTGACCACTTCGTTTGCCTCAGTTGTGTCCACTCCTTCCGCGGTATCCTCACCCCTATCCTGTCCCCCCTTCGCCCCCTCCGCCCATCAGGGGGCTCTGCCTCCGCCTCCCAAATCCCTCCCTTCCAAATCCTCCTCCCCCGTGGCCCCCGCCCCCTCTGCCCCAGGGGCCACCCTTCCTCCTCCTCCTCTCCCCCCGCCACCTGAGAAGCGATCCTCTTCTCAGGCGTCCATCGGGGAAACGTTCCGGACCCCAGCTTCCGAGGTCCGGCGTTCCAAAACGGACCCCGCGCGTGAGGACCTTCTTCGGGTCCAGCCCACCATCCCTGTGCCTCCTCGGCCTTCCAAGAAGGCCTCCAAGAAGAAGTCTCTATCCCCCTCTCCACCCCGGCGCGTTTCGTCTGACGCTCCATCCGTGAGTCGCTGCTCCCGGCCGTCCTCAGTTTCGCCGGGACGCTCTGCTGCTAGGCGCTCAGCTGGCCTCTCGTCGGCAGATGATGCTGCCCCTCCTACACAACCAGGACAGCGGCCGCAGCTGGCGACGACTCGATGGAACTGGATCCGCCTTCCGCCGGTTGTAGCGTTGTTCCCTCGCAACCTGGTCCTCCGCGGCCGTCGAGGTGACCAGCTCTTCCCCCGACTCGTTCCCCCAACTTTTTGACTAGCGATGGCCTTGTTACATTGGAACATAAGAGGTATTCGATCTAATCGGGAGGAATTACAACTGCTCCTCCGCCTGCACTGTCCGCTCGTCCTTGGTCTCCAGGAAACCAAGTTGCGCCCGACTGACCGTATTGCCTTTACCCACTATACCTCGGAGTGGTATGACCTCACCCCTGTGGACGGTGTCCCAGCTCATGGTGGGGTCATGTTGCTCGTTCGGGACGATGTCTATTACCACCCCATCCCATTGACCACCCCACTCCAAGCAATAGCTGTCCGTATTACTCTTTCTGCTTTTACTTTTTCAGTTTGTACCATCTACACTCCACCGTCATCTGCTGTTAGTCGGGCAGACATGATGCACCTGATCGTTCAGCTTTCCCCGCCGTTTTTATTGTTTGGCGACTTCAATGCCCACCATCCCCTTTGGGGCTCTCCTGCATCCTGTCAAAGAGGCTCACTCTTGGCGGATGTCTTCAACCATCTCAATCTTGTCTGCCTCAATACCGGCGCCCCGACTTTCCTCTCGGACTCTACTCATACCTACTCCCACTTGGACCTCTCGATCTGTTCTACCACTCTTGCCCGTCGGTTCGAGTGGTATGTCCTTTCTGACACCTATTCGAGCGACCACTTCCCCTGTGTCGTTCGTCTCCTGCACCACACCCCATCCCCACGTCCTTCGCGCTGGAACGTACCGAAAGCTGACTGGGGACTTTACTCCTCCCTGGCGACCTTTCCGGACCACGATTTTCTCAGTTGTGAGTAAGGCCGAATACCTCACGGCTGTTATCATCAATGCTGCCGAACGTTCCATTCCTCGTACTACCTCTTCTTCACGTCGCGTTTCCGTCCCCTGGTGGAACGAGGCTTGTAGAGACGCTATCCGTGCTCGACGACGTGCTTTACGCACCTTTCGCCGCCATCCTACGTTGGCGAATTGTATTGAATACAAACGACTCCGAGCGCAATGCCGTAGAGTCATCAAAGACAGCAAAAAAGCTTGTTGGGCCTCTTTCTCCAGCTCCTTTAACAGTTTTACTCCCTCTTCCGTCGTTTGGGGTGGCCTGCGCCGGCTGTCGCGCATTAAGGCTCACTCCTCGGTACCTGGCCTGACCTCAGGTAATGAGGTCCTTGTTGATCCTGTGGCTGTCTCCAACGCCTTTGGGCGCTTTTTCGCGGAGGTTTCAAGCTCCGCCCATTAACACCCTGCCTTCCTTCCCAGGAAAGAGGCAGAAGATGCTCGGCGACCTTCCTTCCACTCGCTGAATCTGGAAACTTATAATGCCCCCTTTACTATGCGGGAACTCGAACGTGCGCTTGCACTGTCCCAGTCTTCTGCTCCGGGGCCAGATGCCATTCACGTTCAGATGCTGGCACACCTTTCTCCGGCGGGCAAAAGCTTCCTTCTTCGTACCTACAATCGCGTCTGGACCGAAGGTCAGGTCCCCATGCGATGGCGTGATGCCGTCGTTGTTCCTATACCTAAACCCGGGAGGGATAGACACCTTCCTTCTAGTTACCGCCCCATTTCTCTTACAAGCTGTGTCTGTAAGGTGATGGAGCGCATGGTCAATGCTCGGTTAGTCTCGATTCTTGAATCTCGACGGCTACTTACTAATGTCCAATGCGGCTTTCGTCGCCGCCGCTCCGCTGTTGACCACCTTGTGACCTTGTCGACATTCATCATGAACAATTTTTTGCGAAGGCGCCAAACGGTAGCTGTGTTCTTCGACTTGGAGAAGGCTTATGATACCTGTTGGAGAGGAGGTATCCTCCGCACTATGCGCAGGTGGGGCCTACGCGGTCGCCTGCCCCTTTTTATTGATTCCTTTTTAACGGATTGAAAGTTTAGGGTACGTGTGGGTTCCGTATTGTCCGACGTCTTCCTCCAGGAGACGGAGTGCCTCAGCCCTTTTTGCCATCGCTATCAATCCAATTATGGATTGTATTCCACCTAATGTCTCAGGCTCTCTCTTTGTCGATGACTTCGCAATCTACTGCAGTGCCCAGAGAACATGCCTCCTGGAGCGCTGCCTTCAGCGTTGTCTAGACAGCCTCTACTCATGGAGCGTGGCAAATGGCTTCCGGTTCTCTGAAGAGAAGACGGTTTGTATCAACTTTTGGCGATATAAAGCGTTCCTTCCGCCATCCTTACATCTCGGTCCCGTTGTTCTCCCATTCGTGGAAACAACTAAGTTTCTAGGGCTCACGTTGGACAGGAAACTGTGTTGGTCTCCACATGTCTCTTATTTGGCGGCCCGTTGTTCACATTCCCTTAATGTCCTCAGAGTCCTCAGAGTTCTTAGCGGTTCATCTTTGGGAGCGGATCGCACTGTCCTGCTTCGCTTGTATCGGTCCATTGTCCGATCGAAGCTGGATTATGGGAGCTTCGTCTACTCGTCCGCTCGGCCATCCCTCTTACGCCGGCTCAACTCCATCCACCATCGGGGGATACGTCTTGCGACCGGAGCCTTCTACACTAGTCCTGTCGAGAGTCTTTATGCTGAAGCTGCCGAATTACCATTGACCTACCGGCGCGACGTACTGCTGTGTCGGTATGCCTGCCGGCTGTTGTCTATGCCCGACCACCCCTCTTACCAGTCCTTCTTCGCCGATTCTCTCGACCGTCAGTACGGGTTGTATGTGTCTGCCCTGCTGCCCCCTGGAGTCCGCTTCCGTCGCCTGCTTCGACAATTGGATTTTGCCCTCCCTACCACCTTCAAAGAGGGTGAGAGCCCGACCCCACCTTGGCTCCAGGCTCCGGTTCATATTTATCTCGACCTCAGCTCACTCCCAAAGGAGGGTACTCCGGCTGCAGTGTATTGCTCACGGTTTGTCGAACTTCGTGCTCGACTTGCCGGTCACACCTTTATTTACACCGATGGCTCCAAAACTGACGATGGTGTCGGCTGTGCCTTTGTCGTCGGGGCCACCACCTTTAAATACCGGCTCCTCGACCAATGTTCGAGCTTTACGGCCGAGCTTTTTGCTCTCCATCAGGCCGTTCAGTATGCCCGTCGCCACCGCCATTCATCATATGTACTCTGCTCTGACTCACTCAGTGCTCTTCAGAGCCTTGGAGCTCCCTATCTGGTCCATCCCTTGATTCAACGGATACAGCAGTCCCTCCATTCTTTCGCTGATAATGGTTCTCCTGTCAGCTTTCTTTGGGTTCCCGGACATGTAGGAGTGCCTGGGAATGAGGCTGCGGATGCTGCAGCCAAGGCTGCAGTCCTCCTGCCTCGGCCAGCCTCCCATTGTGTCCCGTCATCTGACGTTCGTGGGGATGTATGTAAGAGGCTTGTGTCGTTGTGGTGGGATGCTTGGTCATCCCTCCCAGGAAACAAGCTCCGGGCAGTAAAACCCCTCCCAACTGCTTGGACAACCTCCTCCCGACCATCTCGGCGAGAGGAGGTCCTTCTGACCAGGTTGAGGATTGGGCATTGCCGGTTTAGCCACCGCTACCTGCTCTCCGGTGACCCAGCCCCGCAGTGCCCTTGTGGTCAGGCTTTAACAGTGCGCCATGTTTTATTGTCGTATCCCCGTTTTAGTCAATTTCATGTTGTCCTGTCCCTGCCATCTACTTTACCAGATGTTTTAGCTGATGACGCTCGAGCAGATGCTCGTATTCTGCGTTTTATAACTTTGACTGGCTTGTCCAAAGACATCTAACCTTTTTGCTTATTTTCTCTGCATCTTTGTCAGGTCCTTCTGGTGTCCCCCCATCCCCTTGAGTTTTACTAGATTCCATGTGCTCTAACAACAGTGACTGGGCGCTAATGACCTCAGTAGTTGAGCGCCCTTAACCCCCCCCCCCCCCCCAAAAAAAAAAAAAAAAAAAAAAGGAATTACGTGTTGCAGACTTCCCATCTTATAAAGGAGATTGTCATGGTTGCACCTCAGCTATTGCTTAATTAACAAGTATTTACTTTATTACGTTTTGCACGATTGGCCAATTTCAGTCTTACAGGCTGTTGTCAAATGCTGTAGATATTAACAACATGTGGTAATCTAGGAATGCCACTATCGTTTAACAAATTCACGGCTGTGGTAACCGACCTGAGGAAAATGATCGTCCAATATGATATATAAACTTGGGATCTGTCGTTGGCAGCGACATAAATACTACGTTTTACGTAGTGAAAAGTGAGTTACGAGTGAAGTTCCACAAAAACATGTATATTGTTTGTGCGTAGTCATTTTCCCGGCAGTTGGGGATGCAAATAAGAGTGGGCGAGGAAACATACTGGGGTTCATGTATTAGAAAAGAGAGAGAAATTTGTTTACAAAACGTCACCGTGTTCCCACTAGGCAGTATGTCTCGTGTGCGTTAGGATACTCCTTCATTTGTGTAGTCTTGACGCAAAAAATTTGCGGTATCCAGTATCCTGCCTAACGCAGTGCGTAATAAAGCTGCTTGCGGCAATTCAAATTTCTCATCAGACTGCACACTGAGACTTCTTTGGGAAGTATAGTCCACGTGGAGAAGCCTCAGCATGGTTCACTTTTGACCCATCCAAGGAAAGAGACTTTATTTGAATGGAAATCATGTTTCCAATCGCAAATTCATGCTGTATACGTAATCGCCATCTCAACAATATTATTGCTTAATTAATTAAAACGTCGGTAGAATTAATCGTCCAATTTATGCGTTAAAATAAATTTTACCTGGCCATCCGAAACCACGAATGGTTTGCTTTAAGTTGACGACCATTGAGAGCCGGGAGGGGGAGAGAGAGAATAATTTTCGTGTTCATCGATCATTAGTTTTGAAAAGCCGCGAGATGGCGAAAAGTGGTAACAGTTTGGGGCCGTTATGTTCAAATTTAAGCTGTAGATCCGCCTTGGCGTAAGAACAACATAGTTTTTCTGTCTGTTGACGTGGCGCCAGGACAGGTTACCCAATTTAAACGCCAGGACGCCAATCGTCCCCTAAGTCTACATACGTACTCCTGAAGCCACAGTATGGCGAGCGCCGGAGGCTACCCTGTACCACTACTTGTCATTACCTTTCCTGTTTCACTCGCAATTACAATGAGAGAAAAATTACTGTCTATATATCTCCGGACGATCCCTAATTTCTTCATCATCATCTCCGTTGTCCTTACGCGAAATATACGTTGGCGGCATTAGAACTATTCTGCAGTCAGCTTCAAACACTGATTCTCTAATTTTCGCAATAGTGCACCGGGAGAAGAACATAGCCTTCCCTTCAGGGATTCCCATTTGAGTTCCCGAATCATTTACGTAATACCCGCGTGTTGTTCGAACCTACCGGTAACACATATAGCAGCCCGCCTCCGAATTGCTTTGGTATCTTCACTTAGTCCGACCTGTTGGGCATCCCAAACATTCGACCACTACTGAAGAATTAGTTGCACTAGTGTTCTCTATGCAATCCCCTTTACAAGCGCACCGCACTTTCCTAAAATTCTCCCATTAACTAGAGTTGGCCGCTGGCCTTCCCTCCTACGGTACTTTCTTGCTCGTTCAATTTCAAATCGCTTTTCAACGTTACGCCTAGATGCTCAATTGACGTTACTGTATAATAGTACATTATTAATTCTGTATTCTAACATTACGGGTTTATTTTTCCTACTCATATGCATTAATTTACATTACACTGAGAGCAAGCTCCCTACCATTACATCATCTAGATATTTTATCTCCTCCTACAGTCCGTGAACGCCGCGCGGGATTAGCCGAGCGGTCTCAGGCGCTGCAGTCATGGACTGTGCGGCTGGTCCTGGCGGAGGTTCGAATCCTCCCTCGGGCATGGGTGTGTATGTTTGTCCTTTGGAAAATTTAGCTTAAGTAGTGTGTAAGCTTAGGGGACTGATGACCTTAGCAGTCAAGTCCCATAAGGTTTCACACAGTCCGTCAACGACGACATCTTCGCCGGCCGCTGTGGCCGAGTTTTTCTAGGCGCTTCAGTCCGGAACTGCGCGGTCGCAGATTAGAATCTTGCCTCGGGCATGGATGTGTGTGACGTCCTTAGGTTGGTTATTTTGAAGTAGTTCTAAGTCTAGGGGACTGATAACCTCACATGTTAAGTCCCATAGTGCTTGGAGCCATCTTTGAACGACACCTTCCCGTATATCACAGCATGTTCGGCAATGGGTCGCAGGTTGCTGCTCACCTTGTCCGTCAGATCATTCAAGTAAACAGAGAACAAGACGGTGCTGCCACATTTCCTTGGGGCACTCCTGATGATACCTTTACCTCTGATGGACACTCAGTGTCGAGGACACCATACTGGGTTCTATTACTTAAGAAATCTTCGAGCCACTCGTATTTCTGGGAACATATTCCGTATGCTCATACCTTCACAAACTGTCTGCCGTGGGGCATCGTACACTTTCCGAAAATCTAAGTACACTCCTGGAAATTGAAATAAGAACACCGTGAATTCATTGTCCCAGGAAGGGGAAACTTTATTGACACATTCCTGGGGTCCGATACATCACATGATCACACTGACAGAACCACAGGCACATAGACACAGGCAACAGAGCATGCACAATGTCGGCACTAGTACAGTGTATATCCACCTTTCGCAGCAATGCAGGCTGCTATTCTCCCATGGAGACGATCGTAGAGATGCTGGATGTAGTCCTGTGGAACGGCTTGCCATGCCATTTCCACCTGGCGCCTCAGTTGGACCAGCGTTCGTGCTGGACGTGCAGACCGCGTGAGACGACGCTTCATCCAGTCCCAAACATGCTCAATGGAGGACAGATCCGGAGATCTTGCTGGCCAGGGTAGTTGACTTACACCTTCTAGAGCACGTTGGGTGGCACGGGATACATGCGGACGTGCATTGTCCTGTTGGAACAGCAAGTTCCCTTGCCGGTCTAGGAATGGTAGAACGATGGGTTCGATGACGGTTTGGATGTACCGTGCACTATTCAGTGTCCCCTCGACGATCACCAGTGGTGTACGGCCAGTGTAGGTGATCGCTCCCCACACCATGATGCCGGGTGTTGGCCCTGTGCGCCTCGGTCGTATGCAGTCCTGATTGTGGCGCTCACCTGCACGGCGCCAAACACGCATACGACCATCATTGGCACCAAGGCAGAAGCGACTCTCATCGCTGAAGACGACACGTCTCCATTCGTCCCTCCATTCACGCCTGTCGCGACACCACTGGAGGCGGGCTGCACGATGTTGGGGCGTGAGCGGAAGACGGCCTAACGGTGTGCGGGACCGTAGCCCAGCTTCATGGAGACGGTTGCGAATGGTCCTCGCCGATACCCCAGGAGCAACAGTGTCCCTAATTTGCTGGGAAGTGGCGGTGCGGTCCCCTACGGCACTGCGTAGGATCCTACGGTCTTGGCGTGCATCCGTGCGTCGCTGCGGTCCGGTCCCAGGTCGACGGGCACGTGCACCTTCCGCCGACCACTGGCGACAACATCGATGTACTGTGGAGACCTCACGCCCCACGTGTTGAGCAATTCGGCGGTACGTCCACCCGGCCTCCCGCATGCCCACTATACGCCCTCGCTCAAAGTCCGTCAACTGCACATACGGTTCACGTCCACGCTGTCGCGGCATGCTACCAGTGTTAAAGACTGCGATGGAGCTCCGTATGCCACGGCAAACTGGCTGACACTGACGGCGGCGGTGCACAAATGCTGCGCAGCTAGCGCCATTCGACGGCCAACACCGCGGTTCCTGGTGTGTCCGCTGTGCCGTGCGTGTGATCATTGCTTGTACAGCCCTCTCGCAGTGTCCGGAGCAAGTATGGTGGGTCTGACACACCGGTGTCAATGTGTTCTTTTTTCCATTTCCAGGAGTGTATATGGAATCTGCCTGTTGCTCTTCAACCGCGTGAGAACAAGACAAGCCGAGTTTCGTATGAGCGATGCTTTCTAAATGCGTGCTCATTTGTGGTGCGACGAAGTTTACAAAACCACGAAGAGACGCGCGCCGAGTCCCCTTCTGTTGCAGTTGTTGCTCTGTGGCACGTCGTAGTTGGTTGTAGGGTGGGAGTTACCGCCGTCTTATTGGACATGTGTTGGCTCTGTAAGGGGTGCGCCGTCTTTTGCGTAAAAATAAATGTAGTCGTGCCTCACACAGGTCTAGATCGACTAGATATCGATATTCGAGCACCAGAGAGGAACACCAATTGTTAGTAGTGGACTGCAGGCAGTGTGCAGGGGGTAATCACTGAGGGAGCTCTAAGCGAGCAGGACACGGTGTCATGGCGGCCGTATGTAACGCGTACTGTCGACTCAGCGTGTCCCCGACATAACGGATTGACCATCAGCAATTAACCAATCGTGACAAGAGAGTTTGTTTTGAAGTGTTTTTATTAAGTATCTACCTCCTACCGTGATTACGCGTTTCGAGTCAATCGCGCCGGCCGCATGCAATTGGACTGCAGTGAGTACTGTGGTGTGTTTGTGTTAATTAATGCAATAGCTTGCGAATAAATCAAAGAGCGACAATCATTAAATTGTAAGGCGAAGGGAGTAACTGTCTCACATTTGTGTAAAGTCAGTGGACCACCGTAGTGATTATTATTACAAGAGAATCTTATTGATTGATACTAAACAACTCCCACAACAGTATTAGTCGATCAGCCCCTTATCCTTAAAACATGGTCAGTGTAACTCATTTGTTAGGCTGCTATAAGGTGATTAAGAAGCTTCCACAACCTTGAACGCAGGCTCATACGGAGTCAGTCAGTTTTAGTACGGTTCGTGTTAGAATGCCCGTCGCAACTATAATCGTTCTTATTAAGCGATGACGCCGCTTCCACAGCGCGCAGCCGGCACCGCGATTTCATCAGTGCTGATGTGGTAAGCATTGTCGTGCTACGCCTGTTTCTGCGTTAGTATCCGTAACTTACCGTGGCTAACGATTTTGTTTCGTGAATTTTGCTTCCGAGGTGACATCTAAATTCTCCACATATCACTCGCTAGGGTCTGGATATATTACCTACCATTTGTCTGTTGTATTATTTTCTTGGCTGCGTGCCAAGTAAACCAGAGTCGTGGCCGAGCGGTTCTAGGCGCTTTAGTCCAGAATCGCGCTGGTGCTACGGTCGCAGGTTCGAATACTGCCTCGGGCATGGATGTGTGTGATGTCCTTAGGTTAGTTAGGTTTAAGTAGTTCTAAGTGACTGATGACCTTAGAAGTTAAGTCCCATAGTACTCAGAGCCATTTGAACCATTTTTTGCGCTTAATTTTACCTGCTAATAGGGAAAAACAGCTGATTTTTTTAAGTAATTAATTATCTACGGTCTAAGCGCCACATCAGCACTGTAACTACAACAAGATTATACACTTTTGTGCGTCAGGCATAATAACATTATTCACCAATCTTCGCACATGTAAAAGGGTTGGACGTAAATATAAAACCACCGCGAGAAATGCAAAGCTTGAATGTGAATTCAGATGCTGACTAAGCCTGCTGGTTTCGCTGTTGTGTATGCCCACAGACCGCACCTTTGCAGTGTCTTCAATACGTTGGAAACCTCAGTCGTGGTCAAAACAATGACTGTATAGTTCTGAGTGCATTATGTCGGCGGCTAAGTGAAGCCAAACGTGGGAAAGTTGTTGATGCTCGTACGGTGGATGGTTCCCTAAAGTAGGTAGCCGGAGTGTTTGATGTTTCAAGAGGAAATATTACGAAGATTCATGCTGCATACAGGGAGAGGGGAAAAACGTCACAACGCAGACGGACGTTTGTGTTGAGTGACCGTGGCGGACGGTCACTGTACAAGCTTATGACGAAAAGTAAGACTATGATAGCTGCAAAAGTCCCTGCAGAGCTGAATGTCGCACTCGCGAACCATGTCAGCACGAAAACAACACGAAGGGAGCTGCATAAGCAGGGAACTGCAGGGCGAGCTAGAATTCCCGAACCTCTCATCAGTGACGCAAATGCCCGGAACACGAAAACTTGATGCCGAAGCCATCGTGGACTATGGATCAGTGGAAGAAAATAATTTGGTTGGATGAGTGTCGTTTCACAATGTTTCCAACTTCAGGCCGAGTTTTATGTCCCAAGAGTGAAACATGGTAGGGGTCCGGCGATGACGTGGACGACCTTAACATGGCGTCATGGGTGTCAGTCACAGGGTTCAGTGTTTTCCACGACGTGGGTGCTCATCTTCACACAGGATGAGTGGTCATGTCCCCCCCCCCCCCCTCCCTTTCCTGGTCGCCACAGCCGTCAGATCTCAATACTACTGAGTCTATGTGGTCTGCTTTGGAGAGAAGGGTTCGTCATCGCGGTACACACCCATACTCGTAACCTGACCTTGCCACTATTACGCAGAAAGAATGGTACGAGATTCCCTCAAAAGTCATAGAGGACCTGCATTAATTCACTCCGAGACGACTGGAAGTTATTTAAAATGTCACCGGTTTTCCTGCACCATATTAGGAACAATAATGTGTTGTATTTTTGGTGTTTCCGTATTTTTGTCCAGTCCCTGTATCTACTCTTCCGGACGGGAACCCACGCTCGTGTTGGACGTAGCGATGCAGCAGCAGCAGCACGCTCCCGAGCCAGCGGCAGGGGGCGCTTCCGAAGGCTACGATAAAGCCCGCGAGCCTGCGGCGCGTGCCTCGCATACAGATTAAATCTCCATGAGCGCAACATATTGGCTCATGTTAAAAGCGTTATATGTCGCTGTGTTGTGATGGCTTCCAATATCGGCCTCGGACACCAAAAAAGGGGCAGGGGAAAAAAGTAGATCCCATCAGACAGTTAATTAACAAATTATTGCTTGGAGAACGTGTATTAATGATGATTAGATTTTATTAGTGGACGTCATTTGCACTCTCGCTCTTTTTGTCAGTCCTTGACTGGCAATTGTATCGGCTTTGATGCGGCGGTATTTCCGCGGAATGAGATTCAGTCCGGTCCGGTGCGGCGTGGCCTGCGAGTAATTCGAGCGTCGCCTCGCATCGGATTTGTGGGGGCGGGGGATGCTCAGGGCTTGGGTTCGGCCTAAGGGGGGTGGGGTTGTGCTTTTAAGGGGGAGGGGGGCAGAGAGAGAGGAGGGGACAGGCGGTGGAATGAATCGCGCGACGCTCTCTTTATTAGTCCGCGTCAGGCGGGCCATTTTTTCTGCAAATATGCGTTCTATACTTTGAAATTCTACCGCAGGCGTATTAAAAAATAGGGAAAAAAGCGGAAAGCCGGACGGTAGGCTCAGCCTTGACAAAAACCCGCGTTTGAATAAATATTCGACGTAAACGGGACAATCGCGTGTTACGGAATTAGTAAGTGAACATCTAGAGTTCCGCCATCGCAGTACACACATGTTTGGTGCCAAATTGTGAGTTGTACAGAAGCCACGCGTGTGCCGTAGAGTGTGCAGTAGCAGCAGGCTTCCTTTATTAAACTTATTGCGGTACGCTACAAATTGTTTACTGTATCAGAACTCTCCGTACAACATGAAACTTTACTTTGTATCTCACCAGTACGAGCGGCCATTCAGTTCCTTCTTTTCTTTCTCCCTGGCGAATGTCCCATTGCCATGGAGTTAGCTTTGTAAGGTGATGTCTGCTATTCTATACGCCTGTCCTGACGCAGTTGTCACTTAACATTAAACTGAAAGTCCTGTACATTACCTGTCTGTGGATCGTGTAAGCTTTGTTCTTTGTCTTACTGGAAGTTAGATGTTCGTGTGTCTTGCTTTCTGAAGCAGAGATTGGGAATCGGCCGGGCATTTGCCTTTATGACTACGCCTAAAACCACCCTCAGGTGTGACTCACCTGCTTGACACGTAAACCAGCGCGTTGCTTGTTAAGCAGTACGATCTGGTCCCCTGAGCAGCTATACAGGGTGAAAAGTATTTAAACCGACAAACTCTGGGAGGTTGTAGGAGACATCAAAACAAATATTTTTCCCTAATGTCATTTTTTTCCTATGCGGAGTATTTAAACCGGTAAAAGAAGATTTATCTGGCGGCAAATTAATTAAACCAACCAACAATTTTCCATTTTTTTTATATCCAAGAGACAACACATTAACACAACCCAATTTCAATTACAGTAGATTTTCAAAAATGCCTCCATTGACACGTAAACAAAGGTTAAACCGTCGTATCATGTTCTGTCTGACACGGGCAAAAACCCCAGGAGTATCCTGAATTGTTCCTGCTGCTGCTACTATCCGGGCAACCAGATCCTCTTCTGATGCAGCAGGAGTTGCCTAAACAAGGTTGTGCATCTTTCCTCATGCAAAAAAGTCCAGAGGGGACATATCTGGGGATCGAGCAGGCCATGGTACAGGACCACCTCTGCCAATCCACGTTTCTGGGAACCGTCGGTCCAGGAATCGACGCACACGACGACTGAAATGCGCCGGCGCCCCGTCATGTTGGAACCTCATGTGTTGTCTTGTAGCGAGCAGGAAGTCTTCCAGCAACTTCCTCATATTGCAGCGTT
This sequence comes from Schistocerca serialis cubense, assembly GCF_023864345.2. Classification (NCBI taxonomy): domain Eukaryota; kingdom Metazoa; phylum Arthropoda; class Insecta; order Orthoptera; family Acrididae; genus Schistocerca; species Schistocerca serialis. Next base: position 440,147,997 of record NC_064638.1, on the reverse strand, counting down.
CTTGCTGTGCGACGGCGTCCCTATCCAGGTAATCTGCTAAATGACCCGGTCTCACGCAGCAAAGGTCGTATGATGCGGGATACGGCGATTAGGATATTGTTGTTGATAAACCCGCTGTACAGCTCGTCCGTTGTGGTTTGCTACGTAGTACTCACCAACCATATCAGTGTACTTACTCCAGGTGTGTCGATCCATTAGCAAACAGACAATGCACTACTACACTGGTGGACAGCAGTTGCCTACAACTGAAGAGCGTAATACGCCCTCTAACAACTGTAATACGGCCTCTAACAACTGAAGAGCGTAATATGACCTCCACTGGTTTAAATAATCCTCATAGGAAAAAATGACATTAGGGAAAAATATTTGTTTTGATGTCCCCTACAGCCTCCCAGAGTTTGTCGGTTTAAATACTTTTAACCCTGTACATATGCTAGTTTCAGCAGTACTTACGATGACTGCTGAAGTAACGTCAGCACCGCAAACGACACTGAGCGCTGCAATCCTACAGTTTCTAAACTGAAGAGCAGCAGCATTAGTGCTGGGGTGACAGTTCCCGGAAGAAAGCTACAACTGCCGTATAGGCACACCAAAACTCTGTTTCTTGTCCAGCAGCGTTGTACAGCGTTCGTAATTTAATGTAGATTCGGCTCGGGTGTGTTTCTTGAGTTTCTCAAACCTCCGACGGTGGCAGCCGCGCGAAACGTGACAAGGCGCCTCAGACCGCGCGGCTACCCCGCGCGGCAGAACGTGAGGTTCGGAGGCTTGTCTGCGCTGTAAAGTAGGAGAGGTGATGATCTCTGACGGAAGAGCACAGTGCTGGTGCATGCACGAGTGTCTCGGAGCACACCGTTCATCGTGCATTGTTGAACATGGAGCTCAGCAGCAGACCATCCCTACGTGTTCACATGTTGACACAACCACCTCGTCAATTATGATTGCAGTGGGCACGGGACCAACGCGATTCGACCGTCGGTCAATGGAAACGTGTTGGCTCTTCGGACGAATCACATTTTGCTACACTAGGTCGATGTTATCTCCACACATGCCGTCATCGAGGTGAAGAGGGTCTCGCAACATGCTGCGCGCCACGGATGCAAGTTGGTGGGAGCATTTTATGTCATGGGAGACATTCTCCTGCGCTTGCATGGATCCTGAGGTAATAATCGAAGACACGCTGACAGCTGCGAACCACCTGCATCGCTTCATGATTGTTGTCTTCTCCTATGGCGATGTCATGTTCCAGCAGTATTATTGTCAGTGTGTCGGAGCCTGAACCGTGCTACAGTGGATTGACGAGCACTATAGTGAAGTCACGTTGATGTCTCGGCGACCAAATTCGACTGTTGCAGACCCTATCGAACCCATCTGGGTCTCTATCGGGTGCCTTCTATGCGTACACAAATCAGCGGCTCGTTATTACATAACTCGTGCGTAGATGTCTAAGACCACATGTTTCCTCAAACCTACAAACAAACTGCCGGATTCCTGATACGCAGAATCAGCGAAGTATTTCGTTCCAAAGTCGGACAAACAAGCTGTTAAGTAGGTGGTCATAATGTTTTGGCTTGTCAGTGTATTTTCAGTATTAACAAATTATCTTCTTCAGAAAGGCTTTTCTTCCTATTACCACTTTGTATTTTATATCATCTCTACTTCAGCCATTGTTTGTTACTTTGCTGCCCCAATAGCGAAACTCTCCTACTACATCTAGTGTCTTTTTCCCTAATCTATCATCACCCGATTTGATTCGACTGCATTCCATTATCCTTGTTTGGCGCTTTCAGTTTGCTTCTTTTCCGCTGCATGGTATTTGTACTTCAAAATACGAAAATATACTAAAAATCCGTTAATGTGAACTCTTGCGAATAGTATCACGAATCATTGCAAAAATGGAACTAATCTCTCCGCACTCACAGCAGATTAAAATTTAATTTTATAATCGACCTGAATATTTCGTAAAAACGGAGGTATGTCTCACTAAATGATATTGAAAACATACAATCACTCACGCCATCTACTGCACATGCGAATCGTATGTGAGAGTCAAAAACTGGACGATTGTGAATACTGCCGACACGGCCCGAGTCGAACACCAATTACACGAGTAAGAGAAAATATGGCGACTGACAGAATATTCGATACTCTGCGTCACTAACGATATTCTCAACGTTTCCGTTAGCCTGAATCCACTGAGAATAACGAATTGGAGGAATAGATAAACTACCGGCTGGGCCGGAGACTGACACGAACAGGATGCCGGAAAGAAAACGTGCCAGTAGCGATATGTTTCAGGTAATAAAGACACGTTACTTAGGCTCATGAAACATTCGTTACTGAGTAACGAAGACTTAAGATATGCAACAGCTCTAGTAGGCAGTGCTTCTCCTGTGAACAACAACAGAGATGTAGTCAGGAAAGCGGCTGACAGATTACTTAGTTCATACCTCAGGCCAGCAGAGTACAGGGGACTGTACATCTGCTGCGACCGCTGCGTTACCAGAAGAGCATTTACAGCACGGGACAGCGTCGGCCACAGACCTATTCGCGGCGGCGAATTCGCCATCCGGCTGTAATTCTCGGCGAATACTGCTCGCGCTTCCTGCCCTGATCTGTAGCGATCGCTCCAGGAAATGAGTTGGAAACTAGTTCGGCAGGGACGCGCGCTGGTCACACACACACACACACACACACACACACACACACACACAGAGAGAGAGAGAGAGAGAGAGAGAGAGAGAGAGAGAGAGAGAGAGAGGGAGAGGTGAAGAAGGTCTGTTGAATTTTGTGGTCGTTATCTTGTAAGAGGCGGGAACGAGAAGGAAGAGGGTGTATAGCCGGCCGCGGTGGACGAGCGGTTCTAGGCGCTTCAGTCCGGAACCGCGCGACTGCTACGGTCGCAGGTTCGAATCCTGCCTCGGGCGTGGATGTGTTTGATGTCCTTAGGTTAGTTACGTTTAAGTAGTTCTAAGTTCTAGGGGACTGATGACCACAAATGTTAAGTCCCATAGTGCTCAGAGCCATTTGAACCATTTGAGGGTGTACATAGTAAGGAGTTGATAGTGTGTTTTGACTGTCGGCGTTAGCAAAGACGTCGTTAATACGTGTGCAAGGATGTTTTTGTAACGCTAATAACACTGCTATGTTAGCCGAGGCTCCTAAGATCAACTCAAATAACTTTTCATACACTAAAGACATTATTATGATAATTATTATTATTGTAGTGGTAGTAGTAGTAGTAGTAGTAGTAGTAGAAAAAGAAGATCATATAACTTTCCAGGACGATTCACGCTCACAGTAACAAGGCAGAGGCACCCGTTCCATCCAGCACATACAAAGAAACCAGACAGTTAAATTCAGATCTCAGTTTCTGACAAGTGATAAGGTTACAAATTCATCACCAGAATCACAAATCAATTACATGTATATTAGACATGTACAAGCGTCACTCCAAATTACATGTATAATTTTGTTGAAATACGCTGTCTATCTTCGATACCTTTGATATTTTTATTGTATTTTTGTACATTCGTGTCATTCTTCCACGTAATCTACGTCCCTTTCAAATGGCCGTACGCCAATCTTGAACTAAATGCGTACTTACTCGGTCGAAGTCAGGGCAGCACGTTTGGGCCAAAATCCGGCAGCTTTCACAAGGGAGTCACCATCTTCAAATCTCGATCGGCGAAGGAATTCTTTCAGTTTACCGTAGTAGTTGTGAACACACGGCGCCAGACCATGGTTGGAGAGTGGTTGTTTCAGCGTTTTCTATCAAAGCTTCGTGATCTCGTTGGTGGTTTTCTCAATGACATGCGGCGAGGCGTTATAATGCAACAGCAAAAACGTCGCGATTTGTTACCAATGATGTCGAACGCGAGGCATTCGAGCATGAACTTTTTTAAGGGTTGCCACATACGCGACAGAACTGATAGTGGTTCTGTGTGGCACGGTGTCCACAAGCTACTGTCCTTGAGAATCAAAAACCACAGCAGCCATCACTTTGCCTACTGAAGGCGCAGTTTCGAATTTCTGTTTCTCCGGCTAGTTTTAACGATGCGGTTCCATCGATTGCAGCTTTGTCTCCAGATCAAAACGATGCAAACAGATGAAAAAACGGAAGATTAGAGTTTAACGTCCCGTCGACAGCGCGGTCATTAGAGACGGAGCACAAGCTCGGATTACGAAAGGCTCGGGAAGGAAATCGACCGCGTCCTTTTAAAGGAACCAACCTGGCATTTGCCTGCAGAGATTTAGGGAAAGCACGGCAAACGTAAACCTGGTTGTTCAGACGGTGATTTGAATCGTCATCACTAATACGAGTCCAGTGTGCTAACCACTGCGCCGTCTGGCTCTTTGCACCCAGATTTCATCTCCCGTCACAATTCTTGCAACGCAGTTATCTCCTGAATTCACCTACTGTTCCAAAAATTCACTCCACAATGTCTTCCTTGTTTCTTTATGGACATCCATCAACATTCTTGGATCAGACCTGGCACACACCTTTTCCAACTTCAGCTCCATACAGACGCTTCTCGTACTCACACTCGCATTGACGGTTGGTTCGCTGTTGTGCTTTGTCAGCCAGTTGTGAAAGCGCTGTACATTGTCAGGATTCAGGAGTCTGCGCGGTGCTCGGTCTGCTGCTACCCGGTAGGTCCCGGACACGGGTGCGCCCACTTTCACTAGTTAATATGTTCACCCAACAAGCAACTGTGCTGCGATCAACAGCGTCAATCCCTATACACCGTCTTCAGTATGTGGTGAATGTTAGCATACATCAAGAGTAGCAGGCATCTTGACGAAGTGCTACGACAGCGTGACTTCCGGAAACATTTTAACCACATTTGAATAGCGGCGGGACCTCCGTGGTAGGCAAAGACGTAGAATAAAAGATTTCTTGTAAAAAACATTGCGAATTTCTTTTACAGTGATTGTCGTACATCAACTTAATATGCAAATCTAGTCCTGCAAATCAATTATACGCGAAGTTCTGAAACTACCAGTGTGTTGTGGAAGGTGTTGGCTACGAGACAGTGATGGATATAGACTGAAGCGGTGAGTGAAAATTTGCACCATGGCTTGTTTACTAGGCCGATGCGATAGCCACTAAGCCACATTGACACAGCGGTTCACACAGCTGCGCAGATTAATCTGGCACGCCTCTCTCCTCGATCCAAATTCTCACTGCCACCCCAGTCTACTTTAAATATCCCATTTCACGCGGAAAGAATTGCCGAGGCTCTCCATGTTGGCATCGATCATAAATGGGGGATCCAACCTGAAACCCAGGAGCAGGTACTTACAGAAATGAAATGACACAATTTCAGAGAGTTTATTGGTAAGGGGGAATTTAAAGTAGACTGGGACAGTAGTGAGAATTTGTATCGAGGAGGGAGGCATGGTAGGGTAACCTGTGCAGTTGTGTGAAACGTTTTGCCAACGTGGCGTAGTGGTTAACGCACCTGCCTAGGAAGCAAGAGACCCAGGTTCGATTCCCGGCCTTGGTACAAATTTTCACTCACCGCTTTAGTCTATATAGATAAAATATCTGTACGAGATTAGTAAAGTGTCTGAAATTGTGTAATTTCATTTGTAAAGGCATATACGTTCAAATTTTTTTTTTCGCTTACGTGGGTTCAGAGGAAGACCTCATCTACGTGTCTTTACGTTAGCCCCGTGTGAAGAGGGCAGCCCTAAGCTTGTCCCCGTCATAAAGGCGTAACAGGAGTAGGTAATTGCAGCTAGCCTCTAGAATGAACATCATGGACTGTGTTTTTAGCTGCGGCCACGCACTACCCAGGTTATAAGACTGCTGGAGACACTGCCCACCATTTCACTCACATGGCTTATACTAACTCAGTTCATTCACTCCTTTCCTCTCATTCGTCTAATTCGTTTCTCGTCAATATGTACATTTGCGCAGCAGTCTGCGCCGTGCTAGCCAACAATATGCTCTGCCCTCCGTTACCATGGAGAAGTCCAGGCTTACTACTTAGAGAATATGGCCTCAACACGCGATGGAACGGAGACCACACACGTCTGGGTTCGAAGCTGTGACTCGCCGCCCACCTACGTGCTGTCGTTGCGTTGACAAGCATTACGGTCCATGTTGCCCCTTGTAATGAATGCCTACTACTGTCACGGCTCATTGACAACGCCCATTCTTTATTTGTAGAGGTTTTCCGCGAGTGCGAAGTCGAATAGTACTTTTATTTTCTTACGCAAGCATGATGGTTAATAGGTTTTGCGCCATCTCGTCGTTCCATTTCTAACATTCTATGGTTTGTAGCAAGTGAACTTCATGATACTTTTTCTGTTCTAATAATTCCCCTTGTGTACGAGGGCTGTTTCTACTAATAATCCGGTAGTGTGGATTAGTGCCTCTCAAAATGGAAAGATACCTCAACTTACATTCGAATTGAAGAATATCCTCAAATTAAGTTAAAATTCTACAAAATGTTTCTTGTCTGTAAGTGTTGCACCTGTCCCGGTATATTCACGCTGCAAGTTTCGGCAGAAACACTACTGTAAGACGACAAATTCGACCATGCTACGAAGCCGTGTCAGGAAAATTTCTCTCGAGTTAAGAAACTGATTGTCTGCAAGAAGAAAACTCTTACGACCGGGACACAGGGCACATAGAAAGGACAAGCTGCCAATCAGAGAGGTTACACTATGTGCTTTATTAGGAATGGTGTAATAAAAACACTGTAATAGCTACATGGGCTGCTATTGGGTTAGTCGTTGAAAAACACAAAAGCAACTTCCGAATATAATATACACTGTCACTGTCTCATAATTGACTACACTTCTTAATTATGTGTCCATAATGAAGCACAAATCACGGTGGGTCGTAATCTATTCTCTATTTGCGGGCAGTTCGCATGCTGTACTCCTGTCTAGCATTAACAATAAGAAAAGTTTATGATAGTTGAATGCTAAGTGTCAATGCCGGTGTCCTCAGAGGCCCCCTGTCAGTGATACGAAGGCTTCGAATTGACTGGCTGGCAGCTCAGGAGGATGGTGCTGACGAAGGTGAGGAACAAATCCGAGGCCGGAGTTCTCAGGGGCCAAAGGTCGATGAGGCAAAGGCTCGTAGTAAACCAGGTAGACGCTCCGGAGGATGGCGCAGAGGAAGTGGTCCTGGATTGGTGGCTGGACAGCATCTTCGTTCGACTACTGAGGCCGACAGGTGTGGTGGCTTGGACCAAACTGGCTGCCTGTGGCCGTCGGCATAAATATTGTAGTAGCAGCGGAGAAATACAGGATGGCCTATTTGAGGACATGTGACCTGTCGGACGCAAGTAGTGCGGTGGTTGTCGCGCCTTCTACTGCCGACGAAGCGGCCTATTGGCGACGCGGACGCCACTGGTCGCAGCAGTGGCAGCTATAGTTTCCTATGACAACAACACGTTGCTTTTATTGTTGTTGCCCCGGATTGTTGAGCTGCGTTCTCAATGACAGGTCGCTGAGTCGCTCGAGTTGTCACTGTTGCCATCCGGACTGTTGTGGTTCATTCTTCGTTCTTCGATAACGCGACGCCGGAAGGCACCCAAGTCGGCAACCCGCAGGAACGGTCTGTATTGCTGGCGGACTACGTATCCGTATACAGAAGGGAGGAAGCGACAGTTCGGGACTTACTACAGCCAAGTTTTACTTTGCTTACGTTTGGGCCGTACTGGAAAGTGTGATTTACTACAAAAGGTATTTTCCGAGTTTAGCTTTTCTTTGTGTCTATATTACTTTAATTCTCTCAGAATGGACTCTCTTTCCGCTCGTCAAATCAAGTTTTTTGGTTTTCTTGCGTCTTTCTGCCAGCTGTCCAGTTCTGAATTTTCTGCCTAACAGTTTTACTTTCTGCTCTGTCTTGTGCTATTGCTGTTGTTTCTAGTTTTCTTTTACTGCTCTGATGCATTTTATTGTTTGTATTTCATCTTTATTGTGACATTCATGTAACTGCCGGCCGGGGTGGCCTAGCGGTTCTAGGCGCTACAGTCTGGAACCGCGCGACCGCTACGGTCGCAGGTTCGAATCCTGCCTCGGGCATGGATGTGTGTGATGTCCTTAGGTTAGTTAGGTTTAAGTAGTTCTAAGTTCTAGGGGACTGATGACCTCAGATGTTAAGTCCCACAGTGCTCAGAGCCATTTGAACCATTTTTTTGTGTGCATTTAAATTCCTAGTACACGAAAGACACGCTTCACAAAACAAAGTGGTATCGCGAGGAATGTTACCCGCTGTCCTAATTTAGGATTTCCATGAGTTCCCGGAATCACTTTAGACAGTTCCTGGTGTTCCTTATGAGTGGACGCGTTCAATTACCTTCCTCAATCCGAGCTTAAGATCCGACTCTAAAGACTTCATGATAGACGTGTCGTAAAGCTTTACTGTTTCTTTCTTACGACATGAGGTTATCGTCAGATGCTGTGTAATGCAACGTGCCATCCCTACTTGTTTTGGCAGATGTACATGAGACGTCCGTCTGCGCATCTTAATGAATAGAGCAGAATCTTATGGTGATCCAGCAGCCTGTACACGGGGATTCGTGAGGTGGTAAAAGCAAACTCGGCAGTAGGCGGGCGGTTGGCTGCTAGCTGCGGGGTTTTGCAGCCGCTTGGGGCCTGGCCTGGTCATTTCACGACGCCATGCATATTTATATCCACCCCCGCGTCAAAGGGAGTGTCATTGCCTCTTAAGAAGTTCCGCAGAATTTATGTAATTCGTATTCATTACAGTCTTTAGGGCCTTGTCATTTGCATAGCCATTAAATTTCACAGTGTCTCCGGTAGGCCAGTAACCTTTAATTGTATTTGTCCGCTGCAAATGGAGATAACTGCTGGTTTCTCCGGTCGCCGTGTTCCCATCTCGTTTTAAACGCTGGCGCCCATGTTTGAGATTACTATATTCGTTTCGAAGCCTGCCACAGCACCAACTGGGCAGACAGCGATGAGTAACTCAGTCGGCGTTTCCGCCGTTCAGTAGCAGCGGCCTCCACTTCAATTCTCACTCAAGTTAAAAGATTGTGTATGTCGCACGTGGACGGTGATAAACTGCAGGATGTTGCATAAAGATTTCGTCCGATTTTAGAAGACCATATCTTTTACACGATAGAGTAGAGAAATATGAAAAAGAAAAGTTTACCTTGGAACCGTTTGTAATGTGGTTGACGGCAGACGTGCACTGGTACAGCGAGTTCAAACGCTCGTTCTTAACATTACCCAGTGTGCGTCGAATGGAGATAGAGATAACACACCAACAAAAGAAGTTTTCAGTTCTCCGTCCCAACAGCTGCAATTCAGTTACAACTGTGCGGTGTGATTTTAGTTGCAGCGTAAGGGCATACGGATCTATGTGAGCACCACCTTTGGCCTCAAGGTTGCCTGATCTTACGCCATCTGATTTTTAATTTTTTTACTACCCGAGATTCCGTTTTGTGCTTCTCTCTTTCCAACAACTTTAGGTGAACTAAGATGGCACATGACAGCAGGGAAATCAACTACTCCAGGCGTGTCCGTAAAGGTATGGCACAAGCTGGACTACCGTCTGAATGTTCGTTATACGTCCGGCGTAAGGCACGGTGTATATTTGTGTAACGTAAGTTATAACTTTATCCTAAATGTCACAGTAAAAAGATGCCACAAGGTTATGTGCAAATATGTGAAAGATGTACACTGTGAAAAATCGGATGGTTCTTTTGCAAATAAAATTTTGTAGTTGTGTGCAAAGTTGAAATTTACCTCAAGTTTTTATCGTCATTCGTGTATTTATAAGATATAGTCTCCTGAAATGGGATAAATCATTTTGAAGCACCCCGTATTTTAATCCGAACGCAACTACGAAGCTGGTGCACTGAGATAACGCTCGGTGTTTGCCAAGCAATGCAGCCGGCTCAATTGTAGATGTAGCAATTCGTGCTTATAAAGTACAAGGAGTCCCCAGGCACCTATTGCTGTTAGCACTAAATCCGCCACCCGTGTGATTTATAGAATGTAGAACGTGCTTTTGCTACTGTTAAGGCATTTAATGTTCGAAGGACGTTTTGCACTGTGAAACGATCATGCTAGAGGCGGAATTTGTTTCTCTTCTTCTTGATCAGTGGTGAATAGTTCTAAAAAAGTGGTTCAAATGGCTCTGAGCACTATGGGACTTAAAATCTGTGGTCATCAGTCCCCTAGAACTTAGAACTACTTAAACCTAACTAACCTAAGGACATCACACACATCCATGCCCGAGGCAGGATTCGAACCTGCAACCGTAGCGGTCACGCGGTTCCAAGCTGAAGCGCCTAGAACCGCACGGCCACACCGGCCGGCGATAGTTCTAGCCGGTTGAATATGGAGAACTTAATTTCCTAGTAACAGCTACGTTCTGTTTCCTGTTTTATAGCACGGTAAATCTAGATGTATTAAATTTAATTTGGTGCTGCACATGTATAAATTATCAACTCCATTGCTATACCAAGATGTGAATCGGTCGAAGGACCATAATGTGCAGGCTGCAAATAAATGTCACCAAGGCAAAGGCCGCAGCACATTGCAAAACACGATATCATCTGTCACTACAATTCGAACAACAATCATATCTTGCGTTTCGCGATCTACAGCATATGCGTAGACGTTATGAAAATTTCGTGGTGGTGGTGGTGGTGGTGGTGGTGGTGGTGGTAGTAAGTTCCTATAGGACCAAACTGCTACTGCTGAGGTCGTCGGTTCCTAGGCTTACACACTACTAAATCTGACTTAAACTAACTTACGCTAAGGACAAAACACACACACACACACACACACACACACACACACACACACACACGCGCCCGAGGGAGGACTCGTACCTCCGACGAGGGGAGCCGCGCGAACCTTGTCAAGGCGCCCTAGACCGCGTGGCTAGGAATATCTGTGGAGAGATAGAATTAGGGGGGGGGGGGGGGTTAAATCAAAGTGCATGACGTTCTAGGACTTGTAAGGACTAAAAATATTTTTAAGATGTGTAGGTCCAAGCTACTCTCTATTGGTAGGAGGATTCAATCTCTGTGTACAGCCAGTTAAATTTCGTTATTATTTGTGTATTGTAAGCTTTTTTATGGGAGCGGAAACATTGAAATCATCCTTGTTTTAACTGTTACATTACGTTCTGTAAGAGAGGAGAGGTCCCGAATGATGTGAACGTCGTGTTGTTGAGACGCACTGTTCCGAGGTTGCAGAAGTGTGCCTGTGAGGATCTCGAAGTGCCGAGCATCCAGTACCAGGGCTCTGTTGCTAGTCAGGGAAGTTTCCAAAGTATATATAGGAGACATCGAAAACTGTTGGGTTTTCCTTTCAACTTACATCTTCTTTTATTCTTTAAATTTGACGCTGAATATCAGGAGTATAGTTCCATCCATTACTTGTAACAGTAGTCACATAAAACAAAATACATTATTTTTTGGTTTTTTAGAGCAAAATTGCTTGCACCTCTTTTGTTTGTGTCCTTTCTTTTGGAAGTCGATATTAATTTATTTTTTTCGGAAGCTACTGTACAGTGCACTTCCTACCAGTGTTAACGATTTCCTGACGTTTCCCATTCTCTTACTGAGAATTGGAAGTATGGTTATCTATTTGATTGTGTACGAGTCCAAGAATGTGAGTTTGGAGCACAGCATTTCATATCAGTGAAAAATGGACAGTGGGGAAAACCTGAACAGAAGTGAATGGGAGCGTCTCAGTTATGATGCAACAGGGCAATGTCGAAAATTATGTGGAGTCATAAGATGAATACTGAGGATATTCTACGCAGGATCGGCGAAGAAAGGAACATGTGGAAAACACTGACAAGAAGAAGAGATAGGGAGATAGGATATTTCAAAATCTTAAACATGGCTGCGACTCAGCAGCTGTATAAATCTGAAAAAGTTGAAGAAACAGTAAACCAGTTGCAAAACAAAGGTTTACTAGCCCTTGGCCTAGATTTCGATATTTTGTAAAAAATTTCCATACTTACGCAAATATTTTATCCTCTGACTCCTGTTATAATTTTATGTTTATAATAACCTTTACCAGTGCGCATTTACCAGTGAGCGTGTATTCTGAAGTACGCCGAATGTAATCTGACTGCTATCTAAAGCCATGGCGTGTGATAATTCTTGTTTTTAAATCAATTTTACATATGAAGAGAGTCGCTTGACTTCAGCTAATGTAAATGTACCATCGTGTGATGTAACTATGTCCACTCCCTCTGAAGAAGATATTTTTAGAAATATCGAAATCTAAGTCAAGGACTAGTAAGCTTTAGTTTTGCAATTGTTGGCTGATCTTTTCAGCCTCTTCAAATAGGGCATTTCGTACGGTAACAGGGGTACCAGAGGGATCTGCAGAAGGCAACAACTGTAGGGCAAGATAGAAATTGAATAACATCCAACAAATAGTTGACGACTTGGATTGCAAGTACTATTCTGATCTGCATCTACATCGACACTCTGCAAATCATATTTAAGTGCCTGGCAGAGGGTTCATCGAACCACCTTCACAATAATTCTCAATTATTCCAATCTCGTCCAGCACACACACACAAAAAAAACGAACACCTATATATTTCCATGCGAGCTCTGACTTCCCTTGTTTCATTATGATGATCGTTTCTCCCTATATACGTGGGCGTCAGCAAAATATTTTCGTATTCAGAGGAGGAAGTTGGTGATTAAATTTTCGTGAGATGATTCCGCTGCAACGAAGAACGCCTTTGTTTTAATGACGTCTGCCCTAAATCGTCTATCATTTCAGTGACACTTTCTCCCCTACTTCGCGGTAATACAAAACATGCTGCCCTTCTTTGAACTTTCTCGATGTACTCTGTCAATCCTATCTGGTAAGGATCCCAAACCGCGCAGCAGTATTCTAAAAGAGGCTGTGTAGGCAGTCTCTTTCAACAAAACGCAGTCCTTGATTAGCCTAACTCACAACATTTTCTGTGTGTTCCCTCCAATTTAAGTTGTTTGTAATTGTAATTCCTAGGTATTTAGTTGAATTTACGGCCTTTAGATTTGACTGATTTATCTTGTAATCGGAGTGCAACGGATTCCCTTTAGCACTCATGTAGATGGATATGAAGAAGTTAGGAGCAGAGAGGAATCTGTGGTGCGTCGCATCGAACTACTCAGAAGACTGATGATGAAAAAAAGAGCCTAAATCCGTATTACCTTATTCTCATGATTCCTAAGCGAGATAACGATGGTGGCAGCAGAATTGTTGCACGACGTTCATCGAATTTAGGTCCTATCAATTCATCCAACAGGATTTCGCAAGAACTAATCCGCCTTTCTTCAAAAGATTTCCATTTAAGGTCGAACTTGATATGGATTACGCCGAAGTGTTTCAGCCCCTCCAAGGTTGATGTGGACTATGCCGAACTGTTTCAGCCCCACATCGCGTTTCTGAATTCGTTCGATATCTGTGATCAAGCCTACCTGGCAAGGACTTGAGATCCTCAAGCAATACTTTAATTCTTTGCTTTCCGGAAGCTACAGTTCCCTCCTCTCTCCTAATGAATAAAGAATGAGCGTACTGAATACCAGAATAATTGTATGATTAGATCGAAGAGTTCCTGGTAAACAGAACATGGAGAGAAGTGTTGAGACGTAAAAGTAACTTCGGGCGAGATCCAGTGGAGTGTTATCGGACCATTACCTTTTACAAAATATATAAATGACCTAGTAGATAACGTCCGAAGTTGCTTGAGGCTTTTCGCGAATGATTTTGCTGTATAAAGAGAAGTCGCGACGCTAGACAATTGTAGCGAGATGCAGGAAGACTTGTAGAGGATCGACTCTTGGTGCAGAGAGTAGCAACTGACACTCAGCATAAATAAATGTAACGTACGGCGAGTACATAGACAGAAAGACCCATTATTGTAAGATTACGAAATTGCGGAACAGTCACTGGAAGCAATTACTTCCGTTAAATATCTAGGAGTATTTGTAGAGTCGGCCGTTGTGGCCGAGTGGTTCGAGACGCTTCAGTCCGGAACCGCGCTGCTGCTACGGTCGCAGGTTCGAATCCTGCCTCGGGCATGGATGTGTGTGTGATGTCATTAGGTTTGTTAGGTTTAATTAGTTCTAAGTGTAGGGGACTGATGACCTCAGATGTTAAGTCCCATAGTGCTCAGAGTCATTTGAACCATTTGAAGTATTTGTAGGAGAGATTTAAAATGGAACGACCACATAAAATTAATCGCGAATGAGGCAGATGCCAGACTAAGATTCATTGGAAAAATCCGCAGTAAATGTAATTAATTGCCCGCATCTCGTGGTCGTGCGGTAGCGTTCTCGCTTCCCACGCCCGGGTTCCCGGGTTCGATTCCCGGCGGGGTCAGGGATTTTCTCTGCCTCGTGATGGCTGGGTGTTGTGTGCTGTCCTTAGGTTAGTTAGGTTTAAGTAGTTCTAAGTTCTAGGGGACTGATGACCATAGCTGTTAAGTCCCATAGTGCTCAGAGCCATTTGAACCATTTTTGTAATTAATCATTAAGGGAAGTAGCTTACAAATAACTTGTTTGACCAATACTTGAATATTGGTGTTCAGAATGGTATCCGTACCAGAAAGGACTGATAGAGGAAATAGATAAGGCCCAAAGAAAAGCAGCACGTTTCTTTGTAGGTTCATTTAATAAGCACGAAAGTGTCACAGAGATGCTCAGCCAACTCTGGTGACAGACGCCGCAAAAGAGGCGTTCTGTATCACGTTATGGTCAACTGGTGAAGTTCCAAGAGCGCAAATTCCTAGAAGAGTCAACCTACGTATATATTGCTTCCGTCATATCTTGCGAAACGACTGTGAACATAAAATTGGAGAGGCTGGAGCCCATGCGGAGGCGTGCTAGCATTTGTTCTTCCCACGAACCATACGTGACTGCAACAGGAAAAGGGGAAGTTATTCTGTTACACGAAGTACCCTATGTCACAAACAGTAAGGTGGCTTGCGGAGTATGGACGTGTATGTAGAACTGGTCGCACTAGCGTCTCATACAAGATTTCCATTACAGATGTCTTGAACTTTCTCAGAATCCTTCTATCAAATCTGTCTTTCTTTCACCTTCCCTAATGCAAAAAAGTAAACTCTGTGTGAACAGGCATCGGAAGGCGCAATGGTACTCGCCGACCGCCGTGTCAGTCTCAGACTATTGGCGTCACTGGATGCCGATATGTAGGGGAATGTGGTCAGCACAGCACTCTCCTGGCCATTGTCAGTTTTCATGACAGCAACCGCCACTACAAGAAACTCCTTAATTTGCCTCACAAGTGCTGAGTGCACTTCACTTGGCAATACTGCTCAGCAGACTGGACAATCACCTATAGAATTGCTAGCCAAGCCCAACAGCGTTTAACTTCGGTGATCGGGCGGGAACAGGTGTTAAGAGTCTGTGCAGAATACCGTGGTTGGTAGATGTGTAGACGGCAGGGCACGTGTGGGGAGAGTGGTAGTGGTGGGGGTTACAGGCAGGCATTGTAGGGGAAATACTGAGCGCTGGAGGGGAAGTGCCGTTCTAAACTGAAGGCTACTTTCACATTTTTTGTGGATATTAAGTGGGGTCTCTCCACGCCCACACTTGCATGGTGACCATTCAGAAAGATCTGTCGTTTCTGCTTAGGTTAGTATGTAAAAGCAATTTCACTGAAAATGCAGCGATTTATTTTCGTCTGGCTTGTTAACCATTTGTAACTTGCAGAGTAGCGCCATGAAAGGCAAATTTTGGGTAAAAGCAACAAACTTCTCTGGTTGCCATGTGAAAATTTGCTTCTTTTGCCAAAACACAGCGTAGTTCACGAAGCCTCACCTCACTAACTTGTTGTGCAGACACAATTGTGAGATAATTCTGAAACAATGGTTTATAAAGTGAGGAACTGAGGAAAATTAAGGTCAGTAGCTTACGAAAAAGCATGCTCTCGGATGTTTGAAAAAACATGCTCTCGGATGTCTTTATTTATGTTGTTCCAAAACCCATAGCATTTCCCATTTCACTATTTATCGACGACCCTTAAAAATTACATTATCTCATCAAAAAAGTCTGGAGTTAGTGTAATAACACAGTAGATAATGAAGTTTTGCATAATAACGATATGGGAAAATACTCTCCCCTTTGCCTGCCATCATTTGCCACTACCTCATTCTGTTATCTCAGACGTTTATGAAATATGAGGAATGTTATGGATATTTCACTCCGGCTGGTGCGACACGATCACAAATGAGTGTGTTACGTCAGATCGATTTTTTTGAGATTGGTGACAGATAGTCTAAAGAAAAATTCGGTATGTTAGCTAAATTTCGTGTGCAACAACATATTATGTAATGAGCACCAAACACAAAATTATAGCGAACTATGTTTTTCATTCAATTTCACGCGGTGTCTTACTTCCACGTAAATATCACAATAACGATGACCCTTAACGAAATGGTTGGTACATCATCATGAACCTGCCATATAAAGCTATAAATAAATCAAAAATGAAATTCTTGTACCAAATAGTTTCTGTAAAATTGTTTGAGAAAGATAGCATGGCGTGCGCCTCGATTCTGTCTTCGCCGACCGGCCGAAATGGGGCAAACAATTGTCGGCCTCCGCTCCCGAGCAAAGGAATGAATTCGACCACCGCTTTGGACGAAAACTGGCCACTGGGCATCGGCCACCGTATCCTGTGCGGACACTACCACTGCGGCAAGTCCGTTGCCCTTCCCTAATACAAGGTCGTTCAGAAGCAATTCTGGAGTTTCGCAGACGAGTGAATGAAAACTGCCAGACATACAGTTCGCAGACACATAGTAGTGAATAGATGATCTCTCTAAGTTTTACATACATTACAGGTGCTCAATATGGGCACAATTTTTGACGCGGCAAATGGCAATACATGAGTGAAGTCGCTGACAAGAGTTGCCTGAGAACGTGTGACGGCAACCGGTTTCGGAAATCTGTTCTTTGAGTGCCTGTCTGCAGGCGCGAGCTAATTCGATGCGACAATATGGAGCGGATGCTTTGTGTACGAGTTCTGACAGGCATGCCCCTCAGTGCAACTAAACCACAAGTCGTATTATGAATCGAAACTTGGGATTTTTTAAATGGTTAAGTGGTTTAAATGGCTCTGAGCACTATGGGACTTAACATCTGAGGTCATCAGTCCCCTAGAACTTAGAACTACTCAAACCTACCTAACCTAAGGACATCACACACATCCACGCTCGAGGCAGGATTCGAACCTGCGACCGTAGCGGTCGCGCGGTTCCAGACTGTAGCGCCTAGAACCGCTCGGCCACTCCGGCCGGCCTCGAAACTTGGGAGACGCCCTATCCACTGATTTGTTGTATGTAAACGGGCGATATTTTTAGCAACATCTCTAAAACAGTATTCATCGCACGGCTGTTTGAACACCGCCTCTAAACTTCACTAACGTCAAAACTTTGCAGCTGAACATTTTTGTCAGGGAGATTGTGTTTACCTTTATCTCATCTAAACACTGAAAATTTGTACTTTTTTCTTCATGCATAGAAATTCCTGCTGGTCGACATATGAATGTGGGCTGTGGTGTGTGTGGGCAGGTACGACTACGAGGTGCTGCTGCAGAACTCTACGTTCTGCCTGGTGCCGCGCGGCCGCCGCCTGGGGTCGTTCCGCTTCCTGGAGGCGCTGCGCGCCGGCTGCGTGCCCGTGCTGCTCTCCAACGGCTGGGCGCTGCCCTTCGCGCAGGTCATCGACTGGCACCAGGCCGTCGTCTGGGCCGACGAGCGCCTCCTGCTGCAGGTAACGCACCGCCGCTCTGCTCTGCCCTGCCCTGCCCTGCTCCGCCCCGCTTCTCGCGTCCTCCCGCCAGACCGGACGGCTCACGTATTGTGCATGGGGGCTTAATTATTAAAATGCTACAATAAAAGTAATTTTAGTAGCTGTGTGTCCGGCTACGAAGTCTCGTAACCGGTTGGCCCTGACTAGCATTAGTACGCAATCTGACTGCATAAAATAACAGTAAAGAATGAAAGGAAATTTCCGTTAACACAATTCATTAATTAAGTCCCCTGCAACTATAAAAGCTACGAAACAACAAGGCAGAAGTGTAACTGTTCTGTGTGTGGTGGTGCGATTCAACGTACACGTATGTGACACGGTTCTTCCTCAATACGACAAGAAATTTTAAACACCATTTACAATGAAGTAATAAAAAAGACCAGAAATACTATAATTGCACATAGAAACCAGAATTACAAGTCTAATACAGGAACACGAGCCAGATGCTTTGTTGACTGAACCTGTGACCAAGAGGCATTGTTATATAGGAAATTTGAAATAAAAAAATTTTGTTACCTCCATATATATTGACGAAAAATATATTGCGATCGTTGGAACATCTTCCATATATACATTACACCAACCGAACAGCATCAACTCTCTCGCCCAACACAACAATAACTGCACACGACATGGTCTCAACTAGTACTGCTCTCGACATCCTCTCAACAAGTACTGCTCACGGCAACCTCCGAACTACTACTGCCAGTGCAGGTGGCGGAATAATAATCTTTGGCGCAATCTCTGGCACTGTGACTCAGTGTAGCCACCTTTCAATTGTTATCGCATGTTTCTTTTATTCCCCGCTCTCTTCTCCTGACTTGATGAATTGACAAATACCGGGTGATGCTCTTAACTGATGGAGCTTGTAGTGTTGAATTTAGTTAGGCCACACACTGCGAAGCAATTTGCTGTTATTTTAATAGGGGTGCAAGTTTAACTTCTCGCACGTACACGGTCTCGTCACAGTAATGTGACACCCACCTACATCATCGTCAATGTGCAGAAACAAGTCTCACATGGCAGGTGGGGTGTATATAATCGTAAATCGTGGCTGGGAGACGTGGAAAACAGCAAGCGCCTGGTTCATGCACTCGTGCTGACTTATGTTCATCGGCGACGAAGACTGGAATTTGTATCCCAGTACCGCAAATGAAGCCCGCCCGGTTAGCCGGTCGGTCTGACACACCGCTTTCCGGGTTGGGGAGGAGCGCCTGGTCCCCGGCACGAATCCGCCCGGCAGCTTGTGTTGAAGTCCGGTGAGCCAGCCAGTCTGTGGATGGTTTTTAGGCGGTTTTCCATCTACCTCTACGAATGCGGACTGGTTCCCCTTATTCCGCCTCAGCTACAGTATGTCGGCCATTGCTGCGCAAACAACTTCTCCACATACGCGTACACCACCTTTACCACGCAAACATAGGGGTTCACTCGTCTGGTGTGAGGCGTTCCCTGGGGGAGGGGGTGGGGTGGGAGGGTGTCCACCTGGGCCGAACCACACAATAACCCTGAAAGAGTGGTTCGGTGTGGGGCGGCGGAGGGGTGAAGTGGACTGCGGTAGTCGTCGTGGGGTTGTGGACCACTGCGGCTGCGAAGCCGCTCCGTCGTTTCTACGACCCGGGTTAACATACAATACAATAAAATACCGCAAATGGACGTGCGCTGAGTGGCGATAGGTGAACTTTTCAGATAAATCCTCTTCTATTCCCCACCAGACAGATGCCCATTGGCGTTTACCGCATGAATCATCTGAAAGCAAACACCCTGCAACAATTGTCGGAGGAGGGAGCTTCGTACTCTGGGGAATGCTTTTGTGGCATTCCTTGGATGATGTCCTCATTCTGGAAGAAATAATGTATCAACACCAGTATGAAGCTATCCTTGGGGACCATATCCAACCCCAACATGTTTCTCCCCTGCGCGATGGGATCTAACTGCAGCACAATGCATCGTGTCACACGCCCTGCAGTATAAGAGCGTGGTTCGAAGGCCACCGGAATGAGTTTGCTGTACTCTCCTGGTCGCCAAACTCCCCGAATTTAAGCCCATCGAGAATCTGCGGGATAGCTCGATCGAGTTGTTCGCGCCACGGCTCTTCATCTGGGAAACCTTGCTCAGCTGGCCACGGTTCTGGAATCGGCATGACTCCACGTCCCTATCGCAACCTTCCAGAACCTCACTGACACTCTTCCCGCACATCTCGCTGCGGTCCGCGCTGCAGTATATGGTTCATCAGGATTTTCACTGGTGGGCATATTAATGTGGCTGGACAGTGTAGAATACATTACGGTCGTTTTGTTACCATAAAATGTTCACCAAAACAGAACAGATTGGTTAATTTCAGTCATTCTTTTCAAATCAAAGTTACAAAACAACTAAAATATACACATCAACAAAAGTGTTCCATCTTCCTTTTATTTCGAAATTCATTGCACACTAAAGAAAAACTGGTTCCGAGGCACGCCTATACTTTAATTTGCATTGTGTCCAGATCATTAAATAAAAGAAATTGTGGAATGACAAAATAGTATGTTTCCCATGGGGATTTTTTCACAGCACTTCTGAGCAACGCAGTATGGGGTGGAAAATCCCCTTACACGGATGTATACTTGAATCCGTCCTGAAATTAAAAAAAAAATCGATTTTTTGAATCAAAAGATAGTAAACCTCGCCGTAAAGACGACTTGGATTTTTCTGTTATGGCTCTCGTTCACTCAACAATTCCTCAGTCCGGCTGGGACCTTCTCCACTACATATCTGGACACCCCGACCTTGCACCGTCCAATTTCCAATCCTTTGGGGCTGTTGACATAAACTTTAGGCGGTCATCGTTTTCACATCGATTGCACACCTGCAAGGAGACGCACTTCGTTGCTACCTAGAAGCAGCTAAGAAAATGTGGAACCGCAGTATCTACATGTGTTACACCCAACATATTAAATACATCGCATAATAATTCATGTACATTACTTTTCGATACATCTTTGCATATTGATTGTCATTGTTAGAATGTAGTATAAGCGTTGCCATTTTTTATATCGGCGGGAACATCAATATTAAACGTACTGTTTTCTTTTTGTTTTATCAGGCAAGATATTTATATCATGTAACTACTAAAACAACTTAGCAATACTTGTCGCTAGATCGATGGTAAAACATGATTTTGAGAACACTGAGGAACCGAGTAGAGGTTCTGAGAGCGGAAGGGAAATTCAGCAGAGCAGAAGTTAAACGAAAAGGGAATATGACAAAAGCAAGTCAGAAAGGTAGAAATAGAACAAGTGACAGGTAAGACGAGAAAAATGATGCGTTCGGATTGGCAGAGTTTGCTTCGTTAAAGAAACTGTAGACAGAATATTAACTCATTAAAAATAGAATAAGCAGTGAATCAGTTGGAGGACTTCTGTGGAATCGCCGCAAATAAACAGATTTGGGAAAACTACAAAAAACTAAACCCTCAAGTATGGACCGAGATTGGGGCCAAAATTCCTTACCTGTGTGACTGATGTATTGAGACTGCGCTACCTCGTTCCATATCATTGTTTAAGCCAACGTGCAGCCGGCACCTCCATGACTTAATGAGGAAGTGCATTGGCTAACACATGCTGATTCATTTTCTGGAAGAGCTGAATTTAAATCCCTAAGTGACTATCCTCGCGCTTTACAGGGTGTGTTTCTTCAACAAAATCATAGGCGGTTCATTCCACATTCTTGTTCAACTATGGTATTGTTTTCTTGCAGATGACATTTGACGTCGTCAAAATGTTAATATGTAACACCCAGTCTTTACGTTTTGATATCTCGGTGTATCGTAGCAGTGCCAGGACACGATAAAACTGCATGTTGCACGACCACAAATAAAAAAGAGGAGCCAATAGATCTCTTTCAAGGAAACAGCACTTGTTTTTCCTTCCGCCTCCTTTCGTGTCGGCCAAGTTCGGCGAAGTCCCACAAAGTGTTGTTCAATAACTACAGAGTTGTTGGGCAAAGAAGTGCGTGGCCCAGGAAAGCGCTCAGAAGAGATATTCTGTGAGGACCCTGAAAGGCTGTATTCATACACACAGCATTACCGCAATACAATATAAAAGACTTCTTAATGACGCATACACCACGATAAAAGTTTACTCAGCTGAAACTAGCGCCATTTTTATACGTGCCACCTTTCCTGCGAAGAACTTTTATTCATTATTTTGCACGAATGTACTTTCAAAGCAAGGAAAGGGATAAACTTACCGTCGACGGCGAGATTATTAGGGACGGAGCACAGACTCGGATTGGGAAGCATTAGTCAGTAAGGGGAGAAATTACCCGTCTCTGTTTTAAAGGATGCCGTAAGAAATTGACGAGAAGCGCAGAGAAATGTGGATGGCCAGACGGGAAACTGAATATCAGTTCTTCACAAACAGTGTCCCAAATCTCAACCACTGCGCCACCTCTGTCGATAACACACTTCCAGTCGGTACTGTTCAATGCTAGACCTTCTTGCTATTCCCTTACACCCAAATGAGGAACACGTTTGAACTTCTCAACTTGCGAAACATTTCTCCACTTCTTCCCACAAAATATCTCTTCCTCCGTTCACTGTGTTTCTTATCCGGTTTCTTCTCCCGTTTCTCTGTAACGTTTCAGTGGCACTCCTCAACAAATACGAGGGCGTGTCTGCGAATATTTTACATGAAAACTTTTAAAGCTTTTTAAGTAAAACAAATTTATTAACATTCTACAGCTTTATTCTCATGTCTACATATTTATTTCTCAACATTCTCACCCTGTCGACGAACATTTTTCTCCCAACGAGAGGTCCGTTTGTTGATACCGTCAGTGTAGAATCTTTGACTTTGTTGACGGTGCCACGACCTCACTTCTTCTTGTACCGTTTCGTCACTATCAACGTGAAGTCCTCGAAGGCGTTCTTTAAGTTAAGGAAACAGGTAACAGTCGGATGGGGCACAGTCGGGAGTGTATGGAGGACGATCGACAACAATGACCCCAATACATCGGATTGTTTCATATGTCGCGGCACTCGTGTGCGATCTGGCATTGTCATTCTGAAGGATAGAGTACTCCATGTGTGGACGATTAGAAACTCTATTACAGCATGCTGTTTATCATGCATCGACGTAGTTGCATTAAACACCGACATGTTACACTGTACAATTCGGAATCCTCTGACTACAGAGAGTTGCAACTTGCTTCAGCGAAGCGAGAAAGTCGACAAAAAAGATACATGGCATGTAATATCCTCAACCGATTTTGAGGATAGAATAAAAATTCGGAGACATTACTTTTCACCAGGCTCTCTGAAGTCTCGGTTAACTGAAGGGGTCGGTGGATGAAAGTAGTAATACCACAGAACGTAATTTTGAGTCATTGCGAGTTATACGTTGATGAAATTCAAATATAAGAACTCAGTCGCGATAAGAACAAAAACAGCAGTTTCCAGAGATACGAGAGGAACTACTTCGTACCAGCATGTGGTGCTTTCTGATACAGTAGAGGTAACATGATTAGATGAATCCTTGCAATATGGAGGGCTAGCGCTTTCTTCCACCGTACGCCTTCAATTGAAGACACGCGCGGAAAAACTGGCTAAACATCAAATGTAAAAGCTTAGAGATAAGTGCTGCCTTCTGTTGCTAGCTACGGGAACTATCAAACTTGACCTTGGTTTAACCCGTAAGTAATATTTAGGGGTGAAACCAATGTCAATTTTGATAGTTCCCGTACGTAGCAACAGATGCCAGCACTTACCTCCAAGCTTTTACATTTGATGGTTAGCCCGTTTTTCCGCGCAGGTCTTCAGTTATGGTTCTCAATTATGATGTATCTTGAAAAATTTCTTCGTGTAATCCAGTTTTCTCGGCTCTTCATGAATTTTTGTTCGCTATTTGTTAGCATATTCATCGATAGATTAAGCTTAAAAGTTTCTTTGTGAACCTGTTGTTCATTTTACATAAGTAATCACCTCTTCCTGGTTATACCTGTGATTTTTTGCTGTAGGTTGCAAATTTGAGTTCTCCTGAAATTGCATTTTTGCCTTTAAGATGCAGCATTTTCCTTGTCTGTTTTTCGAAGGTTTGATCACGTATAGGCACTAATTCAATAAGTTTCCGGACTAGTTTGTTGCAGCCCCGAATTTTATCTTTGGCACCAATCTTACCACAAGGAGGGCTGCACTAATTAAAACAAAAGTAAAAAAAAATTTAAAACAAATATGAAGTAATCATGAAGTGTCAGTACTATTTCTCGATAAAATCTACACAGATATTTTTTTCGTATGAAGTTGATTGTTTAACATCAAAACTTTTTAAATTTTTCTGGAACATTGCTTCAAGAAAAACGGCGGTCTTTATAATACTATAACTTATCTCAATACACACAGTCGTGATTACGCTTAAGTTGTTTATTTTTAGGTGACCGGTTTCCATCTTCTAACAGATCAACTTCAGGTCTAACATTATATTATGACCGTAGGAACCGCTGGCGTGGTGCAGGTCCATCTGTGCAGAACACTGCTCAGCAAGTAAGATCTGAAGACGATCGAAACCGGTCATCCAGAAATAAAAATAAACAACTTAAATGGGTTCACGATTGTGTGTGTTAAAATGAGTTCAATACTTTCTAATTCAACCCAAATATGTTACATAAAAAGTTAGATGGAAACATAACAATAATTTTTTTATTGATTTTCAACTATCATTCACAAACAGAGATTCATGAAAGAAAGACCTACGAATTTTCGCAACTTAATTAATGACTGAGATGCAAGCATCTCGTGTGCCTTTCTTTAAGGGAAAGAATAATATTTTTATGCCAGAGTAGTAGATCTGTACTGAACAGTTTTAGTGATGCAATTCTTTGTTGTAGATCTGACAACAGATTACGGAGGGAAAAATAAATCAGTGATTTTTGTGCTGTTGACGCAGCCGTTTGATTGGTGCGCCGCACGGAAGCCTACATCACACTCTGCGCAAACAAGAGCCCAAAGAGACGAATGACATATGATGTTTACGCCACCAGTCTCGATGCAGAGTGGTATAAGCTTCCGTGCGGTGCGCCATTCACACTGCCGAAGCGACAGCGTGCAAATCCCCATGTTCAATGAATTTTTACTCCGCTATGTCTGCTCAGATGCACAAAAAAGAATTAGAGCGCTGTCTTTGCCTCTTGCGCATCCTGATCTGCTGTTCTGGCGCAAAAAAAAAACCCTTAGTTCCATAAAAAGACTGAAGTAGGTCCCTGTATCTCGGTGTTCATGAAGTTGTGGAGACGTTCTGCTTTTGGTTTCATGTGGTCCACTTTTCTTCTCTGTGGAATGAGATTATGAGTATCTTCATCGATCCAAAAGCTACTTCGGGTGAGAAAGGTAGGCGCCGTACCCAGTATCTGTCGCTGCCACGTCCAGTCGTGCTCTCGAGCGGTGACGTCAGCACAGTGCGGAGGCTTCGGCCGCCGGCCACGGCCGCTTGGCTAGGCGGGCTGCCACTGGCCGCTGGGGTGGGGCCGCGGTGCAGCCAGTCCGGTAATGAGAGCCGAGAAGAAACCCGGCTAATGACGGGCAGATCCCGGCCAGCTCCGCTAATTAGCGAGAGATCTGGCCAGCCTGCGCCGCTCTGAAATACTGGTCCCCACCCCACCCCTAATCCGCCCCCCCCCCGCCCCCGCAGCACCCCCACCACCCCTGGCAGCGCAGTTCTCCTGCGCGAGCCTTTATTTTGCTCCTTCCTCCTCTGGCGTCCGTCCCACTCCCTTATTAGGGGGATGGCTCCTCCGCGATGGACCCGAAGGCACTCTCCTGAAAGGTAGCTCGCGTACTTCCTCGCCTTGCTGAACGCCCTGCTTGTACCATACCCGCTTCCGTAACGGAGTCCGCTTATGTACTCTTGCTCCACGTTGAAGTAGATGCTTCGAACCGTGGTGGTGGAAGAAATTTTGATCGCCTGTACTTGGCCGGCAAGCGGAAGGCTGTTCGTGGCGTAAAGGTTGATGGGGTCATCAATCCTAAAGCCGTCGGCACACGGACCGTGCAACCGAACGTTGAGCGTTGAGCATGCCGAGTTTCATAGCGTGGAATAGCACGTTCGGGAGTCTTTCCGAACGTGCAGAGCAATATCTAGCATGTCAGGGATTCTGAGCGTCGTCTAAGCGTTGACCAATGAGACGGCACAATGCCACCTACGTCACATGCACGCCGTCTCCCTTCAGTACAGAGTTGTGAGGCGCCATATTGGCATTCATTTCAAGCGTATACGTATATACGCCGTTTCTGGGCACCAACAAATTGAGAATCACTGGAAAACCCGTTGTTAACTGTGTAATTCGTTCCAATAAAATAATGAGAAACATCATATTCGTGGCAAAAGAATTATTGTAACTTGCATATTATGGGAGTATGCTATTTGAAGGCAGCGACACACTGAATATCCACCCAAAACACATTGTTCTTGGTACAATTTGTTGTAATTAAATTTCAATTAGTAACATGTCTACGATTAAGGTTTTCAGCAAGTGCTAATATGCTATAATTGAGTTTCACTAGTGTGTTGTTGGTTTAGCGAAGTGAGAAGTGTCACTGATCCGTATGAAGTAGCGTGTTTGGGCGGTGGTTCGCGACTCGAAGCTTCTAAATTTTTTCGCAACATTTGCGCTTTTGTTAGGTTCAGATACTTTATTATTATTTTAATATAAGTATATACTATAATATTTGATGTTATGTAAATATAAGTTCACCTTTTCTTTGAGCGGTGACTTTGTCCGATTGGCTTAATCTATAGGACAGCTTGCGCTACTTGTATATAGATATTTTGCTCCTTTTTCTTTTACGCTTCGTAATTCACATGTTGCAAACATCCTTTTACTGGGTAGGAACAGTGATCAAGTAAGGTTTACCTTGGGGTGTTACTAAAATGTGGGGAAGACGAAATAATGTATATGTTATGTGGAGAAGTATTTCAAATTTGTATCGCACTGTTTGTAATGGAACTTGTATAAGCCTGTGTCCTTGTTGATTGGATATGGTACTTTCGTTTCCGTGGATGATGGAGGAAATGCGCGTTTTAATAGAGCTAACGTGGGAATTTTACGCGCGCCCATTTAGTAAACAGTGTGATTTACGAACTAGAACCATCTCCCGCAAATGCCGCTGGAGTGCGTTGCGATCGCATATACCACGTTGGGGCCCACGTACCGTGTGCACAAGTCTCATCGTTCGTGAGCGTTCAGCAGCACGTTGAGCTTAGCATTCTTAACGTTGACGTTCGACAGCACGGTCCGTGTGCCGACGGCTTAAGGGTGCATTTACGCCACAGCCTCGCTGCTCGCTGCTCGCTGCGAGTAATTACCCCACAACTGTTCACGTATCAATAGCGAAACTGCTTGGGTGACCTTGTCGTAGCCAGTGACGGCTCAAGGCAATGGTCGCAGAGGGAAACACAAACCAGATAGATATCGTTGCCTTGCGAGGATCGTAGCGAGCGGCGATGGCGCAGGCTAAATGGGTCGTTAAGACGCAGGCGGTTTGATTCATCATCGCCTGGCCATGACAGCGAGCAACAAGGTGGAAGCATAAACGCGTCTTTAAACGGACAAACGTGTTTGACAAAATAGCTCTTTACTAGCTACGGATTTGCTAAGCAAGCCCGCACACGTTCAATGTTTTTCAGTTTAACCTCACTTTAAACCAGACGCAGTTCGTGTTCGTGTGTATTCTGAGCGTAGTGAATTCGGCCACAAACGCAGACAAAGCAGCCCTGGCTTTGACTTTGGCACTGTGTTTAAAGATGAAGAAGAAAACAAGACTCTGGTCCAAGGAACTGTGTAAAATGACGATTTACTCATGAAAATATGCTAAAGGAAATATTACTCTGAGTACCCGATGGTTAAAACTTTCTTCGAAGAGACAATGAACATTTTTAAAACTTTTTAAGTCCCTCCTAAAAGAGCAAAGTTGATTGTCCAGTTCGCTCTTGTCTAACCACGGATGTATGAAACAAGCCCGTACACGTACTAAGAAAGCTTGTCAATTTAACCTTACTTTTGAAGCAGACACTATTCGTATATGCTGTATTTTGGCGCTAGTGGGAATGACTACAAATACAGATAAAGCATTTCTAACATTGCCTTTGGCATTGCGTGTAAAGAGGGGGAAAAAAAAACAAGACGTTGGTTCAGGGAATGGTTTAAAATGAGAAATACGCAACTGGAAACCTATTAATGGAAATGTCTCACTCAGAACCTGTTGATTACATCAACTTTCTGCGGATGGATAATGGGACATTAAATAACTTGTTTAGCGTTACTTCGCCCTCACGCTGAAAAAGAAGACACATGCGAAAATTTATCCTCTTCTACTTAGTCCTCTAATGACAGATCATTAAATTAACGCAACGTGGGAACATACAGCTAACATCGTCCGTGGAAGAACCGGGGGACTTCGGTTTCTTTTACCGGTTTCGACCCTCCAAAAGATCATTTTCACGTAAGCGCTCTACACGTTAGGATCATGTGTTGGCACCACTTTTTTCTGGAGAAATTTACGCGCATAGCTATGTAATAAATAATACTAGCATTCTATTCAACACCACATTTATTATGGAGGGATACTGACTCAGTTTTTCAGGCAAACGGAAGGGAATGTGGGGGTACGTAAAACATAAATCAAATCTGGCACGAAGTCGCTCGCGCGCTCACTAACCTTTCTTCTTACACTAACAAATAATTTCTTTGTAAGAAAGTACAAACGAAACATCTTGTACAGTATGGATAAATCAATGGAGATTGCACTTTTGTTTAACACATTGACCATTTTTTGAAAAGACTTAGTCATCGCCTTAGACTGTTACAAGAAGATTAACCTATAAATCACACGATTGCAAGTGGTATTTTTAAGTTTTGAAATGTGCTAAAGCACAAAATCATTGTATCTGAAAATGGTCAAAGGCCGACATTTGGATCATGGACTTTATAAATAAATAATTTTCACAGTCGAAGGGGATTACAATGTCCATTTATAGGTATTATATGACTAAGAATATCTCCATAAAAGATGCTCGGTGTTTTCTTGTATTCAGGACATTGCGATTTAGTTTTTCCGTGATTTTCCTGAATTACGTCGGGGAGATGCCATGCCACAGCTGAACAATTTTTTTTTATCTAGAGCTGTAAATATGCAAATGCCTTTGTGTATTAATTACGTTTTTTATCCTTAAACTGAAGTACCATGAGATGTGCAATATCGTTGTAAAAGTGATTTGCAGATTAATAAAACTTTTACTACTACTACTACTACTACTACAACTACAAGTACAAGTGCAACAAGTACACTATGTGATCAAAAGTATCCGGACACCTGGCTGAAAATGACTTACAAGTTCTAGGCGCCCTCAATCAGTAATGGTGGAATTCAATATGGTGTTGCTTCACCCTTAGCCTTGATGACAGCTTCCACTTTCGCAGGCATACGTTCAGTCAGGTGCTGGAAGGTTTGTTGGGGAATGGCAGCCCAATCGTCACGGAATGTGCACTGAAGAGAGGTATCAAAAATGTGTGTGAAATCTTACGGGACTTAACTGCTAAGGTCATCAGTCCCTAAGCTTACACACTACTTAACCGAAATTATCCAAGGACAAACACACACACACACACCCATGCCCGAGGGAGGACTCGAACCTCCGCCGGGATCAGCCGCTCAGAGAGAGGTATCGACATCGTTCGGTGAGGCCTGACTCGAAGTCGGCGTTCCAAAACACCCCCAAGGGGTTCTATAGGATTCAGGTGAGGAATCTGTGTAGTCCAGTCCATTACAGGGATGTTATTGTCGTGTAACCACTCCGCCATAGGCCGTGCATTACGAGCAGGTGCTCGATCGTGTTGGCCTTCCCCGAATTACTTTTCAACAGTGGGAAGCAAGAAGATACTTAAAACATCAATGTACGCCTGTGCTGTGATTGTGCCACGCAAAACAACACGGGGAGCAAGCCCCCTCCATGAGAAACACGACCACACCGTAACACCACCGCCTCCGAATTTTACTGTTGGCACTACACGCGCTGGCAGATGACGTTCACCGGACATTTTATGGAGATATTCATCGGATGGCCACATTGTGTACCGCTATTCCTCGCTCCACACAACGTTTTCCCACTATTCAATCGTCCAATGTTTACGCTTCTTACACCAAGCAAGGTGTCGTTTGGCATTTACCGCCGTGATGTGTGGCTTATGAGCAGCCGCGCGACCATGAAATCCAAGTTTTCTCACCTCCCACCTGAGTGATGGTATGGATAGATGTCTGCCTATTACACATTACGACCCTCTTCAACTGTCGCCGGTCTCTGTCAGTCAACAGACGAGATCGGCCTGTACGTTTTGTGCTGTACGTGTCCCTTCACGTTTCCACTTTACTATCACATGGGAAACAGTGGACTAAGGATGTTCAGGAGTGTAGAAATCTCGCGTACAGACGTATGACACAAGTGACACCCAATCAACTGATCTCGTTCGAAGTCCATGAGTTCCGCGGAGCGCCCTATTCTGCTGTCTCACGATGTCTAATGACTACTGAGGTCGTTGATATGGAGTACCTGCGAGTACGTCGCAGCACAATGCACCTAATATGAAAAACGTATGTTTTTGGGGGTGTCCGGATACTTTTGATCGCATAGTGTAGATGCGACGGACAATGCATGCTGCTCCTGTGCGGCACATTGATATTAAAATGAGCATTTGAGACGATGTAGACCATTAATGTAAAAACCTAAATGTGGAGGTGTTCGGAAGTAAAAATTCGTAAATAGCAAAAATAAAATTACATTTTATTTGAAGCTGTTAAGTTATGTTAGCTGTGAAGCTACCTAAAATACCAGCTATATTTTGCAAATATTACTAAGTATCTAAGAACTGAGACGAAGTCCCACTTGGGTAATAATTTTTATTCCATGCCAAAATCGTACCCCATAGTCGGTGTGGATCTTCTTGATCCGTTCCGGGGCGCTGATGATGAACTCTTCCTACAGGTGTAGCGGACGTGAACATTGTTCACAGGTGTCGTTAAGCTCCCGGGGAGAGGCGGCCCCGCTGTTTTGTCACGGCACTTGTTTTTCCTGAGCAGGGCCTGCGAGGAGCAATTAACGACGGCCACTGTACCGTTTAGTTCGAGGAGGGGTCTCCCAAGAATTATCGGCTCTTGATTTAGCCGTCCGCTCCCTTTTAGAGTAAGAAGCCATTGTAGGACTCCGAACTTGTCGGCTATATTCGCGTGCGCTTTCTTCCGGTCCAACGGCAGGTAATTAAGCCCCTTTAATTCCGCTCCTATATCTAATGCCTCTAAATTAAGGCCGTTAGGGGAGGGTAAATTTTCGCTCTAATAACGTTACATCGCCTCCTCCCTACCAGAGACAAAAAGAGGGAGGGAGAGAGAGAGAGAGAGAGAGAGAGAGAGAGAGAGAGAGAGAGAAGGAAAAACTGGCAGCGAATGGGGAGCTTCCGCGACGTCTGAGGGGTGGGGGGGGGGGGGGGGGGAATAAAGGTCAAGGGGGAAAAGGGGGAGAAATTCGGATATTATTGCGTCAGTTAAGTTGCGGCGAACAAGAAACCAGTGGCGCATAAAGTGGAACCTGATAGAAAAGACTTAATGGGTTTCCAATATGATGAGCTATCGTTTGCCGATGTGTATCAGCTATCTCCTGCGGGCGCCTTCCCCTCCTACCACTACCCTCAGCTCACCGCCGCGACCGATTCCTCTTTTTATATTTCGCATCGACCTCCTTGCTACGTCTGCGGGTCATAAATCACAAATCCCCCGTCGAATAATGAGACAATATAAATTCATGTCTCCGGCGCCTGGTCGCAAACAAGCCGGTGCTCCAACTCCATTCCGTGTTAATACTAAATACGAGTGCCTTCCAACCCCACCCCATCTACACACGTACTGAATGGAAGGCAGCGTCGGCGGATAAATAAAGCAGGTTTTCGGAGTCCCTCGGATGCGGATGTCTCTCATGGCTGAACAAAGAGATGAGTCAATAATGAACTCATTTTGCTGGAGTATCGAATTTAGAATTTCTTTCTCTCCAAATAACTGTCTGATGGTGCTGTCGTCCGTGCTTGCCCTGCTGCTACGATTTCCGTCTACATGAGGTCCGTCAGAAATACTTTGAAAGTTTGTTTTTGTTCGAATGGAATGGGGGCGGGGTACCTCCTGGGTCAGTTCAAGCCCTAAGCGACACAAGCGGTAGCTTGGTGCACGAAGATGAAATGGCAAATTTGTACACAGAGCGTATCATAATTAGTAGAGAAAACTGACACGGGAGAAATTAGGGGAAGTCCGGAAGAGTTGGACCAAAGGGTGAAAAGAACCGGTGGCATGCTTCACAAAAATGCCGCTGGAGAACAGCTGTCGTTTCGATAGCTCTTTAGTGAAAAAAAGTGATGCAGAAGTGTTGCTGTCATTTTCGTGTTAGTTCTGGAGAAAAATCATACCCTCTGTTCTGTCAAGCCGAAACATTTTGTCGTGTAGGATTTTTTTTTACTGCGAGCTTGACAAATTTGTAGGCATGAAACTAGCCTAAAGTGGTCATCGAGTTCGCTGGCTACAGACCGAACGGGGTGGCTCCCAGATAATCGGCAGAGATTAACCATGTTATTTTGGAGAGAACAACCACTTGTTTTAATCCGAGAGAGATGGAGCGCAATTAAACTGAGCTTCAAGGTATGTGCAATAATCCCACTGAAAATGGCCTCAGTCTCAAACTATACTTATTTCTCGGAAGATATGTCTGTGTCAACGAATGAAAGAGCAGAATCTTGAGCACAGGCCAATCAACCTCTTCAAAGCTCAGTAGAAGACCTTCAGGTACCACGCAAACCAAAAGAGCAGTGTTATCTGCACAAGTCAAATTCCTTCACTGACACAACTTCGGACTCCAGTCCCACTGAACATAAAATTTTCAAGATTACCACCTCAAAACTGACTCCTGCTGAGCCAACGTAGAGAAAACTTTTCGAAGAAATATCACCTGCTCCTTCCACTGATAAAACCATGAATTTTAAGAGGAAGGCAGCAACTGCCAAAGGTCAGTGTGCACAGTAACCTGTTGCTCAGATTCCACCGGAACTGCTGCGAGCAACTGTTGATCACGTCGTTTTACGTATGCAGCATCTCGCTGACGTCTCCAGTGCTCATACTGAACAAACTGTGAATGCGGAGGTTAATATTAAAATAAGCATTATGCCTTCCTCACTTGTTCGAATTTTTATGCCCACGTCCCATTCCTAATCTCTTACGTATGGAAACATTTTTATACGTGTTTCTTGCATTCACGGTGCCAGATTCGCAACTGGTGGCCCAAATGGGAACTATTTTTTTTTCCAGCGTAAATCGGGTACACATTAACGCATTAGAATATCTATCAAATTTTACTGCCATACGATAACTGCAGCCCGCACTGGACCTCTTTGAGTAGCCGCACTTTAATTATAACCACCCGGTACGTATTTTACTGTGTTAAACATTTAACGTAAGATTATACCTCATAACCAGTAAATTATGACGTCATTTTAAATTTTTAAATTTGGTCAGTAATTATATCATATATTGAAAATCAAATTTTTGTTGCCCTAGGAAGTTACTATTTTCTCAACTTGCAACTGCGATCATGAATCATGAACCGGGATAACCGTTTGATAATATAGAGATTAGCGCCTTTAGTGCAAATGTCTTCAAATATCTAAATTTATATTAAGTCCCCGTCTAACTGGGCTCGAGTTTTAATCCAAGGCCCATCTTGACGAGAAATACAGTACTACTTCAGCACGTTACATGTTACACTATTTAGTAACCCAGCGAGGTGGCGCAGTAGTTAGCACACTGGACTCGCATTCGGGAGGACGACTGTTCAAACTCGCGTCCAGCCATCCTGATTAATGTTTTCCGTGATTTCCCTAAATCGCTTTAGGCGAATGCCTGGATGGTTCCTTTGAAAGGGCACAGCCCACTTTCTTCCCCCTCCTTCCGTAATCCGATGGCCTCGCTGTTTGGTCCCCTCCCCCAAATCAACCAAGTATTTAGTAATAATACATATTACTATTTACTGTACTCCCGTACCTGTTAATGAAGACGTTGCACTTGTCCTCACATTTGGATGCAAGACTGCGCTCATTCCTGCAGTGAGTTACGAATTATTTCAAACACAGCTGCCTCATCTCCCAAATGCTGGCAAGACTGTACAGTTAGCTGCTCCAGTTCTTCAATCGTATCAGCGAGAGTGCTGTTCACTTCCTTTTTGAGATGGCTCCAGAGATAAAAATGTAGGGGACTGAGGTCAGATGATCGTGGACGCCAAGGCAGAGGCTCTGCTCGACCTATCCATTTGGATTATACTGGCGTGCTAAATGTCGCCTCATAGCAGCAGAAAAAGTTGCCTGTTCCTCACCACGCATAGACCATGTTCCGCTACGGTGCGACGGGTTTTGCGTGAGTCCGTAGGTTCAACGTGAACTCTTCTGATAATTACGGAAACTGTACAGGAATGTCTTCAGAGTAGTTTGATGTAAGGGAGCAGTGGCTTACGGCTGCTCGTTAGTGTGTTATTGCGTTTCGTTTGATTTGTTAGCCCCTTTTAATTTGGTATCTGTACTGTACTGTAGTGGACATAATAGCACAGCACTGAGAATGTCGGCGGTATGCCCTGCGTGGTTTGTTTGAAAACAAAATTGTTCCAGTCATTGATGGTACTTGTTGTTGACAACGGTAATACCCACTTTATTCTTCGCCCTCTAGATTGCTTTGAGTACTACTCGGTCGTGTCTCGAGTTTGATTACGCGGCAGTGTTATTTGTACGTTAACAGTGATACACAGGTGTACGGATAAATTTACTGACGAAGAATTGGCCGATACGCAACTCGTGTAAGTGTTCACTGAATGTAATGGAAGATCGGGAGAACGACGCTGCGTTAAGTTGTTCTCGCAGCACACACAATAGTTCTGCTTCTGTGTACGACGTCCGAAATTTCCGTCAGCAGAGTTCGGGTTCAACCTTGTATACTATGTGCTCACTAGACTGTCCATTCCATTCAAGAGGCACTGCAACTACTCCTCACTTTTATGGAGGATAACAACGTCATTAGTGAATTGATTCCTTTCACCTTGCATTTTGATTCGGGATCTGAGCCTTTCTCTTATGTCCTTCTTTGTCTCTTCGACATACAGGTTGAACAGTAGAGGGGAAAGACAGCACCCCTGCTGCCTTACGCCCTTTTTAATGTGAGTAGCTACAGTTGAAACTCGTTTATCCAAACTAGGGGGGGACCGTGAGTCAACTGGATTATCAAAAATCAACAGCATGAAGAGAACCGTACTTCCACTTAGTGGCGGCTTTGGCGGAACTCCTGAAGTGACATAGTCCGAGCTATAGATGTCGCACGGTTCTCAAAATGGTTCAAATGGCTCTGACTATGGGACTTAACATGTGAGGTCATCAGTCCCCTACAACTTAGAACTACTTAAACCAAACTAACCTAAGGACATCACACACATCCATGTCCGAGGCAGGATTCGAACCTGTGACCGTAGCGGTCGCGCGGTTCCAGACTCAAGCGCCTAGAACCGCTCGGCCACAACGGCCGGCGCACGGCTCTCTCCGTGTCTTCTGGGAGGCCACATCTGGTCCCTTGATAACTAAGAACTGGGCGGAAAACTGGGCCACTCTGAATTTTTACTCAGAATCTCAACCTCCTGCCTAACTGTGCAAATAATTCGTGGATACGTCGCAAGTAAAATGTACTACATGGCCGAAGTACTTCCGCTCCCTGAAGCTCTAGCGGTGAATATTCATCGAGCATTAAGTTGGTTTCTTTCCTGTGGCAACATCCTTACAGTTCACGGCCCCCACCCTGTCCCCCTCTCGGGGCAGCAACTCTCAACGCCATTGCACGACGCTCTTCATCAAACGTTCTAGGAAAGAAATACATCGTCAGGGCGCATACCTACTTCATAGTCTTTCAACAAGCATGAGACAAACGAACCTAGCGCCACCAGCACATTCTCCACTATATCAGACACCTCACAGCTTTATAACAAGACGTTGTACAAAATCATGGTAAAGACCGCACCTGGAAATCCGTTGAAGAAAGGGAACCATGCGTAAGCCGGAGAGCACAGTGGCATAATATTCACCAGATGTTTCTGCACTCACGTGACGCGGCGGTATCTAATTATTAATGGTAAAATCCCTACGAACGACAAACTGCACAGAATCCCCCACGGTGCAACAGCCGACTGCCACAAATGCGAAAAGGTTGACTCACTCGCGCAACGGTTTGTTTGCGGTGCAGAGCAGGACATGCGGAATTTTCTCAACCATGGACGTGCCATCACCGATCGAACGAATGCCATCTGACGTAGCTCTATGGATGATTGGAAACAGATTCAACCAATATAACTAACAGGTAAGATGCTACATTCGCGGAATACTCGTGTATCGAAGCGGAACATTATCGAATTGCGAGAGATGCTGTTCACAGAGGAATATTTGCAGCATGCTACATATCATGATCACGGACTAGCTGCAAGTGGTCCCTATCACGCCTGTCACTATATAGTCCGCTCAATGAGAAAGTAAAACCGACAGAAAAGTCTCTTAAATTATTATAGTTCTTTCATGTAATATTCCAATTGTGTGTCAAGAAATAAAAGGCAAGCAAGGAAAAAATTGGTTAAAGACAACTATTCCTCTGAAATTGTGCAGTTCAGTGTTCTGATATTGGAAACTGTAGACGTGTGTGTGTGTGTGTGTGTGTGTGTGTGTGTGTGTGTGTGTGTGTGTGCGCGCGCGCGTGCGTGTGTCATAATGTCTTCACACTGAGCACAGACTTCATCAGCTAGTCGATCATCACTATCGTCCTTCCAGTATTTGACTTTATATAATTCAGGAACCGGTCTTCATTAGCTACAGACGGGCAAACTGCGATAATTTCGTCATCATAAGTCATGCAGTAATTGTAATTTTGCAGCATGTCGCTTACCGTGCGTCATTAACACCTATGTCCGAGCACCTAGGAATGCTTGAAAATGCTTCAGCGAACTCACACAGGTCTACAGTGTCACCACTGTTATTATTGAATGGGTAAACTAAGCCAGTAGCCTTCCAAATGACTGATCATAGAAAATTCCCTTCGTATGTGACATCGATGAAGTTCTTACGCCAAATTCAATAACAAAGTTTTTCAACAGCTCTTCTTTATCCATCCTGTGCATTGTATTCTTTTGGTCGTGAATAATACCACCTAGTTTCGTTTTGGTGTGATTTTACGCTCGCAACAAACATGGACAAAAACAGTGTTATACAACCCGATGGTTACTTGGTGCACAAAACCAATCTATTCTTCTTTACCTCTTCTATTAACCCTACTTCGCAAGGATTGCAGACCGATGAACAGTACTTGAGAATCGCCCCACAGGTGTTTTGTGAGATACTTATTTCGTGGATAAACTAAATTTTGTAAGATTCTCCAGTGAATCTCCGGTTGGAGTCTTTATTTTCCTCCTGTTTGTTTCATGTGCTCGTTCCACTTTAGAACAAGCGAGGTACCACCGTACTTTGAGAACTACCAGTGGTTAATGCGGTGCATCGTTTCCCCTGTGAGAAGAAACCCGCGTAGTGAGAGAAGACAATAGCGAGTCTTCGCCTCGGGGTCGGCTATTGCCTGCGAGATACGACTACGTGCTGCGAAACAATCGCGTGCTGACCCTCGTTGCCGTATTGCCCTGGCTGCCTCGCCCGGCCTGGCTGGTGTCGGCAGACAAAGGCCCGACCCGTCTCGTCTCTTCTAATCTCGTCCCGTCCCACACCGCGCCGTCTCACTTGGCTTTTCCTCCGCGTCCGCCTCCACTGTGAGCGATGGCGGCTTACTGGGGGGAGGCCGGCGCCTTTATCTGTGTTTGTGCAGCCCGGAGCCTGCGGGCCGGATAAAAGGAGCCGCAGTCGGCGCCGCTGCAGCCTCCGCCTGTGGTCGCCGCGTAAGGTCACCGCACAGCACACGCGTCGCGAGGGCGGCCTGCCTCCCAGGCGCTCATCACGGTAGATAACGTTGGAGCTGCTGCCGCTGTTGCTGCACTTCAAAAGTCACTGCTTTTCAAGGATAATCTTTCGTCATGCGGAAGTGCTGGGACGAGTGGCTCGTTGGTCTGTGACGGGAAACCTACCCCTGTGCAGTGAGAAGTTGGTACTTTGGCGCTAGTAACGTAACGGTAACCCATCCTATAAACGAGTTTCTTACCCTGTTGTTCGGTCTTTTGCTAGAGGAGGTCAGCTATTCTGGGTCACGGATTTAGAGATTTCGTGCAGATGTTCTATGAGTAACACAGTTATTTATTTTATCCTGCTGTGGAATGGGTTGCATGAGTGTGGGGTGATTTCTGTTCTCAAGAGCACCTCCCAACTTCGAGATAAATGTTTTCGTAGCTTACAATATATTATCAAAGAGACTGCTTTGACTTACATTCCAACAGCTGAAACATCATATACAATGCCTGACCAAAAAAACTGAAGCACACAGTAGGAGAGGAGGACACGAAATGAACCGTCACAGGTTCATAGGGCATGTGACAATATTTCAGTGATTACGAAATGGAATCAAATTTACAAAGAGCTTAACTCACTGTTCGACTGGAAACGGCGTCATAAAGTTGGTTTATGCTTTCTGCTCCACAACCGTTGTAACTGGTCCTTGATGTCGTGAATGCTGGCACTGTGGTGGAGTTGACGTTTAAGTTTTTTCCGCACATTTTCTGTCGGAGACAGATTTGGGCATCTTGCAGGTCGTGGGAGTACCTCACTAAGGCATGTGTCATGTGCGGACGAACTTTGTCGTGTTGAAAAATAGCACCGCAATAATGTCGCATGAGGGGTAATCTATGTGAACACAAGATGCCGATGACGTACAGTTGCGCCACCAGAGTTCCCTCAGTCACTACCAGCCGTGACCTGAAGCCACACCAAGACGCCAAGAGTAATACCGTTCTCTCTCTTTAAAACATTGGATGAAACGGATCTCTCCCCTTGTCGCCACCATATTCACCGATGATGGACACGTGGAGTAGTGGAGAACAGTGATTAATTGCTGAACACAGTGCTGCGCCATTCATCAGGAGTCCGAGCTTCCCGGTCACCGCACCACGGCAAACGCTGTCGTTTGTATTATGGTGTTACCGGCAGCGTATGCAAGCGACAGTAATTCACTAGTCCAGCCGCTATTGGTCTTCGACCAATGGTGCGGAATCGCACAAAATGTTACAGGGAGTCCATTACTTGTCCTCAGTTGGCAGACTGAAATGTGCAGGTGTTACGAGGTGCTTGGTGCACAATACGGAGATCCTACCGTGTGGTGGTCAGACGTGGTCGACCGGATACTTTCCTTTTACGACTGTTGATATTTTTAAAAACATAGTAAGTCCGATACATCGATATTTGAAGAAATATCATTATTGGCCCTAGAGATATGGGAAAATTATCGATATATCGACGGAATAAATATCGACGTACCAGCCAAAAAAAATATTGGCTGCACATCGTAAATATACTGCCAGTTTTAGAGCTGTATATTTAAGTATTGTTTTATTATTAGATATACTGTACATCAACGAGGTAGCAGTTTGCTTATCCGCCTCAGAGCAAGAATTGAAAGGAAAACGATCCACGTTAACGCTTGGCGATAACCACTTTGCTAACAATGGTAATTAGCGGTAAGTGGCCAATAATAGGTGTCCGATTGGTCCGTCGTTCGATTTCGTCACATACCGGGTTCGTCCGGGTATACTTCATGCCGACTTCCCTATTTTTCGTTTATGCAAACGCCAGTGACGTAGCAGTTGTAGCGTCAAAATTGCGACGTAAAGTTGAACGTTGCAGTTTCTGTTGGTAGCGCCGAGTGCCAATTACGTGGGCATTTCCCCTCACCTGTCTCCACCCTCTGCAAAGTCCAATTTTCTCGTTTCGATTTTTGTTCATCAGTTTCTGAAGAATGCCGATGTGAAGAAGTAGCACACTAGTTGCGTTAGAAATTGTCTTTTAACGCAACTGGTGTGCTGTTTCTTCACATCGGATATCTAGTTATTCCATTCACACCGCCACCCACAAATGCAATCGGACTACTTCTTTGTGCCATCTATACTCGCTTCACACAGTCAAATAGGAGGAGTGAACATGAAAGCTCAAGAAGTAGCAAAACTCCTTCACACAGGGAAAGTAAAAATATATTCTACTACAGTTTCAAAAGAACAACTTCAATTATTTATCGAAAATTGCGAAAAAATGCAATGTAAAATAAAAATATCGGCTCTCGATGTTGCCCCTTCGTTATCGATACATCGCTGAAAGATAACGTCGCCGATATACATCGAAATTTGTTGGAAAGAAGCATCGATATATCGATATTTTATAAAAATGCGTTGTTCTCAAGCGTCAAACATTGGGCTATTGTTCGATCTAAATGCCCCACAAATCTAAATATTGCAAAAATCGACTAGCCAGCCATATGGAGACCAACAGTGAGGCCCCTTTCAAATTCGTCGGGTGTTGATAACGCTGTCTCGTGCGAATACGCAGCATCTCCGTGTCCTTCATAGTGATCACTCAGTATCCGATGTTAATCACACCCCTTCTATACACCGTCAGGCCTGGTAAGAATGTTATACACGAATAAAACATATGCTCCCTGGTGGCTACTCTACGTCTCACAGACAATTGCAACTCTAATCATTTACATATACTCCTGTTCTGTGTCTGTGTACATGTAAATCGACCGTGTGTTATGGGTGCTTCACTTTTTTTGTCAGGCA
This sequence comes from Schistocerca serialis cubense, assembly GCF_023864345.2. NCBI lineage: Eukaryota > Metazoa > Arthropoda > Insecta > Orthoptera > Acrididae > Schistocerca > Schistocerca serialis. The sequence continues at coordinate 440,107,370 of NC_064638.1, read as the reverse complement.
GTATAGTTATTTTGTGATATGTTGATGTAGGAAATAAAGTGTCATACTTGCCACACTGTCCCTTATTAATAATGTTACCAATTAAATGGAACTGATATTGGTAAATGGCTACCACTACTGGAAGATTAATCCTCCATTTACAGTAATCTTAACATGAACAACTGAAGCCACTCGGTAAAGTATAAAGCAGCAGCCGGCAGATTTGCTTGGGACACGGCACCAGAAAACGTAGTACCGAGAGCCCATATGGAATCTTATTTACTGCAACCTAAATTTCCCGTAGTTGCAGCGAAAGGGGCAGTGTCGACTCTGACATATCGCCACTATCCTTTCTTCTTGGAGGTTCCGAAGGCAACATTTTGAGTACTAAAAGACGAACGACTGCACGGAGAACTGCTGTACCGCACCGGAGACTCTCGGCGCACCAGCATTCGTAGTGTTTGTTTAGGCAGCACCTCAACGCGGCGCATAAAAGCAAATGAAGCCCAAGAAACCACCAAACGAATCCCGCGAGTCGTGTGCGGAAAAATGAAATTACACGGCGGCTTTCCTCCGCGGCTCCCCTGGCATTACGCAATTAACAGCAGCGATTCAAAGTTAGATTGACTGGAGTGAATTGAAAATTGCTTCCCGCGCGTTTCCTGCAGGAAGCGGCGGCAACTCGAGCGCTGAATTCATGAATGCGAGAGCACTGGCGCGCACGCTCCACGGCTGCCTGGCTGCCCGGCTGCCCGCCGTGCTCCGTGCCCCCTGCCCTGCCCGGCCCTGCGTCTGACGCCACAGCCTCCGGTCGCCTCTCGCGTCCAATGCCTGTTGCCTCGGCAGCCGGTAGCAAGTCACAGGCAGTGTCGCAGTTATTTCACTGTCATACCGGATTCTGTTCTCATACAGTACTACTGCCGTGGCAGTATAGTAAGTTTATTTGTAATGTGTGTGCCGTCGCTAATGAGCGCGTCGTTGTCACACCTTGAACCCTAACCTTCCATTTTTCTCCAACGTGTCCTGCCATTTGAGCAGCTACGTGCGAACGTAGTAAGTGCACGTACTGTACTTCGAATTACAGATTGTACTTTTTTCTCCACAGTGGTTGTAGAGCATCATTGACCATGTCTCTTTATCTGCGTAGATATTCCATCCCAACCGTCTGCGCTGCATTGCGACATCAGTTCTTGCAATTCAACCTTTCTTAGGTCTACCTGTTTTCTGTCTTCCTCGTGGTTTCCATGCCAACGCCTTAGAAGGTATTCCATTACCATCCATACGTTTCACGGCCGTATTAGTCCATTTCTTTTCTTTTATCCACTTTGAAGCTGTCGTATCTGCTCCCTTCTCTTGCGTTATGACTTCATTCTTTACCCTCTCCTCTATTTCGGGTTTTCAGTACTCTATCTTTCTTTCAATTTCCTCATCAGCGATCACTGCTGTCTCTCGCATGACAACATGCTTCGCACAGAATTCTTCTACAGCAGGTTCTTTGTAACTTTGGAGCTACTATCGTTCCATACACCATCGGGTATTACGGAATGGCAATATATCCAGACTCAAAAAAGCGGCTGTACATTATTTCTGTTGAGGGTATGGCGTACGATGGCGCTTAAATTTGGCCACTTAGAAAAACCACATGCTATTTTCGTGTGAAAGGAAGTTCGTTGGCAAACACTACGTTGCATAATAAAAAGCGGTCAGAGAAGAATTAAGATGGTAGAGATCCATAAAATTTAAACGTGTAGGCCGGCCGAGTGGCCGAGTGGCCGAGCGGTTCTAGGCGCTGCAGTATGGAACAGCGCGACCGCTACCGTCGCAGGTTCGAATCCTGCTTCGGTCATGGGTGTGTGGTGTCCATAGGTTAGTTAGGTTTAGGTAGTTCTAAGTTCTACGGGACTGATGACCTCCGAAGTTAAGTCCCATAGTGCTCAGAGCCATTTGAACCAACCAAAACGTGTAGGCAACAGTAGCATTAAGACCATGTGGACGAAGTGATGCAATTCTTCTATTTTGGAAGGAAAATAACAAATCGCGGGTGAAGCGGGGATGTCATAAAAAGCTAACTAGCGTAGGCAAGGAGAAAATTCTTGCTCAAAAGAAGTCTATTGGTATCAAATATCGGTCTCAATTTGAGGACGAAATTGCTGAGAATAAACGTTTACAGCAGAAGCTTGTATGGGAGTGAATCATGTATTGTCGTTAAACCGAAAAAGTAGAAATTTCTACACCTGCGTGCTGTAGGTGTAGAAAGTGAGACCGAGAACAAGAATCGAGATTCATTTAAGGAAAACATGTGGAAGGGTGGCTCAGTTCGGAGCGTCATTTATCATTCGCAAACAAATATTTGTATTTAGTAAGAATTGTATCATGAGCCAACTACAGTTTCGATGATTCTTGCGACATACATTCGTATAGTTAAAATCTTTAAATTAAGTTCACAATGTATAACGACATTTGCATCATACATGAAATTACAAATAGTACACAAAAATAACTGTGCAATACAATGGTGGCCCAATTACAAACAGTTAATTAATTAAATAAATCTGCGGCGGCACTCTGTCCCCGCAGCTAGATCACAACTGTGGCTAATTCGACAACAGGACTTGAATATAAGTTCAACAAACCTTAAATAAAAAACATTAAAAAGCGTACATCTCGACTGGCATTGTGCCCTCATATAGACAAGTACGGCCAAGCTGCCCAAAGGCATCCCACAGTACTCCTTCACTAATTGATCACAAGCCTGTCCCACATAAATCACGTGAAATACTTAAATCACCGGACCCCTAAAATACAATTAAAATAATGAGAACTCAATTTTTTAAACAAGTCAAGAAACTCAGTACTCAGTTTGCCCAAAGAATTTCATCACACGCTGCAAGGGCCTTACAGTGACAGAAATTCTGTCACCCCGCCGTGGCATGATACCAAAAGAATAACAACAAACTACTCAGCTTGAGGCTGTAACGTGAGATCGGCAGAATTGCGTGTGACCAGGAAGTACTTATGCCTCGCATCATGACGCGAAAGCCGCCCGGGCTAGCAGAAAGCAACGCTCAACCGCTGTCTATACAAAGCCGTCAACGTATACCAAACAACAAACAGTTAAGCAACTTTGATAAAAATTAGCATACAAAGTAATACTTAAATGGGCAATTAAAGACTGAGCTATTAAAACTTCAGTCTGGGAGCGGCCCGCTCATAACACTGCAAGTTAACCTTTCCAGCAAAAAGAAGCAATGTACAAGATCATGTAAAAGAATAATTACATAATAATTCGAACAAGATTTAAAAGGTAAAGGTATATCTTCACTGGTATCACTTAGGGGCTAATAGACGTGGTAATTGGGACACGTACCGAATGACAGATGGCCTGTTAAACTACACACCTATGGCCCGAAGGGCTCCTCGACACGCAGTAAGAGTGTGTCCAAGTACAACAAATCCGACAAGGCGTACCAGGGAGGGGCATGAGATCTACAACAAACAGAAATTACAATTGGTAGCATCAAATAAAAATAACAAACCATGATTTCAAGTACAAAATTAACATTGCAAAATACTAGCTTGGTACATACAAAAACCTCCAGTCTGAGACATGCAACCCCATACAATCTTTAAGTACAGTACTTACTAGACAGTCTTCGTAGATAATTTCAAACAAATTCCAAGGAGGCCAATAGCCTCAGGACTCCAGGTAGGCACCGGATAATACTGCCCTGTTGCTCGTGGCTGCTAAAGAGTAGCTTGGCGTATTTAGCACACCACAGTTGACTGATGCACGTCATTATCAGGTTGCACGCGACGAGAGCCGCTCCTTGCCCACTAAACTCGCCGGTCGCAACGATCAACGCTGCAGGAAAACGCGATCCCCCCATGGCCCAACGCTGTAATTGCCGAGCACTCAGGCGCAGCCGTCCAGCTCCGTGTCTGACACACCACTCAACCTCAGAGGGAACGCGTAACCCAGCAAAGATCATACAACGAGGACCAGAGTCGATGGAACGCGCGCAGAAGTGGCGCCAGTACGATTACGCGCGCGCCCTTACGGAAGCGTCACGACTCAGAAAGATGCTGAAATTCAGGTGCACTGATAAAATAAGAAATAAGGTGGTTCTCCGCAGAATCACCGAGGAGAGGAGCATGTGGATAATATTGAAAAGAAGAAGAGACAGAATGCTAGGATATCTGTTAAGACATCAGGGAATAACTTTCGAGGTACTCGAGGGAACTGTAGAGTGTAAAAATTGTACGGGTAAGTGGAAGTTGGAAAATGTCCAACAAACAATTCAGGACGTTGGGTACAAGTGCTGGTCTGAAATGGAGAGATTGTCAGAGGAGCGGAATTCGTTGTGGGCCCCAACAGACCTCTTGATGGTCCCTTGCGATAAGGAGGAGGAATTTAATAGTGCTGAAGTTCAAGAGGTTAAGACCACATGGGTGTGTACCTCCAAGACTGTATGGCCTTCCAAAGATTCATAAAGAGGGTCTTCCTCTGCGTCCAATAGTGAGCAACATTGGAGCTCCTACATATGATTTAGCTAAACATCTCGCTTCCTTACTGAGACCTTTCGTAGGCAAGTGCTCATATCACATACGAAACTCAGCTGATTTCATCAATAGACTGGGGGCTCTTCGTCTTAGCAGTGTAGACCTTCTAGTAAGTTTTGATGTGGTCTCACTTTTTACAAAAGTTCCTCTTGCAGATTCTTTGACACTGATTGGTAACATGTTTCCTGTTGATATCACTGCTTTGTTCAGGCACGCTCTTTCCTCAAGTTATTTTATGTTTAATCAAGAATATTTTGAACAGACTGACGGTGTCGCCATGTGTAGTCCCCTGTCTCCTTTGGTGGCAAACCTTTTTATGGAGTATTTTGAAGAGAGAGCGCTTGAATCAGCTGCCCTGAAGCCAACAGTTTTTTGGCGGTATGTGGATGACACTTTCATAGTGTGGCCTCATGGAGAAGATAAATTAATGGAGTTTCTACATCACCTCAACTCCATTCATAGCAACATCCTATTCACCATGGAAATAGAGAAAGATGGTTGTTTGCCTTTCTTGGATGTCCTGGTTCGAAGGAAGAATGATGGTTCTCTAGGGCATTCAGTTTACCGGAAACCCACTCATACTGATTTGTACCTGCAAGCATCGAGTTGCCATCACCCATCGCAAACCACGAGTTTGCTTAAAACACTTGTTCATAGAGCTCATACTGTTTCAGATCTAGATAGCTTACCTCAAGAACTCGCCTATCTAAAGACAGTATTCAGCGAAAATGGGTATTCCATCCGGCAGATTAACAGGGCACTAACAGTTAAAACTAAGAAGCAGGAAGTGAATAAAGAGGAGAACATGCCGGAACAATATTTAGCTTTTCTTCCTTTCGTTAGCAACACTTCGTTTAAAATAGCAAGAATCCTCCGAAAATTTCAGGTAAAAGTGGTTTTCCGCCCACCATCGAAGACTGCGGACCTTGTGGGATCAGTTAAGGACAATCTGTTACTACGAAAGGCCGGAATTTACAAGATACCGTGCCAATGTGGTATGGCTTACATAGGTCAAACCACACGCACCGTGAAAGAACGCTGCACTGAACATCAACGTTACACCCGCCTTTTGCAGCCAAGCAAGTCCGCTATTTCTGAGCATTGTATTTCTACTGGACATTCAATGGAGTATGAGAAAACAATGATTTTGTCCACAGCAACATCTTTCTGGGACTCCATTATTAAAGAATCCTTAGAAATACGACTGGCGGAAAATCTGTTAAACCGTGACAGCGGCTACCAGCTGGACAGTGCATGGAATCCCATCATCTCCACGATTTGCTCAAATCGAAGACGACAGAGTGCGTCGACGGCCGTGGCAAACAGCAACACAGAGGGCGACTGAGTTCCGCTATTCCACCAACGAGGCCGCTGCCGGCGGGCGGTGTGATTCAACTATCAAGTTTTCGACGCATGCGCAGAATAGTTACTGTACGCTATATTTGCGGAAAGGAGGACGTTCTCGCCAGTCTGCGACGGCTCACCTGAAGATGACTGGCAGGTGCGCAGTTGAAATATTGTGCGAAGCATTGAACGACGATCGGCTGCAAGCCCGAAATTTGTTTGAACAGTCAATTCGCCGGGAAAATTTTAAAATTCACATCAGGCGTAGTATTAATCCACCTTGTCGAGGTTTCTGAACGGTTACACTGTATTCCCTGTAATGGAATGTCTAACACACAGATACGTTGAAACCTTCTCGTCTCCTCTATATCTCTTTTGTTACGCAACCTTCCTTTCTACAATAACCTGTGATACCTTCCCTTAGGATTTCTATCTCTTGCTTAATAATAACAAATGAAATCTTCCCTTTGAAATTAATTCTCTTTCTCAATAATAATAATAATAATAGTGATAAGTGCAATCTTCGCATACAAATTTAAATGCCGCTTATTAAAAGTGATTTGCTGATTATTTCGACGAAACATAGAATATGTCGTCGTCGTGGCCTCAGTCGTTACCTGCAATAATCCACAACTGTTCCTTACGTTTCTTACTGTTATTGGATCGCCATCTGACTGCTACATCGAACTGCGACATGAATATACTTACTCTGTTTTACTATACTGTATTAGCTGCTGGTGGGCTGTCATAATAAGTGGCTGTATTTATTACCAAAGCTGACGTTATTCTTTAATTAATTTGACTGAAGTTACGTAATTCATTTCTTGACAACAATAAATTTTTGCAAAGTTTTACGTTGATGGTTTTTGGGATGGATTATAATCAGTAATGCAATATTGCTGCCAAAAATTAATTATATTCTGAAAACCATTCTTCAAATATTTACTGTTGGTAATGAAATGATTTTACAAACGTTCAAATGGGACTTACTTTTTACAATAATCTTACAACCAGCATTGCACAAACATACCTGAGTTTCTCAAAAAAAATTCAATAATTTTAGTTCCTCCTATGATAGTAATTAGCTGATGTCTCTGTACATCTGCTTATAATCTCTTTTAAATCACAGCTGATGGCTGGCGGCACACCGCTCCTCTCATCCTTTCGCTTCAGACCTGCTACCGACTCGCTTCACATCTCGCTTACTACTGACTTCCTACGAACGCTAACGTGCGGTATCTCCTGCCAACAATGTTTTCTGGTGCAGACAATCCCTGCTACTATTACAAAATGTATCAATGCGCGGTCTTTCCCGGTCTTTTCTTAAAATGTATCCATACGCTGTCTCTCCCGCCCTTTTTAAAATTATATCAATGTGCGGTCTCTCCCGCCAGCAATACTTTGGTGCAGACATTCCTTGCTATACCACAATTATTTCCAAAATGACAAATATTAATTATTCCTACTTAATCCTATTAATAAAATATAAACATCTTTCATAAATTGTGGTTTGACAATAGAAATATACACGTCTTACAACGTGTATCGTTTTAGGAAGATCAGAGTCACTGCGGTAATTTTAGTGACTGCTAGCCTGCCACTCTCCTTGCGCCTTCCGCCCTGCTGCTTGCTCGACGTGGAGGCCGCAGCATGTCAGAGACGGCAGCTGGAACGGGATGGGTTGGGAGGCGACGAGGAGAGGCGCGGCGACGCGGGGAGCCGCGGGCGCGCCGTAATCCCGGTTGAGCCGCCGTTTGACGCTGGCAGCGGCTGCAGCCCCTGTCTGCTCCGCCGGCCGCCTTGGGCACCAGCTGGCGCCAGCGGGCTCCTTACACCCACCACCACCCTGTCCCTCCACTTTCAGGTGCTTTCCAAACATACCTGTACAAGAGTAGAAATCACAGGTGTTCTTCCTACGACAATTCACTGTTTCATCACATGTATCCAACCTACACTTACACGAAAGTGGTACACAATTGACTTAACTAGTTATTGTCGATGCCACGATTCATTTGTATTGGTAACAAAATAAAAACTCACCTGGCGAGATACACTGACTGTAAAAACTCACAGTACAGAGGAGCTGTGTGACATCAACGAAAGCTGCTAGGCCTGATTCTGTATTTCAATGACGACGTGTTATCAAGTTTCGCGACAGTCACATAAGAGTGGTGCTAGAGGCGCCACTATGACGATCCAAATCGGATCTGCTTTAAATACACCCTGTAACAGTTGTGAGCGTTAGTTACCTTTGAGATGGCCAGCCCTGGTGGCTGTGCGGTCTAATGCACGGCTTTCCTGGCGGGAAGGAGCGCCTGGTCCCCGGCACGAATCCACGCGGCGGACTTGTGTTGAGGTCCGGTGAGCCGGCCAGTCTGTGGATGGTTTTTAGGCGGTTTTCCATCGACCACGACGTATGCGGGCTGGTTTCCCTTATTCCGCCTCAGCTACACTACGTCGACGATTGCTGCGCAAACAAGTTCTCCATGTACGCGTACACCACCATTACTCTACCACGCAAACATAGGGACTACACTCGTCTGGTGTGAGACGTTCCCTGGGGGGGGGGGGGGTTCACAGGGGGCCATACCGCACAATAACCCTGGGTTCGCTGTGAGGTGGCGGTGGGGTGAAGTGGACTGCGGTAGTCGTCGTGGGGTTGTGGATCACTGCGGCTGCGGAGGGGACAGAGCCTCTCCGTCGTTTATAGGCCCCCGGTTAACATTCAATACATAAATACAATACCTTTGAGATTGGACGTGGTTGGTTGATGCTACTTAAGAATGCCTTTAAGGTGACGGACGCCATTATCAACACCTCACTCAGTATGAACGAGATCGTGTAATTGGGCCACGAGAGGCTGGAAATTACTTTGCTATAACGCAGAAAGACTTGGCACTAATGTAGCGGCTGTACATGATTACTGGCTGTGGTGGTCACTAGAATGTACGGGTGCAAGAAGACCGGTCTCCGGACAGTCACATGGCACTACTGAGAGGGAAGGCCACCGTGTACGGCGTATAGTTCTGGTGCGCCGTACTGCATCTGCAGCAGAAATTTGAGCAGCAGTTGGCACCACCGGGACACACAGAACTGCTACAAATCGGTTACATCCAGGACACTTGTGAGGTAGACGCCCTGTAGTGTGCATTCCAATGACCCCAAACCACCGAAATTTGCGACTCCAGTGCTGTAGAGCGAAACTTCATTGGACGGCAGGGTGGAGGTCTGTTGTGTTTTCTGATGAAACCTGGTTTTGCCTCGTTGCCAGTGACGGCCACGTGTTGATCAGGTGGAGGGCAGTTGAGGGCCTGCAACTAAACTGTCTGCGTTCTAGACACCTGGAGTTACGGTCTGGGGTACGATTTCGTATGACAGCGTGAGCACTCTCGTGGTTACGTCGGTCTAGTGATTCGATCTAGCATTCCAGGGGGTGTTTTCCAACGGGATAATGCTCGCCCACATACCGCTGTTGTAACCCAACGTGCTCTACAGTGTGTCGATATGCTGCCTTGGCCTGCTGCATCACCAGTTCTGTCTCCAGCCGAGCACGGTTGGTACATCATCGTACGACAACTCCAGAGTCATCCACAGCTAGCATCATCTGCCCCTGTATTGACAGACCAAGTGCAGCAGGCAGCTAACTCTATCCCACAAACTGACATCCGCCACCTGTACGACACTATGAATCCACGCTTGCGTGCTTGCATTCAGTATTCTGTCGGTTACGCCGGTTACTAATGTACCAGCATTTCACATTACCACCAACAATTTATCCCGCACTTACACTAACCTGTGATCTGGGAATGTTGATCATTTAAGTATGTTACGTAGGTAATGTATTCCTGAAATTTCATTATTCTACATTTCTTCCGTGCTGCGATTTTCTATCCAGCATTGTGTTAGGCACGTTTGATGCGGCCGGCCACCACGTGCTCTCCTCTTGCTAATTTCTTCATCTCAGAGTAGTATTTGCACCCAGCGTCCTCAGTTATTTGTTTGACATATTGCAATATCTGTCTCCCCATTCCTTTTTTACTCTCCATAGGTCCCTCGAGTACAGTCGAAGTTATTATCTGACTAGCGACCCGCCCTAGTTTTGTACAAGTATGTATGGCCAGAGAACTTATTTGTAATATATAATGAGGAGCAAGATTACGCATGACGCTCTCGATCAGAGTTACATCGCGCCTGGCTTTCAGAAGTAGTTTCCAAAGAGCGACCTACAGCCTGATGGTTTCGAGCTGCAGCAAATTTCACCTCGCTATCTTGAGACCTTGTAGTCGTCAGTCTATTAACGGTTCTAGTGTACTGAGAAAGATTCGACTGTTTGCTAGCCATTTTTATTCGTAAAGGAAAGGAAATCAAAACGTAATAAGTAGGTACCCAAATCACAAAGCAAACTCAATGAATTCGTTTTTAATAACAAAGGAGTCAGTTGTAAATAAAACTCATCAAAGGAAGCAAAACTAAATAGTAAACCCATATAATCTAGTCAAGTAAATTCAGTGTTACTTTGTATTCGCAAATGTAAGACTGTGGCACTTAATTCTGTCACTGATGTGAACTTCCGAGAATACTTCTGCCACTTATGTAAAACAAACAAAAAAAACCACATATTGTTTCTCTGATCTGTTACGCCGTGATGATCGTGTCACTGAGGTAAACAAATTACGAAGCTAAATAGTCTCCTAAAACTTTGAAATGTATTTTTTTTCGTGATTCAGATTTGATGAAATAAAACTTATATGTTGCCCCCAGCTACGCTCAAGCCATCTATGAAAACCGCACGAATATTCGTAAATTAGTTTTGTTGATTAGTGTGTTCAAACAGACAAAAGAAGAAAGTTTGTAGAAATAGTCTTATTGTACACTCCTGGAAATGGAAAAAAGAACACATTGACACCGGTGTGTCAGACCCACCATACTTGCTCCGGACACTGCGAGAGGGCTGTACAAGCAACGATCACACGCACGGCACAGCGGACACACCAGGAACCGCGGTGTTGGCCGTCGAATGGCGCTAGCTGCGCAGCATTTGTGCACCGCCGCCGTCAGTGTCAGCCAGTTTGCCGTGGCATACGGAGCTCCATCGCAGTCTTTAACACTGGTAGCATGCCGCGACAGCGTGGACGTGAACCGTATGTGCAGTTGACGGACTTTGAGCGAGGGCGTATAGTGGGCATGCGGGAGGCCGGGTGGACGTACCGCCGAATTGCTCAACACGTGGGGCGTGAGGTCTCCACAGTACATCGATGTTGTCGCCAGTGGTCGGCGGAAGGTGCACGTGCCCGTCGACCTGGGACCGGACCGCAGCAACGCACGGATGCACGCCAAGACCGTAGGATCCTACGCAGTGCCGTAGGGGACCGCACCGCCACTTCCCAGCAAATTAGGGACACTGTTGCTCCTGGGGTATCGGCGAGGACCATTCGCAACCGTCTCCATGAAGCTGGGCTACGGTCCCGCACACCGTTAGGCCGTCTTCCGCTCACGCCCCAACATCGTGCAGCCCGCCTCCAGTGGTGTCGCGACAGGCGTGAATGGAGGGACGAATGGAGACGTGTCGTCTTCAGCGATGAGAGTCGCTTCTGCCTTGGTGCCAATGATGGTCGTATGCGTGTTTGGCGCCGTGCAGGTGAGCGCCACAATCAGGACTGCATACGACCGAGGCACACAGGGCCAACACCCGGCATCATGGTGTGGGGAGCGATCTCCTACACTGGCCGTACACCACTGGTGATCGTCGAGGGGACACTGAATAGTGCACGGTACATCCAAACCGTCATCGAACCCATCGTTCTACCATTCCTAGACCGGCAAGGGAACTTGCTGTTCCAGCAGGACAATGCACGTCCGCATGTGTCCCGTGCCACCCAACGTGCTCTAGAAGGTGTAAGTCAACTACCCTGGCCAGCAAGATCTCCGGATCTGTCCCCCGTTGAGCATGTTTAGGACTGGATGAAGCGTCGTCTCACGCGGTCTGCACGTCCAGCACGAACGCTGGTCCAACTGAGGCGCCAGGTGGAAATGGCATGGCAAGCCGTTCCACAGGACTACATCCAGCATCTCTACGATCGTCTCCATGGGAGAATAGCAGCCTGCATTGCTGCGAAAGGTGGATATATACTGTACTAGTGCCGACATTGTGCATGCTCTGTTGCCTGTGTCTACGTGCCTGTGGTTCTGTCAGTGTGATCATGTGATGTATCTGACCCCAGGAATGTGTCAATAAAGTTTCCCCTTCCTGGGACAATGAATTCATGGTGTTCTTATTTCAATTTCCAGGAGTGTATTTTGTTATACTCCCTACGTCACCGACAGTCAGTTTATTGAAAATATTTTCAGTGTACAAATATTGATGTATTAACAAAGAACCTGTCATCCTATTCCTTCTTCTTGTCAACTTTTCAACATTTTCCTCTCGTCGGTAACTTTGCTGGAAACCTCATTTCATATCTTGTCGTTGTACCTAATTTTCAGCTTCCTTCTACAGCACCGTATCTGAAATCCTCCGATTCTCTTCTTTTTCGGTTTTGCAACAGTCCATCATTTACTTCGGTACAACGCTGTGTTCCAAACGTACGGTACATTCTCTTAAATTGCTTCCTCAAGCCGGCCGGTGTGGCCGTGCGGTTCTAGGCGCTTCAGTCTGGAACCGCGTGATCGCTACGGTCGCAGGTTCACATCCTGCCTGTGGAATGAATGTGTGTGATGTCCTTAGGTTAGTTAGGTTTAAGTAGTTCTAAGTTCTAGGGGACTGATGACCCCAGATGTTAAGTCCCATAGTGCTCAGAGCCATTTTTTTGCTTCCTCAAAATAAGGTTGATGTATGATACTAGTTGACTAATTTTGATTAGAAATGTTGTCTTTGACTGTACTACTCAGCTTTTTATGTCCTTCCTTCGTCTGTCATGGGTTATTTTCATTCCAAGGTTGCAGAATTCCTTTACTTCGTTGTCCCCAATTTCGATATTAATTTTATCGCTAACCTCATTTCTGCTACTCCTTATTGATTTCGCGTGACAAAGGCTTACTCTCGACTCATAGTACTTGCTCATTCTATTGTCCACTCCACTCAACAGATCTTGCAATTCTTCTTCACTTTGACTGAGGATAGTAATTTCGCAGTGCTAGTCTTACCACTCCTATAACACATATCGTGTTATGCTCTTTTTAGTCACGCTAGAACTGTCGCCCTGTTGCCTCCCCCTTTTCTGAAGTCAAACTGATCGTCATATAAGAGATTGTCAATTTTTCTTTCCCATTCTTGTGCATATTTGTTTGTCAGAAATGTTACTAATGCGGAAGCCAATTACAACAGAAGGAAGATATGGATTTTACTTTCCCTCGACGACAAGGTCGCTCTGGGGAAGGAAATCGGCCGTGACCTTTTCAGAGGAATCATCCCAGCATTTCTCTTAATTGATTTAGGGAAACGATAGAAAAACTAACAGCAGTTAGATTGTACTATGACATCTGGATTTGGGATTCAACTGCGTTGAAGTATTTTAAAATATTCCGATACGATTATCATCACCGTTGGCTAACGTAGACACGGCGAGAGTAGAGATTTGATTTTGTTTCAATCGTGGGTAGCGAAACTTTTCCACAGTTGCTCCTCTTTAGGTCATAGAGCTTATAGCTGACTGGAGAGCGTAGTGTGTAGAAGAACAGACTCGGTTAAATTTGCTTCAAGTGGCAGTAAAATGGATTTTTTTTCGTACAAGATCTGGTCCTTTTCGAGTTATTATCGTTAAACTTTTTTTTTCTTTTTCCTCCAGGGATTCGAGAATGTTTATGGAGACTCATAAGTGCCTAGGACAGCATCTAGCATATAATTACCGGTGCAGTCAGATCACTAGTTTCCCGAGTGCAGTGAGGTAACATCAGTAGTGCAGCAGCACATACTGCATTAATTAGTCTCGCAAGCCAGAGCGAGGCTGGCGAACTTGATTAAAGCGATTTTCTGGTCGTACTAGTAATTGAGATCTACTCGAGGTCTCCATTCACGTGTTTTCCGATAGAGAGATAATTAAATAGTGTAGCGACATCGTGTGCGTCGTACACGTTCGATCCCCAGGAGGAGATGAATATTTCAGTTATTAGTTTTCTAGGTGCACGGGAGACACCGCACGAACAGCCACATTCATAACTTTAAGAAAGAGATTTTCTGTTCGTTGTGTTCTACTGATTCGATGAACTGTAGAAATTACATTACGTAACAGCGTAAGCTGCTGCTAAAAGTATTCTTTAGTAGGCGACCGGTTTCGGTCAGACCATTTTTCACTTTGGGTTGAATTAACAGTAAGAATTATATCGGAATGCAACGGGAAGGGGGCTTAACGTATTCTGTATCATATAAGCATTTTTACTCCCAGTAAGTTTACGGTCAGCTTTTTGATACGTTGCTCCTTTCCTGTCGCCATTGTATTCCAACTTCACTCTTGCTGGTAACACAAGCTGTGCTAGAACAGGTTCTTTGACCGAAACCGGTCGCGTATTAAAGAATACTTTTAACGGAAGAGTATAGCATTATAAATGGGTTATGTAAAGTTCAAGAAAGAGACAGATTTTGAGTATGATTATAGTGTCGGGTTGCTATTGCTCTGCCATGGTTTGTACCAATAGCAGAAAATACGTTTATTAAATTGGATGGGTATCAACCAACTAAACAGGGCTTGCAGATCTGCATAGTTTCCGTCCACGGGTAAAGGAACAAAACAACGTGCTGATCGTTGCACATTTCCACTTGCCACAAAGTTATTTTACGATACTATGTTTCGAGCACACTGACAATAACGGCTGCTTGATATAATGCCCAGCGGATAAATTATGGGATCAGTTTCTGCTGGAAACTTGTACGCCAGGAGAGAGGAATTTGATGAAGTGAACTGCAGCGTTGCCGTCTAAAACGCAGAGCTTGTGCCTTTCACAGCAGTGCTGCAGCTCTGAATGCAGCGTGGTCTCTGCTCTAACGTACCGCAGATTTGTTTCGTTAGGGACGTCAACATCCCTTCGACGTTTGTTATGTAAAGCAAAAATACTATACAAGTTGAGCGTATGTTCCTCCTCACGCTACTTTTCATGTATTTTTTTCCTGTAGTTATTACGGCTGTAGTGCATGTTAGAAATATGAGAAGGAACGATATTACGATGTAACTTGCAAGCAAAGTCACACCGTGTAAAGTGAACCGTTTCCATCATATAGTACAGTTTCGTCCTTCACAAGGTGAAAACTTGATGGTGAAAGTATGCGACGACATATGGTGTTTAGTACAAATAATTTTACTGTTTCTGAAAATATTAGTCTTTAAAATGTGTACACGTTCGCATGCTTTATGTTTCGGAAATATTTTTTTTCCTACATTGATGTCGGGACCAATAAAACATGGTTTAGAACGGACTGACCAGCTTCTTGGGGTGATGAAAATCATGGTTCACTCATTTTTTTTGTTTGGCATCTAAGTCAAAACAGTCGCAAACTCGGGAAATGAGCGTAGGGGAGCAGATGCAGGAATTCTGCATCGTCATTCTCAGTCAGGTCGTAGTGGAGGCCTTCCTCCGACCTGTGTTTAAGTATAAAGTGTGTGGCTGCGGAGGCGGATTTGTTTGACAAGAAAAGTTATTTGCGAGAAATCAGATGAATGCGGGAAATGCTATATTGATTCCGTGTTTCCGTCCGTCAAGTAATGATGTGAAGTTTTCGGTTGATTATTCGGCATGAACTGTTCTTCGATCCTCTAAAGCAGAGATCACGAAACTTTTCTCACAACAAGCCGGATGACTGACAGTATGGTGAGCGCCGGAAGCATCGTCGTTCTATGCAGTACTTGCAAGCCGGAACGATAGTTCCGGAAATAAAAACGAGAAACTAAGTAAAGAATTCCTTGTCAATCATGGGTGAATGGCGTGCATTGCATGAAGAAAAGCAATCAACATTTATTCACCAAAAAGTTATCACAGAAGGTGGTGTTGTGAAAAGATGCACATTACATGTCCGTGCCTGCCATCTAATAGGCCACGCCACATGATGATAAGCACTGCGGCAGTTCTCATGCCACGTGTTTGTTGCTCGTTTCTGTCAGCACTGTTTAAAATAGTACTGATCGCTTTTCCCATTTTCTACCACAACGCAATATTTCAAAGCAATGCAAATTTTATGAATAAAAATTTTTAGTAAAAGTTTCATTTAAAATCAAAAAATTACTGCCGTTGTGGCTAATTGGTATTTCGTTTTTTTAATTCAGTATTAGTGAAAATAAAAATACGTGTTGTAACGGAGATCAGACAAATACCGAAAAATATCGGTCATTGAGAATAAAACACCGGTATCGGATTTAACAGATCGGTTTTTTCCAGCCCTGAAAGTAGGTGGCAGGTTTCGTTTCATTGGTAGAATCATAGGGAAATGCAATTATCTACAAAGGACATTCCTTAGAAAACGTGTGTTGGACCTATTGCTGAAGTGTGTGGGATCCGTACGAAATAGAGATAACAGGTGCACTGAACGTATACAGTGAAAGACAGTACGAATGGTCAGAGGTTTGTTTGGCGGATGGAAGAGTGTTATGGAGACGCTGAAAGAACTGAACTGGCAAACGCTTAAAGGTGGATGGGAATTATTCCGTGAAAGGCTTATTAAGTTTCAAGAACAAACTTTAACTGTTAAATCTAGGAATACCTAAAAGTCCCTAAGTATCGTGCTCGTAAGAATCGCGAGGACAAGATTGCATTAATTAAAGCGCGTACAGAGGAACTTAAAACTGCCATCCCTCCAGCGCTCGTTACGTAATTCGAACGGAAAAGTTCTGCTAACTGGTACATGAGAAGTGCCTTGTGCCACGCACATGACAGTGATTTGCAGAGCATGGACGTAGTCCCACAAACGTGACTATTCGTCTCTCGATTCAACTGTCTTTCGGCCGTCTACGACTCTCTGTTCTTTTAATTTAACTCTGATTATTTTTCTGTGCAAAGTACTTAAATTACACAAGCTATACATGTACACTATTTTTATCTATACGAAATTTACATATTTCATATAACACGAATTATTAATGATTTGCTTCCGGATGTTCTGCCGAGTGATTGGAGTCTAGGCAGCGAGTGTACGTAACAGTGAAACTCGTAGCACCTGAAAAAGGCGGCTGCGTCTGTCATTGAAATATTGCGCATGAAGTGGAACAAAAAAATGGTTCAAATGGCTCTGAGCACTATGGGACTTAACATCTGAGGTCATCAGTCGCCTACAACGACTTAAACCGAACTAACCTAAGGACATCACACACATCCATGCCCGAGGCAGGATTCGAACCTGCGACCGTGCGGTCGCGCGGTTCCAGGCTGTAGCGCCTAGAACCGCTCGGCCACCCAGGCCGGCTCGAACAACAAATCGGCAGAACGGGAGAAATCATGCCATTAATCACTCGCGTCGAAGTAACCGGAGAGATCACAACACAAAAAATATTATTTTTAGAAAAAAAGGAAAAGAACTCGTAAAGAAAGACGCTGTATCGGTAGCCATCAGTGTACTGTTGCCAGCCGTATCCAACCCCGTACTCACAGCTCGTTAACTCTCCTGTATAGCGTCTTTAATGCGATTGGATTCCGAAAAGGCGCAAGGCCGCAGCCGAGGCGGCCGTCGTGCCGGCGTTGTTTCCGGCTTTCCGCCGCGAGAGTAATTTATATCGCTTTGCACGGCAATTAAAAGTGGCCCGCGGCTTTCTGGGAACAGAAACGCATTTAATTAATCGAGAAATAATTTATGTCCGGAGGGTTTGCGGGGAGCGCAGTAAATCACGCGGCGGTAGTTCCGACTGTGGCGGCAAGGGCGCGCTACGAAGCGTCCGGCGACGCCGACGGCCGGTTAATTGCGAGACCGGGGCGCGGTCCGCAGGAAAAAGCGCAGCGGCTGCGTCTGGCGCGCCCGTGTAACCGATGCTTCCTGCTGAGCCGTGAAGTCCCGTGGCAGCTGTCGCGCACCCAGTTTGCGAGCTTCGTTTTTACGACAGTCCGAGATGGGAGGAACAGAGCTCCAGTCAGCGGCGTAGGCTGAAGTATTTTGCACTGCTCGCTGGGGCGAAAGTCAATATCGTGTTCATTCCTTTCGTTTAAATGTCTGCCGAGTGCACGTCTGCTTTCCTATAAGGAAAGAATGTGTCTCCATGTGAAAAGGACGCCACCTGGTAATCTGATTTTTGTAATTTTTAAGTTTCCGTGCATCAGTCTGTACAAACTGAACCCTTATATTGTCGCTTCGTTGTCCGTCTGTCTGTCCAACTGTTTAAAACTCGTGTACCACGCTCAAACTTATGTCACTTACTAAAGTTTATGGTCCCTTGACGGTGTATAAATGTTAACCTTCTAAGTCAGTTCACTCAAACGATACTGCCATTTATGTCACATATTTTAATACTCAGAAACCCACTCATCAAAACATACAGGTTGCTTGCTGTTAACCTAGATTCAAGAAATTTGGCAGGAACCAATGTTTTACACTACAGGTAAAGGAAAAATACGAAAATTATTAATTTGTGATCGTATCACAAGAAAAAAATTTTTTTTCTACTTTTCATCCATATGTCTGTCTCTCTGTTCGTCTGTTAAGATTCCTTTTTCTCTGGAACAAATCAGTACATCACGTTCAAATTTATGTCACATACTAATATCTGTGTGTTTTGGCGGTGTAAAAAAAGTAAGCTTCTAAGTCAATGCAGTCGAAATATTCGGTCATTTATGTCACATGTTATGATACTTGAGCACACTCTCCTCAAAACCTATAGGGTAATTCGCATTCTAATAAATAAAAATGCTTTATTAAATATTCTGTCTCTATATGTACACTCCTGGAAATGGAAAAAAGAACACATTGACACCGGTGTGTCAGACCCACCATACTTGCTCCGGACACTGCGAGAGGGCTGTACAAGCAATGATCACACGCACGGCACAGCGGACACACCAGGAACCGCGGTGTTGGCCGTCGAATGGCGCTAGCTGCGCAGCATTTGTGCACCGCCGCCGTCAGTGTCAGCCAGTTTGCCGTGGCATACGGAGCTCCATCGCAGTCTTTAACACTGGTAGCATGCCGCGACAGCGTGGACGTGAACAGTATGTGCAGTTGACGGACTTTGAGCGAGGGCGTATAGTGGGCATGCGGGAGGCCGGGTGGACGTACCGCCGAATTGCTCAACACGTGGGGCGTGAGGTCTCCACAGTACATCGATGTTGTCGCCAGTGGTCGGCGGAAGGTGCACGTGCCCGTCGACCTGGGACCGGACCGCAGCGACGCACGGATGCACGCCAAGACCGTAGGATCCTACGCAGTGCCGTAGGGGACCGCACCGCCACTTCCCAGCAAATTAGGGACACTGTTGCTCCTGGGGTATCGGCGAGGACCATTCGCAACCGTCTCCATGAAGCTGGGCTACGGTCCCGCACACCTTTAGGCCGTCTTCCGCTCACGCCCCAACATCGTGCAGCCCGCCTCCAGTGGTGTCGCGACAGGCGTGAATGGAGGGACGAATGGAGACGTGTCGTCTTCAGCGATGAGAGTCGCTTCTGCCTTGGTGCCAATGATGGTCGTATGCGTGTTTGGCGCCGTGCAGGTGAGCGCCACAATCAGGACTGCATACGACCGAGGCACACAGGGCCAACACCCGGCATCATGGTGTGGGGAGCGATCTCCTACACTGGCCGTACACCACTGGTGATCGTCGAGGGGACACTGAATAGTGCACGGTACATCCAAACCGTCATCGAACCCATCGCTCTACCATTCCTAGACCGGCAAGGGAACTTGCTGTTCCAACAGGACAATGCACGTCCGCATGTATCCCGTGCCACCCAACGTGCTCTAGAAGGTGTAAGTCAACTACCCTGGCCAGCAAGATCTCCGGATCTGTCCCCCATTGAGCATGTTTGGGACTGGATGAAGCGTCGTCTCACGCGGTCTGCACGTCCAGCACGAACGCTGGTCCAACTGAGGCGCCAGGTGGAAATGGCATGGCAAGCCGTTCCACAGGACTATATCCAGCATCTCTACGATCGTCTCCATGGGAGAATAGCAGCCTGCATTGCTGCGAAAGGTGGATATACACTGTACTAGTGCCGACATTGTGCATGCTCTGTTGCCTGTGTCTATGTGCCTGTGGTTCTGTCAGTGTGATCATGTGATGTATCTGACCCCAGGAATGTGTCAATAAAGTTTCCCCTTCCTGGGACAATGAATTCACGGTGTTCTTATTTCAATTTCCAGGAGTGTATAAACTGAAGTCTGCTGCTCGTATCTTTCTGTATGTCGACATTTGTCTCAGGAGCTACTACACAGATACACTATGTGATAAAAAATATCCGGACACCTGGCTGGAAATGAGTTACAATTTCGTTGCGCTCTCCATCTGTAATGCTGGAATTCAATATGGTGTTGGCCACCCTTAGCCTTGATGACTGTTTCCACTCTCGCCGGTATACGTTCAATCAGGTGCTGGAAGGTTTCTTGGGGAATGACAGGCCTTTCTTCACGGAGTGCTGCACTGAGGAGAGGTATCGATGTCGGTCGGTGAGGCCTGGCACGAAGTCGGCGTTCCAAAACATCCCAAAAGTTTGTATAGAAGTCAGGTCAGGGCTCTGTGCAGGCCAGTCCATTACAGGCGTGTTGTTGTCGTGTAACCACTCCACCACAGGCCGTGCATTATGAACAGGTGATCGACAATGTTGAAAGATGCAATGGCCATCCCGGAATTGCTCTTCAACAGTGGTAAGCAAGAAGGTGCTTAAAATATCAATTTAGGCCTGTACTGTGATAGTGCCACCCAAAACAATAAGGGGTGCAAGCCCCCTCCATGAAAAGCACGACCCCACCATAACACCATCGCCTCAGAATTTTATTGTTGGCACTATACACGCTGGATGATGTTCACCGGGTATTCGCCATACCGACAGCCTGCCAACGGATCGCCACAATGTGTACCGTGATTTGTAACTCCACACAACGTTTTCACTGTCAATCGTCCAATGTTTACGCCTCCTACACGAAGCGAGGCGTCGTTTGGCATTTACCGGCGTGATGTGCGGCTTATGAGCAGCCGCTCGACCATGAAATCCAAGTTTTCTCACCTCCCGCCCAACTGTCATAGTACCTGCAGTTGGATCGTGATGCAGTTTGGAATTCCTGCGTGGTGGTCTGGATAGATGTCTGCCTATTGTACATTACGACCCTCTTCAACTGTCGGCGGTCTCTGTCAGTCAACAGACGAGGTCGACCTGTACGCTTTTGTGCTGAACGTGTCCCTTCACGCTTCTACTTCCCTATCACATCGGAAACAATGAACCTAGGGATGTATGAGAAACGTAACGTATGACACAAGTGACATCCAATCACCTGAAGTCCATGAGTTCCGCGGACGGCCCCATTATGATTTCTCACCATGTCTAATGACTACTGAGGTCGCTGTTATGGAGTACCTGGCAGTAGGTGGCAGCACAATGGACCTAATATGAAAAACGTATGTTTTTGGGGGTGTCCGGATACTTTCTATCACATATTGTATTGATATGGTCTTGGCATTTCAGTGATCAATTCAGTCCCTTATGTTACATGTATTGATATCGGCAACAGAAAAAAAATCGTTGAGATTCTCGATTCCCATTATGGGTGAATTATATCAATATCATCATCATCATCATCATCATCATCATCATCATCATCATAATCATTTATTGCAATTGACGGGCGTTTGAGGCCTACAGCAGAAGAACAATAGGAAAGAAAAATAAAACATTACAAACATAAAAACCCCAATAAAAGGAATGTCTGTCAATCACAGGAGAGGAGGTATGGGGGTTGAATGAAAATTAATACCTCCACCTTCGTTAATTGGGTTTGGATGGGAATATTTTAATAAATCAAATTCAGAAATAATCCTTAGAATGTGATCTTTAATTACCAATATTAATATTCACTTTTCCACATAATCACCAGCCAATTGGATACATTTCTGGCAACGATGAACAAGTTTTCTGAAGCCGTAACGGAAGAAGTTGACACTCTGGTTCCTCAAACACAGTCTCACAGTTCTCTCAACGTTTTCATCGGAAGCACAATGATGTCCCCGCAGATCGTCTTTCATTATCAGGAACAGAAGGAAGTCAGACGGTGTTAAATCTGGACTGTATGGAGGATGCCGTATGGTGGTGAGATTCAGTCTCTGAAGTTCTATTGTGGTGGCACGTAAAGTGTGTGGTCTGATATTGTCATACTACAGGAAAACATTTCCATTTTCCTTTCGGACCCTTGTTAGCCGTCGTTTCAGAGTTCGCAGCGTTGTGATGTAAAGCTCTGAATTTATTGCTGTTCCACTATCAAGGAAATCAACATGGATAACCATCTGCGTCCCAGAACACTGTGGCCATGATTTTTTCAACTGAGGGCTGCGTCTTGAATTTCTTTTTCTGGGGCGAGTCTTTGGGACGATATTCCATAGACTGACGTTTCGTCTCTGGGTCGTAATGGTATACCCACGTTTCGTCTCCTGTCGCAACTGAATGGAGGAAGGCATCACCTTCATGCTCGTAACGCGAGAGGAGTTCCTGGCAATTTTCAAGTCTGTGCGCTTTCATTTCAGCAGTCAGAATCCGGGGTACCCATCGTGCACAGATCTTCCGATAGCCAAGCAAAGCAATAGTGTGACCCACACGTTCTTGTGAAATGCCGATTGTGCTTGAAATTTCTCTCTGAATGATACGACGATAATCCTGAATCAATCGGTCAACATTTTGCTTGTGAAATACGGTGGTTGCTGTCACAGGACGTCCAACTCTTCTGTGACGCAGGTCAGATGTTCCCGCCTCAACATCTTTAAACTTACTCGCCCAGCGACGCACAGTATTCACGTCAACACAGTCACCATAAACTGCTTTCATTCTTTGACGAATCTCCTTTGGGGTGACACCTTCTGCTGTCAAGAATTCAATGACTGCAAGTTGCTTAAATCGCATTGACCGACCGTCTGCGCGGAGTTCCATACTTTACACTGTAACAACACAATCGTTCAACGCTAAGGCTTCCCGGCAACTGGAGCTGTAGAGCAGAGGCTACGGAACAAGCCAGTACCTGTCGCATACCAATGCTGCCAACTGTTTAAGTGTTACGAGGGTGGAGGCATTACTTTTCAGTCAACCCTCGTATTAACTGTAGATGGCAGTCCACCTTTTCCGGTCTCTAGCATCATCCTCCACGGCCGCCAGTTTCACTTCTTGAAGGATCGTCGTCACTCGATCCTTCCCTCGCGTTCTTGTGCGTCCTCTCGAGCGTTTTCCCGTGGGTTGAGTGTGGACGACTCCCCTGTAAGATGTGGCCAAACCATTGTAGCCGCCTCTATCTACGTAGTTAATTTTTTTACGGAACCGTCAGTGCGAGGGTTCTACTCGCACTTGGCCGATTCTCTTTATATTTATGGTACGCGAAGTTCAGAACTCAAATATCAATTCTCAGAGCTGTTCGATGCATCTCTCAAAAGCTCTCGAGAAAATCGACTTTTCAAGCTTTCCGAGGAACCTTACTAAAATTAAGTTACTAAAATTAAGGCCATTTTCACAATGGGCTGCGTCAGTCACTCGTTAGCATTGGATAATGTTAATCGGATAATCAATGGATCGTTGGGTTGAATGTCGTGACGATCTATTTTTTCGTTTCATTTTGTTCACTCAGTTCGAAAACGTACACCATTTAAGTGTCTAGTTAATCAAATATATGTTAATTAACTCAAATTCACTCAAATATAAATTCTTAATTATCGATGTTTTATAAAATATTTTTGATAAGTTTGTTATGTTTTTTTAAACTGCACAGTCTCTGTTAAAATATTTTATAAAATATCGATAATTAAAAATCTGTATTTGAAGTGCTGTGATATGTAAGTAGAAACAATATGAATTTGGTGAATTTGACGTTTAAATGATTTAGGTATTCAAACTGAACAAAATGAAATGAAAAAAAGACGATAGCGACATTAGAACCTGCTATTCCTAGATTACCCGATTGCCATTTATTAAGCTATCGAATGGACCGTGCGGCTATTTGTGAAAATCCCCTTAATTTTAGTAAATCAAAGTTCCTCGGAACTCTTAAACGTCGATTACCTTCAGCATTTTTGAGAATTGCCTTTAACTGCTTTCGTTCATTGATATTTGAGTTCTGAATTTCACGTACCATAAATGTAGAAACTTACAAAAATTAGATGGCCCGTTTACTGCCTGTGAGCAAAACACACTAAAAATGTGACGTTCTTCTACTTCTTCTTCTTCTTTCGGCATCTGCTAGTTTCATACGCTTATTCAGTGTATTTAATTTCTGTGGTTAATTTCTGTTTCGTGTCTCCACATTTCTTCGTATGCCTCTCGATCTTTTCGCTATTGGTCGATAAATCTTATGTTCGAAATTCTGTTTTCATTCAGCCTTCTGGCGTGATCTGTCCATTTGTTTCTAGACTACTCGATTGTTCGTTTATGTTTTTAAGTCCTATTTTTTTCCTTGTTGTGTTCCTTACTTTCGGTTGCCTATAGGCAGTTGTTCTTCTTAAAAATCTCATTTCCACAGCTTGTACTGTTCGTTCATTTCCATCTGTTATTGTCCACAAAGCATAGATGGTATTTTCGCCGTTTATTGAACTTTATTAGAGTTCCTTCATTCATCTCTTTATTCTGTGTTCTGTATGAAGTCCCATTAACGCAGTTTAACCTTTCGGATTTTTGGGATGTGAAGATGATATATCCCAACAAACTAGATCTATTCTCTCTCTCTCTCTCTCTCTCTCTCTCTTCCTCTCTCTTTGTGGACGTTTATTACAATTTTATATGGGACCGGATCTATACCGTTAAAAGGCATTTTTTCTGGAGATATTTTATGTTATAGCTCTTGGCAGTTATATTTAATGTATCAGTGCCTTTTTGAACGATGTCCTAATTGTAACGCATAAGACATTGGTCGTCAATAAAGGGCGTTGTCATTAGGTAAATCTGTTGGTAAAGTTACGGGTATAAAGCTACGATTAATTTACCCATTGTCTCAACATGTTGTGAACACGGATATTAAAAAGTATTGGAGGATAACAGTATCTTTGCAGTGAGCATGGATTCGTTGTTGTTCTAATATTATCTTTGCTGGAAATGGCAATTATGGAGCTTTGGAACATTTTTTCGATTACTCTTAGTAACTACTGTTCCAGGATTGAATTGGTCATTCGTTTTTAATTTGTAAATCTTAAATAGTACAATTCTGCTACGCACTCTTTATTTGTTCCAAGACAATTAATTTTTGTTCTGTTAATAAAGGACATAAACCTTCTGAAGGAATCTTCTGTGATTGTGGATTTTTATGAACGAAGCAGTCTATACAGCTTGCTATATTTCTGCATTTATACCGACGTTTCAGCAACTGCAATGATCAGTTTAAAAGTTAAACCCTGTAAAACAAGGCGCAATGGGAACTTGAATGAAAGGAACGCTACGCTTAGGTGTGTTATTGAAACTAACTCTAAACTCTGTTTTACACGATTTAAATTTCGATGAGGGCAGTAGCCGAAATGTGGGCGTAAATAAAGAAACATAGTAAGCGATTTAGACGGCTTTGTTCTCGAAAATTATTTTTTATTCTCTGTAACAGAGGAAGCGGGAAGAAAGGGAACTGGCGAGGTGGAAACTCATGACTCCTAGCCGCGCAAGGCCGTGTTGCAATGGCGAAAGTTGAAAATTTGTGCAGGATCGGGATTCGAACCCAGATGCTCTGCGTGCTTAGAACGGTTGCCACCCGGACACCCCTCCCCTCCACCCCAAATTCGCAAATTACTGCATGATACATTGCAGCGTCCCTGGTCCATTACGCTCCCCACTCGCAAATTCGTGATACCGTAAGGGTTCCAACGACATATATGCAAAAAATGGTTCAAATGGGTCTGAGCACTATGCGACTTAACTTCTGAGGTCATCAGTCCCCTACAACTTAGAACTACTTAAACCTAAGGACATAACACACGTCCATACCCGAGGCAGGATTCGAACCTGCGACCGTAGCTGTCGCGCGGTTCCAGACTGTGGCGCCTAGAACCGCTCGGCAACTCCGGTCGGCTGACATTTATGCATTCGCACCAAAACACGTCACGGAGCTGTCGCGCTAGGTTGTGTTAATGTAAATGAGTGTTGTCCGTTCTGTCGGACTTATTTTATTGAAAGTCGTGTGGCAGGTGGTTCATCATTATAGGAGTGTACGATAACAAATTCAGACCAAATGGAACACACAGGCCACAGTAAAGGGGTCCAAACAGTCGCATCAATACACACCACCACCTTTCCCCCCCCCCCTACCCTCCGGCGGCAACGCGGACGTGTAGTCATCACACATGTAAATGATAGTAATGGTGCCGAATGGCGTCTTGAGATAGATTGTGTCTAGCATCTTGCACCATTTTTGCAATTCGGCTATAGTTCTTGTAGGCTCTGGGGAAGAGTAAGTTCCAGCTTCATCGTGTCCTATACGTTTTCTATTGGCGAGAGATCTGGCGATATTGATGGCCAGGGAAGTTGTTTTACACCACGAAGAGCACCTTGCGTTGCAGCAGTCTTACTTGGACGTTCATTGTCCTGCTGAAATAGCAGTAGCACGGGGATAGCAGCCTGTGCAATGTAGTTGACGTGGGTTACTTTACCCAGCAGAAATACAAAATGTGGGATCGAGTTGTAACAAATGGCCCTCCACACCATGAAGCCTGGGATCGAACCTGTGTGTCGTGGGCGAATTCACTCCGGAACAGGCAGCTCACCGACTCTGCGCCATACACGTGTACGTTCATCAGTCGCATACAGACAGATCCTACTTTTTTCAGTGACGACGACAACAAAGCGCCGATACAGCTTCCACTCGCCCCTTTCACGACACCAAAGAAGCGGTGCTTGGTGGTGTATGAGTCAGTGGTAGCCTGGCCACAGGCACAGTCGATCTTACACTGTTGTAAACAGATGGCTTCCGATGGTCGTTGATAACACAGCAAGTGCAGCACGAGTCCCGATTTTGTCCCTGTGTGATAGTCGGTCGGTCAACGCAGTTCGCACAAATCGTCGATCTTGACGTGCGTCCAGACCACTGCTGCAAGCTGCGACACATCACCGGTACATTGTGAAGAAAATGTGTAGCAATTCGTCGATACGTCCATCATGTTCCTGCAGGCACACAGTGTAACGCCTTTCAAATGGCTGAAGCTCTTCAGTGTACTTGTTGATGAAGAGTGGTTTACCCTAGAATGAATGTTTCAAACACTGTTCACCTGTAAACCCAACACAGTTAGTGCCTGCATAGTCAAA
Organism: Schistocerca serialis cubense; assembly: GCF_023864345.2. Taxonomy (NCBI): domain Eukaryota; kingdom Metazoa; phylum Arthropoda; class Insecta; order Orthoptera; family Acrididae; genus Schistocerca; species Schistocerca serialis. The sequence continues at coordinate 440,080,130 of NC_064638.1, read as the reverse complement.
ACAGAGGGTGCACAGGCAGGCCTCGTATGAGCCATCTGACCGCCTATTACCATGAAAACTGAATGACTCACTCTGCAGCCCCTCAGTATGCCTTTTCTCCACTGTACCCACTCCTTGAGGGTGCCGCACTTTTTTCCGGCAATATATACATTTGTAACTTTAGTTCTGTGAACTGCCCCATTTTGATTTCCGCTCTTCCTGCACCTCAATAAATCACTTCATTTCCAACGTTTGTAGATACTTCAATCTTGAAAATCTCGTTTCTGCGTTGGATACGACAACATTTTGAGCTGTAAGGTTAAGAAAGCTGGTTCTACGGTTTCAGAAAAACAATGGGGCCTACGCAGAACAGAAAAAAGGTGTGTGTGTGTGTGTGTGTGTGTGTGTGTGTGTGTGAGAGAGTGATTGTTTTAAAAAATTCTGTCCTTATTCTTAACATGCAGATTGGTCCTTAGTAGCATTCGTTTCGAGTAGATGCATCATCCGACTGTCACTACGTTGTGTATTCTGCCATAGGAAATGAAAGAAAAGAAGGAAAAAAAAGCAGGTTATCTTTCTACAATGGAGGTTGTCTGTAAGAGCGGCTGAATAGCGCGGAGGCTTCTGTTGCGGCATTACTAAAAATGAAATAACTAGGTCACTTAGTGCGCAAGGAACGAGCTTAAGGAATCTAATTAAGGAGGAACAGCCTCAGCCCGGAATCTCAGGCAAAGAAATTACGCGGGGAGCGCTTGCTGCTTAGCGTTAGTTGTGCCGGGCGGTTAGCAGACGTAATTGCGGGGATTTCCCACCGGCGCCTGCGGGCATGCAGCCCGCACACCGCACGTCTGCAGCGAGGAGGAGTAGGTTGCTGGAATGCGTGCGCTTCTTCAGTCTCGACAACTCAAACACGGCACAAAATAGACTATCAGTGCGAGCTTATCCTTCAAGTATTCTTTAATATTCTATTAGTTGCATACCCTTTTCATCTGCATGTGATATGTTGCAACTGAGGTACTGGAAATGGGACGTTACTCGCAGTGTTTTACAATGGATATGATTTTTTAAAATCTGTTATTCCCATGATAGGAAAGCCTTTCTCGTAGTTTTAGTTCAAATTATACGCAGAACACAAGAGAGGGTACACAACAATTTAAATTTCCTCTTTACAAAGCACGTAGGACCATTAGTTAACTTTACTTCATGTACCTTAGCAAAACTACTGTATCGCGTTACTTTGGATCTGTCGTCGCTCTAATGTTCATGCGTATTTTAGTTTCAGGCTTCTTCCTATAAGTTACTTGTCTGTACAAGTATGTCATCCGTGTCGCTGCCACTTCCTTCGTATCATTATCGGTTTCTTTGAATTTTCGACTTCCGTTAGTGAGAATATAGATTTTATTGATTAATCGTGAGAAGTCCATTTGTACGGCGTTCATAAAATTTCAGACGTCTTTTCTGTCTAATGAAACTACATGATTTCTTCAGGAACTACACATCGTTTGTTCCTTTCCGCATCCCGATATCGGGATCTTGAGTTGGGATATTTTTCGCGATATCTGTCGTTCTACACTTCGCGTTGACATTGATATTTGTGCTTAATGTTGTCTCAGCTGCCCGGAGTATTGGGAGAAAGTCTGGTTCGATAGTGGTTGACTTTGGGGTTGGTGGAAAGGGATTTATTGTTAGAAATATTCCGGATGATAGTATAGGCTTTGCAGAAGTTTGTTGCTCACTTTGTAATCGCTAGCGTTGCCGGCAATTTCACCGAAGTAGTTGAAGTGCTGAACCGGAGCGAGTATGTATTTAGTCCTGATGGCGAACGGGTCTGTGTGCTGTGTCTATTGCTAGATGGAGTGCAAAGGCAAAACGTTTGACAGGGATTCTTTTACTTTTGTTCCCATATATATTCTAGGGTTTTCTTTGTGCCATATTTTCATGATCTTATCAAATAGCAGACTGAAAAGGATTGCAACAGACACTGCCAGGATACTGTCACGAGCGTATGGTACTATCGTGCCCTATGTCCATTTTAGTTTCGGCCAATAGGCTGACCTTCCGCCTACTCCGCATTTTGTTCTCATCGGTGCTGGGGTCTTCAACAATCAGACATTACAATTCCTGAAATCTGTAAAGGCTTGTAGCTGTGATGATGCAATCAGTTAATTCTACATAAGGGTAGACTGTAACAGAAAAAGTGCATTGAACGAGAATGAACAGAAGGAACCTGCTCAGCGTCTGCCAAAGATCTGAATCCTAGTGCAAGGCTGACGTTGTAAACCTTTGCTGGGAAGACACGTGAGCACACTGAGGACAAAATGCCAAAACAGGAACACACTCTCACTCTCTCTCTCTCTCTCTCTCTCTCTCTCTCTCTCTCTCTCTCTCTCTCACACACACACACACACACACACACACACACACACACACACAGAGAGAGAGAGAGAGAGAGAGAGAGAGAGAGAGAGAGAGAGAGAGAGAACTTGTAAGGGTGTTGCAGGTTATGCTGAGAAATAAGTGTTAAAAAAATTAGATTCCTTAAGCCCTTTATGAGTTAATTTATCATTGAAGTTGACCAATCAGATAGCAGCGTGCGCACATTCAAGCGGGCCACCAGATAGCTTACTGTTAGTGTTAGACGGCCTCAGTGGCCGAGAGGTTCTAGGCGCTTCAGTTCGGAACCGCGCTGCTGCTACGGTCGCAGGTTCGCATCCTGCCTCGGGCATGGACGTGTGTGATGTCCTTAGGTTGGTTAGGTTTAAGTAGTTCTAAGTCTAGGCGACTGATGACCTCAGATGTTAAGTCCCCTAGAGCCATTTGAACCATTTTTTGTTTGTGTTACATATTCTCATAGAGTAGATGATAGCACAAGACAGCACTCAGCCTTTGGCTCGAGTTCCATCCTTACTACCATCCCATGTCCTATTTTTGTATCATTCTCTTATTCTGTTTTAGGAAACCTAACTAGGTAGACGTTTGCAACACCCTCTATGTCAGGCCGCTTGAATTTGCACGCGCAACGGCGTGATTGGCTAACTTCATTGCTAAGTAACTTGGGAACGGCTCAACGTATCGAATTTTTCTCGGCACAGTCTACTCAACACCTTTACAAGCTTTACACACTGTTTCTCACCACCATGTACATATATCTCCGATCCATTTGATGGAAACAAACACATAAAGAAAGCGCAATAAATCACGCGAAATTTTAACTATGTACTGTCGCCTTCCGTAATGCACTTTTGCCAGCGATGAACAGGGGCCTGCATGCCTGAACCAACTGAGCCTAGCTACTGTCTTACAGTTCTGACGACAGCATGGGAGTCTGGAAAATGTTGGCCACGTAGTCCATCTTTCGAGGACCCATCGAGATGTAAGTCTGACGGTTCTGAATCAAGCACTGTACGATGGGAGTGACAGGCCAGTCTATCTAAATATGGCATGGAGTCCGTGGTCCCAAAACTGTTGTTGGACCTGTCTTTGTCCTGTTGCGTGCACAAGTCCTTGAATGGCCTGACAGGAAATTCGGGCTTTCAGCATAATCAGTGTCGCCATCTAGCGTTCTAAATCGGCAATTGCTCCAAGAACCACAGCTCTAATGAGCACACACACTCATAAAACTATGCAAATCTCTTTACTTGTAGGTGGCAGCGTCTTGTATGTTGGATAATACACAAGACTGCCAGTACATGGGCTATTTTTGATGACACCATGTCACATCTGTCGTGACTGGAAAAGTGTCGTCTTCGGCTCTGTACTGGTCCAGGTGGTCCCGCAAAATTTCCGTTGCATGATTTTTTGAAGGTTACGTAAACAACCAAAGTTCTCAGCTCACACTCGCAGTACCTTGGTCGTAATAGGCCATCATGACAGACGTGTTGATCGAAATGCTGCTCCTCAAGAGACATGGCAGGTGTGCAGGATTGACTGGGTAGTGATTTGTCAAGCACATTCTTCTCATCGCTGCTGAAACGCAATAGCCACCGCCTCATGTTAATCGCTTCTACTATATCGTCTCCACAAACATTCAGACGGCGTAGATGAGCAAGGATCTTCGGCTAAGAGCAAGATGTTCTGCCGTCTTCTCCCCAATGAAGAAGGAATGTGTATCCGCCCCTACTCTCCACGCGGACGCAGCTGCACGCACACCGGTATCTAGCGGGTGGCCTAGCCTCAGGCGTCCTCCACTTTATGCTCAGGCGTTTGCAGGCCAGCTACACCAGTTCTGGGTAGCAAGGTAGTACAACAATAATAATAATAACAACGTGGTTTGTTGTCGCCGGGAACTGAGGACGCTGCGACCGCTACTCTCCCCGTTTCGCGGCCTTCCAGTCGGCGACAGGAGGGGCATCCAGTGTGGGACCAATCTCTCCGCAAGTCACGTGTCTGAAAATAGTCCACACTGTATACCTCCGCCCAGACGGCCTCCGAGAAGTCAGTTATCGTTGGGAGTTATTCCGGGCAGATGCGTCGACCATTCCGTGCTCCCTCATTCTGAGTATACTCCCGAGCAGCGCCAACCTTCGATGATCGTCGGCGGTCCTAATCGTAATGGACGCCGACTTGCATACCTAGGCCTCATGCTATGCTTCACTGTGCTAGGCTTCATCGCGAACGATTTCACGGAGTTAATTGACAATGTTCTCTCTTCCTGTAACATACATAAGATACGTACAATAACTAGTAGCGTTATTTTTTCCTGTAATTGTTTCTGAATACACAGGTATTATTTGCAGTACTTTAGACCGCTGCTTTATCTGTACGTGTCGTACCCCAGACCATAACACCAATTGGTTCAGTTTGCTCAGCAGTGAGGAATTCAGTGACACACTGCTATTTTATACGCACCTCGGTGTTATATGCCATTTTGGAACGCTCTCCTACTGTCGCTATCTGTTGCAGGACGACGGCGCTCCCAGGACATTAGCAGAAAGATTCAAAAATTAGTTGAATAATTTGTATTTATCTGTCAGTCGTAAGGCGGAAGCCACAGTCAACATTCCCTTGGAATTTCTGGAATCATTGGGGTAGTGACAACCAAACGACCATTGGATTGTAGAATCTGTGAGACTGGAGACTTACGGTAAAATTTGCGGAAAAATATCATCCACACAGTCTCAAGAATAGCAAGCGAGATAAGTGCAATAACTATCGTACAATCAGCGTAACAGCTCATATATTTAATGTGCTAACAAAAATAGTATGCAGACAAACGAAAAAAAAATTCAGGATCTGTTAGATGACGATAAGGTTCGCTTTAGGAAAAGCAGTCACCAGACTGAAAGTCCTGACGTTGCGCTTAGTGTTGGCAGCAATCAAGACACATTCATAAAGTATGCCGACCTAGAAAAGCTGTACGATATTGTAATATGGTACAAAAAATAGAAATACAAAATTCTCAGGAAAATACATGTAGGGTATATGAAAGGACGGGTAATACACGGAGGCGTGCTGAAAAGTAATGCCTCCGCATTTTTCGTGAAAACTCTTAAAGCTTTTTAAATAAAGCAAACATGATTAACATTCTACATATTTGTTTTTCGTGTCTACATATTTGCAGCGCTCTTCCGCTAGCGGGTTCCCGATTGTAGCGTGTAACACGGTGGTATGTAACGTAACTATGTCGATGCGTGAGAAACAGCGTGCTGTAGGCACGTTTCAATTTTGAATAGCTCCTCCACAAATGGAGCACCATCTCAATGACAGTGACGATGATAGAACACACACGTGCGTTGCGATATCTACAACAGCTCGACTCCCTGGGCTCACTGCCATCGAACATCCTCTTACAGTCCCGATTTGGTCCCATCGATTATCATCTATTCCCAAAACCATCTTCGAGGACTTCACTTTTATAGTGATGAAGCGGAGCAAAAGTAGATCGTTCTACTGTATAGTGACAGTATCAACGAATTGGTCTCTCGTTGGGAGAAATGCGTTCTTCGCCAGGGTGACTACGTTGAGAAACAAATGTATAGACATGAAGAATAAGGATGTAGTGTTAATAACTTTTGTTCTGTTTTAAAGGTTTAAGAGCTTTAAGACAAAAATTACTTTTCAGCACCCCCTCGTACAACACGTACAAGAACAAAAAGGACAGCAATGTAGTATTTCGCCGCTAATGTTGAATATGTACGTCGACGAAGTAATGACGATGATAAAAGTTCAAGAGTGGGATTTAAATTCAGGGTGAAAGTATATCAATGATAAGATTCGATGATGAGAAAGCTACCCTCAGTAAATACGAGGAAGAATTTCAGACGTGTTGAATAGAATGAAGACTCTAATGAGCGCACGCTGTTGGTTGAGAGTAAGCCAAACAGAGAGGGAAGTAATTAGCAGTAACAGAAATAAGATTAGCGATAAACGTAACATCAAACTTGATGGTCACGTAGTAGATTAATTGAAGGAATTCCGCTACCTTGGAGGCAAAATAGCACGTCGCTGATGAAGAAAGAAGGACGTCAAAGGCAGACAAGCGCAGCCGAAACAGTACTCCTGGTCAAAAGAAGTCTTCTAGTATAAAGTACAGAATTTTCTGAAATTGTATGTTTGGAGCACAGCGTTATAAGTAGTGAATCACGGACCGTGAGAAAATCGGAAAAAAGGGAATTCAAGTGTTTGAGATGTGGTGCTTTAGAAGGATGTTGAAAAGTAGGTGGATTGATAAGAAGTGAGGTGTTCCCTACAGAATCGGCGAGGAGAGGAACATACGGAAGACACCGACGAGAAGGAGGGACAGGATGACTGGACATGTATTGAAACATCGGGGAATAACATTCCGTTGTACTAGATGGAGCTGCAGTGGGTAGTACTTCTGTGAAATCCAGTGATTTAAATATTCCATCAAATAACTAAGGTCCATGTGCTGCAAGTGCTACTCTGTGATGGAGAGGTTACTATCCTCAGAGTCGTTACGTAGTTCTATAATGTAGCTTAACTTCTTGTCAAGATTTATGTATCTTTTTTTTTCTTTCTTGAAGAGACTGGCGCATGCTATCTTTCTCAATTTCAAGTATAGCATTTACTGCTTCTTCCTTCATGTTATTTATCCGAAAGTATACGCTGGAGTTTTTATTGAGGGATTTAGATTTTCCATCCACGGATTGAACGTACAGTCCGCGAACTGAGAGACCTTTACTTGTTAGATATTTTCTTCATTATTACTGTCGAAGCTTAATCGGCACTGTTTAGTAGAAGACGTGCATCAGCAACACACATGTTGCACAATAATCGAACTTATATCCTGATACTCCCCCGTTAATCCAAGTTCTTGTATTTTCATTCACAGACCTTAGCTGATATGAAAACTGCAACTGGAAACCAATATTTTGGGAAGCACGATTTCATAGCTTTAATTATAGTCATTTCGAAATGTTATACTGAAGTTTTCGGAAACCAACCAAGCATGTTATTTTTCAATGTGAAAACAGTCTTTTATAAACACTCTGAATTTTGTCTGGGAGCAAATCAAATACAACATAAAATACCTTCATCTCCTCTTCCGTGCTCCTGACATCGACATATACTGTGTACAGTTGTTTCAATTGTTTCAAACAGCTTTCAAATTTCCCGCTCATCTTCTCGCTTGATTTTCTCTATTCTTTTGCCAGCAACAGACCCATCGTCAAATTTCAAAAAATTATTACTTTCAGTTAAATTCAAAATGTCTTTGGTCAACTAGGGCCAGAACTCTGGGTCGTCCCAATAGCTCTTCTTCTTGCTCTAAGAAATCCAGTCTTTGAGTACTCGTCATTTGCCATACTTGAAACGAATAATAAACTTTTATCTTTCAAGTCTTGAAATTCACCTTTAAATATTTGGAAAACAGGCGCCGTCTTTCTTTTGCGGAATTGTTTTCTGCTGCAGTTATACATGCGTATTTTAATCTGCACACTAGTTTCCTCAGATAGGCAAGGAACCCAATGAACAAAATAAAAACGAAAAAAAGACCGTCGCAAGATTCGACCCAGCGATCCGTTGATTATCCGACTAATAGTATCCAACCCTACCGACTGAACCACGCGGCCCATCTTGAAAATAGCGCCTATATAAGACAACAAGTGTCTGGGGCAGCTGCTGCTACAATGGCAGGTTATCAAAATTTAAGTGAGTTTGAACGTGGTGTTATAGTCGGCGTACGAGCGGTGGGACAAAGCATCTCCGAGGTAGCGATGAAGTGGGGATTTTCCCGTTCGACCATTTCACGAGTGTACCGTTAATATCAGGAATCCGGTAAAACATTAAATCTCCGTAATCTCTGCGGCACGAAAGGATCCTGCAATAACGGGACCAACGACGAGTGAAGAGAATCGTTCAACGTGACAGAAGTGCAACCCGTCCGCAAATTGCTGCACATTTCAGTATTGGGCCATCGACAAGTGTCAGCGTGCAAACAATTCTATATCTACATCTACATACATACTCCTCAATCCACCATACGGTGCGTGGCGGAGGGTACCTCGTACCACAACTAGCAACTTCTCTCCCTGTTCCACTCCCAAACAGAACGAGGGAAAAATGACTGCCTATATGCCTCAGTACGAGCCCTAATGTCTCTTATCTTTGTGGTCTTTCCGCGAAATGTAAGTTGGCGGCAGTAAAATTATACTGCAGTTCGCCTCAAATGCTGGTTCTCTAAATTTCCTCAGCAGCGATTCACGAAAAGAATGCCTCCTTTCCTCTAGAGACTCCCACCCGAGTTCCTGAAGCATTTCCGTAACACTTGCGTGATGATCAAACCTACCAGTAACAAATCTAGCAGCCCGCCTCTGAATTGCTTCTATGTCCTCCCTCAATCCGACCTGATAGGGATCCCAAACGCTCGAGCAGTACTCAAGAATATGTCGTATTAGTGTTTTATAAGCGGTCTTCTTTACAGATGAACCACATCTTCCCAAAATTCTACCAATGAACCGAAGACGACTATCCGCCTTCCCCACAACTGCTATTACATGCTTGTCCCACTTCATATCGCACTGCAATGTTACGCCCAAATATTTAATCGACGTGACTGTGTCAAGGGCTAGGCCACTAATGGAGTGTTCAAACATTACGGGATTCTTTTTCGTATTCATCTGAATTAATTTACATTTATCTATATTTAGAGTTAGCTGCCATTCTTTACACCAATCACAAATCTTGTCCAAGTCATCTTGTATCCTCCTACAGTCACTCAACGACGACACCTTCCCGTACACCACAGCATCATCAGCAAACAGCCGCACATTGCTATCCACCCTATCCAAAAGATCATTTATGTAGATAGAAAACAACAGCGGACCTACCACACTTCCCTGGGGCACTCCAGATGATACCCTCACCTCCATTGAACACTCACCATCGAGGGCAACGTACTGGGTTCTATTACTTAAGAAGTCTTCGAGCCACTCACATACTTGGGAGCCAAACCCATATGCTCGTACCTTTGTTAGGAGTCTGCAATGGGGCACCGAGTCAAACGCTTTCCGGAAGTCAAGGAATGTGGCATCCGTCTGATACCCTTCATCCATGGTTCGCAAGATATCATGTGAAAAAAGGGCGAGTTGCGTTTCGCAGGAGCGATGCTTTCTAAAGCCATGCTGATGCATGGACAGCAACTTCTCTGTCTCAAGGAAATTCATTATATTCGAACTGAGAATATGTTCGAGAATCCTGCAACAAACCGATGTTAAGGATATTGGTCTGTAATTTTGAGGATCCGTCCTTCTACCCTTCTTATATACAGCCGTCACCTGCGCTTTTTTTTCAGTCGCTCGGGACTTTACGTTGGGCAAGAGATTCGCGATAAATGCAAGCTAAGTAAGGAGCCAATGCAGTAGAGTTCTCTCTGTAAAACCGAATTGGAATCCCATCAGGACCTGGCGATTTATTTATTTTTAACCCATTCAGTTGCTTCACAACCCCAGGGATGTCCATCACTATGTCCTCCATACAGGAATCTGTACGAGACTCAAACGGCGCTATGTTTGTACGATCCTCCGGCGTGAAATATTTCTCAAATGCTAAATTTAAAATGTCAGCTTTCGTTTTGCTGTCTTCCGTTGCCAGGCCAGACTGATCAGTGAGTGACTGGATGGAAGCTTTCGACCGGCTTACCGATTTTACGTAAGACCAGAATTTCCTTGGGTTTTCAGCAAGATCTTTTGCTAAGGTATGACGGTTGTAGTGGTTGAATTCTTCGCGCATCGCTCTTTTTACAGCAGCACGAATTTCTACTAACTTTTGCCTGTCCTCATTCTCCCGATCTTTCTTGTACCGCGAGTGCAACTGCCTTTGCTTCCTGAGCATTCTCCGAATTGCGCTGTTGAACCACGGTGGGTCTTTTCCATCCGTAACCCACTTTTTCGGCACATACTTGTCCAATGCGTGATTTACAATGTGTGTAAAATTTGCCCATAATTTTTCCAGGTCCATCGTACCTGAAGTAAATGAAGTCGGTTCATTTGCTAAGTGGGATGCTAAAAACTGCTTATCTGCTCTTTCTAGCAAGAATACTCTCCTAGCCTTCTTGACCGACTTTTTGACTTTCGTAACCATAGTCGTAATGACAACATCATGATCACTAATCCCTGTCTCAACACTGACACCGTCGATGAGGTCTGGTCTGTTCGTGGCTACCAGATCAAAAATATTTCCATTTCGCGTTGGATGGCGATTTAGCTGCTCAAGACAGTTGTCGGATAGTGTGTTCAAAAGTAATTCACACAACGGCTTGTCTGTATCACCTGTAATGAATCCATAGACATCCCAGTCTATACTAGGTAGGTTGAAGTCGCCTCCGACTAATATAGCATGATCCGGGTACTTCTGCAATACAGAAAATAGACTCCCTTTGAATGATTCTAGAACTGTCACGGTGGAACCTGGTGGCCGGTAGTATGACCCCACAATTAACTTTATTTCCCCTAGCTCTGTTAAACGAAACCTCATTGATATGGGCTTTAGGAGCCGAAGGCCCACTCGTGTACCCTTGATGACTGTGATGACTGCACGGCACGAAGCTTTACGCCTTACATGGGCCCGTCAACACCGACATTGGAGTGTTGATGACGGGAAACATGTTTCCTGGTCAAACGAGTCTCGTTTCAGATTGTATCCAGCGACGGACGTGTACGGGTATGCAGACAATCTATGAATCCATATACCCTGCATGTCAGCAGGGGACCATTCAGGCTGGTGGAGGCTTTGGAATGGGGTTGCATGTGTGCACCTGGAGTGATATGGGACCCTTCATACGTCTAGATACGGCTCTGACAGATGACACATACGCAACCATCCTGTCTGATGACTTACATCGCTTGGGCAATTCCAGGTGGACAGTGCGACACCACACACTTCCAGAAATGCTCTTCTGAAACACTTCCGCTGGCTACCAAACTCCCCAGACATGAACGTTATTGAGCATATCTGGGATGCCTTGCAACGTGCTGTTCTGAAGAGAACTCCACCCTCTTGTACTCTTACTGATTTATATTAAAAAAAAAGTTCAAATGTGTGTGAAATCTTATGGGACTTAACAGCAAAGGTCATCAGTCCCTAAGCTTACACACTACTTAACCTAAATTATCCTAAGGACAACACACACACACACACACACACACACACACACACACACACACCCATGCCCGAGGGAGGACTCGAACCTCCGCCGGGATCAGCCGCACAGTCTATGACTGTAGCGCCTTAGACCGCTCGGCTAATCCCGTGCGGCTACGGATTTATGGACACCCCCGCAGTATTCATGGTGTCAGTTCTCTCCGACACGATATTATGGAGGTGTACCAGTTTCTTTGGCTCTTCAGTGAAAAAAAAAAAAAAAAGGCCAAGTGCTACTAGAAGCCTCGCACTGAGGGTTCCGTACAAATTTAATTACGAGGATCTCAAGGATTTCTTGCTGTCGTTGATATCAATACCGGCAAGTTATTGATCACTGAAATTCCAAGACCATATCAATAATATGCAGTAGTTCCTCAGACTAGTCTGGAGACACAAGAAGAAGCGAGCTGGGGTCTTCAGTTTATATATGTAGAGAGAGAATATTTAATAAATCATTTGGCTTTATTAGAACGGGAAGCACCTAATAGGTTTTTATGAGAGAGTTTGCAAGTATCAAAACATGCAGCATCAATGATCGAATTTTTCTGTTGCGTTGACTTAGGAAATTAAATTTTTTACGCGCCAAAAACCACAGATATTAGTATGTGACACAAATTTGAACGTGGTATATTAATTTGCTCCTGTGGAAAACTGGTCTTGACAGGAGGACAGACAGACAGATGGATAAAATATGAGAAAAAATATTTTTTCAAGTGATACGATCACAAATTAATAATTTTCAATTTTTTCCTTTATCTCTAGTGTAAAACGTTGCTTCTTGCTAAATTTCAGGACTCTGTGTGCACAGGAAGTACCTATAGGTTTTAATGAGTGTGTTTTCGAGTATCAAGAACATGTGGCATAAATGGCAGTATCTTTTTATTGAACTGACTTAGAAGCTTAAAATTTATATACCTTCAATGGACCATTGACTTTAATAAGTGACACAAGTTTGAGCGTGATACGTCCAGCTGTTTTTGAGAGAAGAGTTTTGAACAGTTGGACAGACAAACAGAGAACGAAGCAACACTATAAGCGTTCCGTTTTTGCAGACTGACGCACGAGAAACCTAAAAATTACAAACATCCGATTGCCAGGTGGTGCCCTTATCAGATGGAGACACAGTCTTTACGTAGAGGAAAGTAGACGTGCACCAGCAAACATTTAAACGAAACCAATAAACACCGTACTGGGACTGGCCCCGGCGAGCAGCAGGAATAGTTTAGATCCCCGTTCTTACGCCGCAGACTAGAGCGATGTTCGTCCCGTCTGTGACTGCAAACCAGTTCCTATATTCGCCACATTTTTTTTCTTTTCATGTGCACTCGCTAGAGATCAGCATCGATGAAAAGAAACGGCTTCCCTTTCGTTGTTGCAGTAATCTCCATTGCTCGCAGTGCACAGAACTCAAGTAGCCTACAAAGCTGCACGGAAACGAAGACTGTCGAGGAGGGCACTGTCAGACTGGCGGTGACAGCACAAGCCCTGCTGGTGAACGACTAGCATAAATCAGCAGTGGTGGAGGCCCTGGTCGGAAATGTCACGGTGCAAAATGTGCCACGGCCCCTGTGGCACCTCTAGTAGGGTCGGAAATGCCCAGGTCGGCAAGTCTATTCAGCCGTCTTATCCTCTGTGCCTAATGGCCCAGACACCGTCGGAACATTAAGACACCAGTATTCTTTCCTCCCTTGCCTCTTTTTATTTTTTGTCAGCGACCTCATTGGCGCTGCACATATGGTTGGGAGGACATATTTTCAAGTCGCCATTTGACCATCCAGAGTTAGCTTCTCCGTCGTTTTCCTTCATCGACTGAGTAGAATATCAGGAGGGTTAATATCCTTCCCCCACCAACCCCTACCCGAGCATGCCGTGTGTCTCTTACACCCTCTCGTTAACGAGAAGTCAAACCCTGATTTTCCTTCCTTCAATTTCTTTTTGTCGGGGAACATATCTGTCTATACTCGTAGCTGGAATGCTGTGCTCCATTTGGAAGTGACGCTGAAATGTCAAAACCGCCGTCCACATTCCGGCAACAGTAAATCCGGCACGCTTCGAAACTTTTTGTTCGGCTGTGATGCGGCGGGGCCGGCAGCGTCCCGTTTTAACGTTGATTAAACTGGCACGACGAGCGGAAACCGTCGGATCGTTTCACCGAACGAATCGTGAGATACGCGGGGGATACGCGCCGCCCCCGCCCTGTACAGTCAACCCGCCTGCCTTGCTGCGCACCCCCTCCCCCTACCCTCCTCCTCCACTCTTGCCCGGCTACACTTAATCGCATTCCGCGCGACTCGTGAATGGCATTCGTTAGGCTCGCAAATCCGGCCGCCGTCTTTGGCGGGCCGACCGCGACCACAGTGCGTAATGCGCCGCATACACTGTCGCTGAGCGCTCGTACTGCCGGCCCGAGATCCGCCGAAGTTGTAATCTGCTCTTACTCGTCCGCCGACGCCACGGCCATTTGGCAATAAAGTCGGCCGTTGTTATGCCAAGTGCAGGACGACGCGGCTGCCATTCTGATCGCAAAAAAGTAGTCTCGACCATCGATTCATACTCCGTGAGAGACCTTTCCCAGCTCCGTGTGCTCTGCACAAATAGTGTTCATTTTGATTTTAATCCGTCATATCTGGCGATGCACACAGAATTACCAGCTGCGAAATCGAGATTCGTCCTATATTAATTTTAACTGTAGAGGTTACATAAATATCGTTTTATTAATCATTCTACCAGTACTTATATAATTAAAAGAAACGTACCACTAATGCAATGCAGCTGCCGTTTTACATGTGCATGTTAATGCATACACACATACTCCACAATCCACAGCATGTTGCATGGAGGTGGTCCCCATACGAGCGCAAATTTCACTTAAGTCTTCGCGGTCCTTACGCGAAAAGTGCCGTGGCGCCGGCAGTAGATCGTGCTGCACTCAGCTGCAAATGCCGGTTCTCTAAATTTTCTCAGTAGTATTTCATGGAAAGAAAGTCGTCTGCCTTTCAGGGGATTCCCTTCTGAGTTCACGGATCAACCAGAACATTATGACCACCTATGTAAAAGCCGGTTCGGCCACCTCTGGCACGGATAACAGCGGCGACAAATCGTGTCATGGAAGCAGTGAGGGCTTGGTAGGACGCTGGAGGAAGTTAGCACCTCGTCTATACACACAGGTCACCTAATTCCCGCAAATTCCGGGGAGGGGGTGATGAGCTCTGACGGCATGTCCAATTACGCTCCATGTGTGTTCGATCGGGCACAGATGTGGCGGGTTGGATGGCTAGCACGGCGAATGTAACTCGCCCCTGTCTTCCTCGAACCACTCCATCACACTGTTGGCCTTCTGACATGTCGCATTGTCTTGCTGAATAATGCCGCTGCCGTCGGGAAACATAATTGTCATGAAGGGATGTTACGTGGTCTATAACCAATATATGATACTCCTTGCCCATCATGGTGTCTTGCACGAGCTACACTGGACCCATGGATGCCCACGTAAATGTTTCCCAGACCATAATGGAGCCCCCTCTAGCTTGTCTCCCACAGTACAGACGTCAAGGAGCCGTTCCCCTGGAAGACGACGGATTCGCGCCCTCCCATCGGCATGGTGAAGAAGGTAACGGGATTCCTCAGACCATGATACGCTCTGCCACTGCGACAATCTCCAGTGCCGATGGTCACATCCCCGTTTCAGTCGTAGTTGCCGATGTGGTGTTAACATTGGCACATGCATTGGTTATCGTCTGCGGAGGCCCGTCGTTAAGGACTGTTCGTTGCACTGCGTGTTGAGACATGCTTGTACTCTGCCCTGCATTTTAGTCTGATGTTAGCTGTCGCGTCCCAGAACAGTTTTTTTAGTGCAGTCGGAACGTTGACGGCAATCTGAGGGTTGTTGGGTTGTCCACCTTTGTTGCCGGAGATGAGAGGGAGAAAGCTCTCCGAGGTGGAACTGTGGTTATTGGTTTCAGTGGTCATCTTTTAGGATTAATGGCAGGATGGGTATGCTGAAGAGTTCAGTATTTATTTAAGTAATTTATTTATTATCTCTTTGATAACTTATAAAAGAGGTGCCAGTTCCTAACCCCTTCTCTAATAAATGTCCGACTCAATTTATTCTTATTAACAGGCCACTCGCCTAAGCTTACAAGAGACAATTACTATTCCTTAAATGAAACTACAAATGCTATCTATTCCACGAGACAAAGACAGGTCGTCTATGTGCAAAGCTATTCCTCAGAATAGATAACGATTTCTTATCTTGCAGTTGATGTGCGTCTCACCAGGTCTGATCACCGACTTCTCGCTGAAAACATTACTTCTGCATTATTCTTCTTCTTCTGCTGCTGCTGACTGGCGTAGCTACACGGTGTCTTCTCAAAGCGGCCACTACTGCTCTCTCTCTCTCTCTCTCTCTCTCTCTCTCTCTCTCTCTCTCTCTCTCTGCCTCCTCTCTCTCTCTTTCTGCTTCCTCTCTCAGAATCTCTTGCTTATATACCATTCTAAGTCGAGGCTGACCTTCTATAATAGCCTTTTGGGATATTTCCATCAGCTGGCTCCTTCGACACGAAAACACTTTAATGTTTGATTTCTCTTACAGGTTTCCTCTCGATGTTACCACTTTACGTATACAGGAAAGCTTCCTTTAGCGTCAGGGCTTGTGGCTCTTGGCGCAGTCTCCTTTCATTTGACCTGACAAGTATTGCTTTTTTTTTTTTTCTCCTCGAGACTGGACTCCCCAGTGACGTCCGACTTCTGTAATTAGAGGTGGCCGCCCAAACACACGACGTCCGGTCGTGATTTCACCTCGGTTTCGCCTCGTGTTGAAGACATTCACCACGGCACTCCTCGAACGCCCGACAAGTCGTGATATTTCCGAAACGCTCGTGCTTAACCTCCGGGTTGTCACAATCTTAACCTCCGGGTTGTCACAACCTGTCCTCGGTCAAACTCAGACAGATACCGCCCTTCCCAATTCTACACACGGACAGCACTCTCGCTGATACTAAATGCACTGTGCGTGTGTCTGGCTAGTAGTCATTCCTCGCCAGGTGACGCTGATATCGCCTGGACGGGTTTATATCGATAGTAGGTCGATGGTCATAACTTTGTGGCTGATCAGCGTATGTAGTGCCTGTTCTTTCGGACGTGTCTGAAAGTACTGACACCGCATATACAATTACGGGGCTGACGGCCAATGATCCCTTCAGTGCAGACGCACACCAAGCTCGGGGGTGCCGCAAGTAATGAGGCAAATTTACCCGGGGGACAACATCAGTAGTGTGCGGTATAATTTGAGAATGTGGGTCTGACGGGAAGCGTACTAGGGTAGTCCGTCCGATTGTGGTGGCCACTGTGTCCGGATGACCTGGTCAGCGCTGCCTACCGGCAACTAATGTCTTTGACTCCTTTGTGTCCTGATTTACGGAGCGGGCGAACCAGTGGTGGTAAGTTCCTATGGGACCAAACTGCGCCGGCCGAAGTGGCCGAGCGGTTCTAGGCGCTACAGTCTGGAACCGCGCGACCGCTACGGTCGCAGGTTCGAATCCTGCCTCGGGCATGGATGTGGGTGATGTCCTTAGATTAGTTAGGTTTAAGTAGCTCTAAGTTCTAGGGGACTCAGATGTTAAGTCCCATAGTGCTCAGAGCCATTTGAACCATTTTTTGAACCAAACTGCTGAGGTCATCGGTCTCTAGGCTTACACACTACTTAATCTAACGTAAACTAA
The DNA here is from genome assembly GCF_023864345.2 of Schistocerca serialis cubense. Taxonomy (NCBI): domain Eukaryota; kingdom Metazoa; phylum Arthropoda; class Insecta; order Orthoptera; family Acrididae; genus Schistocerca; species Schistocerca serialis. The sequence goes on along the minus strand of NC_064638.1, from coordinate 440,062,833 downwards.
GTTACGCTAAAGACAACACACACGTCCATGCCCGAGAGAGGACTCGAACCTCCGACTGGTGGGGGGGGGGGGGGGCCTCGCGGACCGTGCATAGCGCCCATAGACCGCGCGACTACCCCGCGCGGCGGCGAACCAGTGTTCTATGCGCGACCTTCTTTACAAATGAACCATACATTCCTAAAATTTGGCAGTAAACCGAAATAGGCCATTCACCTTCCCCTACTATCGTCCTTACATGCTCGTTCCATTTCATATCGCTTTGCAACGTTACTAGGTATTTAATCGAAATGGCTCTGTGAATCAGCAAACCACTAATACTGTATTGGATCATTACAGGACTTGTTCCCTACTAATATGCGTAAACCTACATTTTTCTACATTTAGAGCAAGCTACCATTCATCAAATGAACTACAAATTTAGTCAGTCATATTCTCCAACGGTCACTGGACGAGGATACTTTCGCATACACGACAGCGTCATCAGGAAAAAGACGCAGATTACTGCTTACCTTGTCCATCAGATTTGTATGTACACAGAGAATAAGACCGAGACTATCATACTTCCGTGGGGGACTCCTGACGGTACCCTTATCTCTAATGATCACTCGTCGCCGAGGATAATGTAATCTATTCTATTCTGTAGTATTATATTCTGTGTTTCTATTATTTAAGAGCTACTTAGAGCCACTCACGTGTCTGGGAACTTATTCCTTGTACATTCATTACCAGTCTACAGTGGGACACCGAGTCAAACGCTTTCCGAAAATCTAGCCATATGGAACCTGCCTGTTGCCCTTCATGCACGGTTCGCAGGATATCAAGTGAGTAATCAACAAACTGCACCTCCGAAGATTTCCCTGCTGCCGCAGACGAAACGACGGGGAACAGTTTCATGTATCTACGACAGCTTCTCAGTACATAAATTGTAACTGAGTAAACAGCGGCCGTGAAAGGCTACAACTCAGATAATAATTTGTGTTTATGTTCTAGAGTCCTTAAATGCTAGTGGGCGTTTGCCTGAGGAAGGATGTATTGTGCTTGCAGGTTCCGGACATAGTTCGGTCAGTGCCCGCGACGAAGGTGCTGGCGCTGCGGCAACAGACGCAGGTGCTGTGGGAGCGCTACTTCTCCTCCATCGAGAAGATCGTCTTCACCACCCTCGAGGTGAGTACCTTGTCGACGTACGCTTTTTGGGCTATGTACACTCTGCATATAATCCCAGTAACACCACAGTATTGGACGTCTGAGTCCTGTCAAAGGCGATACTTCTTGTTCACTGAAAACAGCTCCGCATTTAATAGTAAACTGTAGGCTGCTAATGTTGGTTGTTATATAAGGTCTGCATGTTACACTTCTGTCTCAAGAATGATCGTGTATAAAATCCAAATTAACACAAAGACGACAAGAAGCATGGTATGCAGCCACCAACATACCGCAGTAGACGTTAGAGTCAGTGATACACTACTCAGAAACTTATAACTACTTAGGAAGTAAAGGCCTCTCGTATGGCAAACGTTTAACCAACATAAAGAGCAGAATCGCAAATGTAGCGTATTACAAGACAAAGTTTACATCAAGCAACCTAAATGTGGAAACCAAAAAGAGATTTATTGAGAGATTACCCGAAACTTTGCCTTGTGCGTCTCTGAAACCTGGACTGTTGGCGCGTACGACGAGATGGTGATGGTGATGAAGTTTGGTTCGTGCGGCGCTCAACTACGCGGTCATCAGCGCCCGAACAAAGTCCCAAGTTTTACACGGTCCAATTTTTGTTACACAGTCTAATCGAGCCACTGTCACGAATGATGATGATGAGGATGAGATGATGAGGACCGAGGAAACCCCGCATACGACAAGAGATATCTGGAGATATCTGAAACATTGTGCTGGAGGAGAATGGAAAACTTGTGGACAGCAAATCTCACAAATGAAGAACCTCCTAGATGTATAGACGATAAAGGATCACTGCTTTCAACAGTAAGGAAAAGAAGAGACTGGCCACCTCTCTCGACATAATAGGTTTCTAGGTAATGTAATCAAAGGAATGAGTCAAACCAATAGAGAAAGGAGGGGGAAGAGCTAGACTTCAGTACGAAAACAGATCAGATATGAAGTTGTAGGAGAGAACGATCCATTTATGTTCAAAACTGCCTCGTCTTTCGATAGTTAACTCAACAGTGATGGAGTTATTCATATTGTTATTCTCCGCGTAATATTGCGGGCACCCCTTCATTGGCGATGACAAATTGTGGGGCAGGGATCTTGATCTTATTGGTGCTTCTTACTTCTGCCCACATTCGTCATGCTCTTGGTTCTTTGATAGTAACAGCTGTGCCTCACACAGGCCAGACAGTACACGCCACTTGCGTGTGCTCACACTTGAATCTGTCAACTAAGTAAGCCCCTTCGCGCTCTGCCAACGATATTGCTTTCCATAACTTTCCCTAACGGCATTAATCCAGTATAAATACATTATAATACAAAATAATGTATACAGGTTTCAGTACATACACATACTATCCGTAGATTTACAGAGTAAAGCAAATACAGTATGTTTACAACACACCAAAGGCAAAAAGTTTAGGTAGCACCTCTGTATTTTAGTGGATAGTGTAGAAATTGGTATAAAGGCATGGATATTTTCAGGAAAATTAACATTGCCGTTTGGAATAGTCGTGCACAATCTGTACGCAGTAGTATGAAATGCGTTATTCCAATAAATGCAGTCAAATGGCATCGCATTTGATGTCAGTAGTACAGTATACAACAAGACATCGACGATTCAGGTGGTAGAGGGTGGAACTTGGTATAAAGGCAGTCGGCTCAGTGCGCTGTTAGTGTGTGCGTACGTGCCTTTACTACAGATTGGAAGCAGACACCACTGGTGACGGTGAATGTTTCGTACGTAAACCACGATTGTGATAATTCCACGCTGAGAATAGTTGCGAAGTGATGAAAAAGCAAAAATGGGACACTCTAATCGTCAAATTACTAAGAAGGTCTCCGCCTCTGTAGCGTAACGGTAGCGTTTCCGCCTACCACGCAAGGGGGCCCGGGTTCGATTCCTGGCAGGGGACTGGGTGTTGTGTGTCCATCATCATCATCATCATCATCATCATCATCATCATCATCATCATCATCATCATCATCATCATCATCATTATTTTCATCATCATTGATCCCTAAGTCGCCGAAGTGGCGTCAACTAAAGAGGATTTACAATACGGCGGCCGAACTGCCCCGCATGGGGCCTCCCGGCCAACAATGCCATACGATCATTTCCGTTACTAAGAAGGTGAATAGTTCAAGCACATTGGGCTTACCATGTAGACAGAACTGGAAATACGGACAAAGTAGAAAATTATCTGAGGCATAGAAAGGGCTACTTTTGCGCAAAGCAGTGGCCACAAGCAGTCATTCTTCTCAAATTGTTGGTGATTTACCGTTCCCGGTAACTACCAGACGTGTAATACAATTTTGTCACATGACGAGCATGTTGCATTCAAGAAACGACAGCGGAAACCCGCATTAACATCGAAACATAAACAGGCTAGACTGAAGTTTGCTGAAATACATGTCATGGACTTAATAATGGGACAAAGTGATCTACAATGATGAGAAGAAGTTTAACTTAGATGAGCAGGATGGATTTCAATGTTTTTGACGTGATCTCAGAACGGAGAGGCGGGTAAGAATGAGAAGAAATTTTGGTGGTGGAAGTGTTATGATTTGGGCAGCCTTCAGCACTGCGGTTGAATCACGCGTTGTCTGGATGAACAGTTGAATGAGTTCTATGTACACTGAGATAATTTGTTACTGGTAGGTTTGATCATCACGCGAGTGTTACGGAAATGCTTCAGGAACTCGGGTGGGAGTCTCTAGAGAAAAGGAGGCGTTCTTTTCGTGAATCGCTACTGAGGAAATTTAGAGAACCAGCATTTGAGGCTGACTGCAGTACAGTTTTACTGCCGCCAACTTACATTTCGCGGAAAGACCACAAAGATAAGATAAGATGGATTAGGGCTCGTACAGAGGCATATAGGCAGTCATTTTTCCCTCGTTCTGTTTGGGAGTGGAACAGGGAGAGAAGATGCTAGTTGTGGTACGAGGTACCCTCCGCCACGCACCGTATGGTGGATTGCGGAGTATGTATGTAGATGTAGATATAGAGATGCTAGAGACAGAACTGATTAGAACGCATGAGGACCTAAAGATATCGATGTCTTGCACTCTGCTCGGATTTGATCCCCATGGAAAAGATCTGTGGAATACTTGCAAGGCGTGTTCATCGCAATGGATGGCAATTAGAGGCCGCATGTGCGCCGAAAGAGCGATACGAGAAGAGTGGGCGACAATTTGACCGCAAGAACTACAAACCTTAACAAAATCGATGCCGAAGAGAATTTTTGAGGTAATTAGGAAGAACAGAGCTTAGAGAAAGTACTAAGAATGCAATAACTTAACAGGACAATGAGTGCCTTTATAACAATTTCCGTACAAGAAATGCGAACTTCTTATTTTCTTGTTCGTGTTATGAAAGAAACGTTAGTATTCTATTATGACCGTGTATGTCTAACTTGTACCTACTACCTTCATAGTATTGTACTGTATGTTAACCAGGGACCTAGATACGACGGAGAGACTCCGTCCCCGCCGCAGCCGCAGTGGTCCGCAACCCTACGACGACTACCGCAGTCCACTTCACCCCTCCGCCGCCCCACACCGAACCCAGGGTTATTGTGCGGTTCGGCCCCCGGTAGACCCCCCAGGCAACGTCTCACACCAGACGAGTGTAACCCCTATGTTTGCGTGGTAGAGTAATGGTGGTGTACGCGTACGTGGAGAACTTGTTTGCGCAGCAATCGCCGACATAGTGTAACTGAGGCGGAATAAGGGGAACCAGCCCGCATTCGCCGAGGCAAATTGAAAACGGCCTAAAAACCATCCACAGAGTGGCCGGTTCAGCGGACCACGACACAAATCCGCCGGGCGGATTCGTGCCGGGGACCAGGCGCTCCTTCCCGCCCGGAAAGACCTTGATAGTATATTCGATACATATGTGCTTCCGACATTGTGATACATATGTGCTTCCGACATTGTACTCTTACTTTCGTGGAAACGTGCCTTTATACTGATCTCCACTACTTTATAGATTATGACCTCTTTTTGCAACTGAAATAAGTCTCTAATGATCGTGTTGAAGTTTTGTTGGAGTTATAATAGCGGACGCAACTGCGATGTCATTCGGTTAATAATGTCTAAGTTTTTGTCTTTGGACGACGTAAACTCCCTCGTGGATGTGCACCTGTAGTTCGGGTATTCGCAGGAGAATTCTTGCGTCACCAGCTACAGTTGGCCGTGTGCAGCAGACGTCCTGGAATTGCGCTGTTTGCTGGCGTCGCTCCCCTCCTTGCCCGCGGGAGAGACGCCGGTGCAAGCAAAGTCCGGAAACCGCCGCGGCATTAATTAAGACGGCCTGCCGCACAAGTTCCGTTTGTTTGTCGTTCGTCGCGACTCGCGGAGACACCGCGTCGCCGTCTGCGATATTGTGACTCTCCTCAAATTTTGCTGTCTGTTAATTATTCTTACGAGCGCCGCTGCCTGTGGAATTCGCGAATCGGAGCTTTTGATGAAGTAATTACTGGTGCGCGGAAACAGTGACGGAAGTTTGGTGTCGTAATTAGTTATCGGCGGGGCCTCAGACGCTCCGTCCGCATCGACAGCTCCTAAGGCGGCGTCGTGCAATTGCAGCCACCTGGGGGTTTCTCTTCAGGCTTACCACATCCTTTCCTTCGTAGGGGTCTTGTTACACAGCTGCACGTGGTGCGAACGCAAAGTACTTGCAGTTTATGTTTTTGTTGTACAACACTTCCCTTGTGGTAACAAGTTCATGCCTCGGTGTCTGCTGTAACAAACAAACCGCACACGCGATAGTTGTGGCTGGAGATGTGCAAAGCCGTCGCACATCGCGAAAATTGTGTAGAGGGCTCTTACCGGGTACCTTCTAAAGACGTCCCTCTTGCAGCAGATAAAGTACCGGTCGAGAGCTCGGTGAGATGTTGTAGCGCTATTCAGTTTAAATTGTAAGATGGAGGGGAGCTGTTCTGCAATGAAAAGCATATCATCTGTTTCAAGGGATGCCATGTTTTATAATGGTCAGTGAGTCATGCCACAGCAACGTGTTGAAACAGTAGCCACACGTATCACTTGCTGGTGCGCTAATCTAATAAAAACGAACCACACTTTGAGTAACAAGGTCGTCATTGGTGGTACTTTAGTCAACACTTATTCTGCGTGGCGGCTATTTTGGCTGCCACATTCGCGCCCAGTGACGACACATTTAATAATGTAATATTCCATAAAAATTTGATATTGCCATGACCACCCAGACCATTCAATTTGTCCGTCGTCCTGATATTCTCTTGAATAAACAATACCATTTTACAACAGCTGACAAGAGTCACCACAGATACGACCGACCACTGGGATACCTGATACCAGACTCATGCTACAAGCAAAGAAAACAGTTCCTGCCGGTACAAGGGAGCTTCTGCCTCGCGCGTTTTAGCCAACCACAGCAAAGGAAATTTTTTGCTACTATATATAGTGGAGCCGTGCTTAGCCAATAGCAAGCGAGAAATACGGGCCTCGCAGTGAACGGGGCCAGCGAGATATGCGGGTCTTGAAACGGTCTTGTGACGTCACACTTGTCAGCTTGTCCGCCACACTTAGCGAACCCTCGGCTTCGTGCAGGGTTCACGGGAAATCGGTGTTTAATTGGAAAGATATCCTCTAAAGGGCTTAATTTTGTTTTGTGCCATCGAGAACTTGCATGCATTTAAATACGCAGTCAAGAATTATTAAACACGTCCGAAATAAGAAGTTACTTGCTCCCCACCGGGGACGGCTGCTGGCACTCGTAAGACCTGTAGTGTCACGTACTGTGAGCTACGCCTCACGGCCTGTCTTTTTCGTGACGCCTCGCGCAACGAACTTGTGACGTCACATTAGTCGGCTTGCCCGCCACACTTCGGCCACGTTCGGCTCCTTGCAGGACACACGGGGAATCAGTTTTTAATTGGAAAGGTACCCACTGAAGATGGTCTAAACTTTGTCGTGTTCTATCGAGAACTTGTAAGCAATTAAAGTGCAGTCAAAAGTTATTAAATTCGTCTGAAGTAATTTCTCGAACTCTACGCTAAGCCCTGCAGTGTCATGTGCTGTGACGTACCCGGCTTGGCCTATATTTCTCGCGGGCCTCGTTCCCAGGTTTGTGACGCCGTGCCAAGTCGGCATAGCGCCACGCTGAAACCTGCATGTGTCCTTGTGCCCATACTATGCGTCTTGTGACATATTGCATCATATTACGAATACTCTGTACCCATTTTAACAGAAGTGTTACGATTCGTGCAAGAGTTACCATTTTACTGTGGTACTTAGTGACACGTGATTGCATGAAAAACCACGCCTTTCTGGACTTGTTTCATTAAGTATTTTTTTGCGGCCTAGGTTTCGGGGTTTAGCACATTACCTAGCATATCTGTTAACTAACAGAATGTTGCTTTGGCGGCAATCGTAGCATGAACTGACTTATCCACAACGCCGGACTCGGTTTGAAAAGATTCCAAAATAACGGATTATTTGTGTGTTAGCGAAGAAAACCAGTTAATATTATTGCGAACAGAAAATGAGCTTCGAAACTCTAATCTCGGATGGTGTATTCAAACAGGAGATGAATTCACGGCCTTCTTTAGAACACTTCCCCAACCTCCTTTCTGACTCTGCATTATCTCTGAATTATAAAGAAGAGAGCTTCATATGAATTTTTTTACATACTTTTTCCTTATGTTTAAACTACTGTTCTTCGACATCGGTAATGGATACTACTGATACTACTGTGTTGTATATAGCTCTGCATTTAAATTACTGGTAGCAGAATCAGTCACCAATTCTTCTTGTAAAGTTACAACTGTTGCCATTTTTCACTCTGAAGTGGCGTCATTTTTCCTTTATTGGACTGTGTTTGTTAGTCTTCCAATACCAGCTGATTTCGTTGTCTATGACCACTTTCAAGTCATTAATACGAACGGATAGCTTATAACAATGCGTGTCTCGTCCAAATTATATCGGTAACTGAATAGAAATGTATCAGTTGCCGACGCATAATCATGAATTCTTTTACCAGTAAATAGCGCATATTCAGTAACTTGTAAATTTAAGGAAAAATTACGTCACTCAATAATTTCATACACGAATATCCCAGTTTAAAGAAATAATTTACTCTCTCTCTCTCTCTCTTCAGATGAACGATTACAGTTGTTAAATACCAGTAATCAGGACATAATATAACAAATTAAAAAAATTGAAAAACACGTAAAGTGTTTTCTGAATTGAATTGTTTTAATAGTCAGAAAAAGGTAAATTAGAGGAACATTTGATCACGCTTGAATGATACTCGAAATCATGTACAGTAGCTGAGATGCTCATACAGTAGTGACGTAAGGAGACCACTGAGCGAAATTTCACAAAATGTCCTCTAGTACTCTTTCAATATTCAACGATCCCAAGTTAAACATTGAGCTTTAAATTCCCAATCGGCAACTCATTTGCTGTATACGATTTCGACTGTCAGTCACTGGTGTCTCAAGTATTTCTCTAACCTGTTGGCTTTCTTGCTGTAGTACAAATCATTTCAGAAACCTGCTTGCAGTCTTTTGCGATAAAAATTCAAGTTTTGTCCAGAAAGCACGAAATGTAGTCTATTTCTATATTGATCGCTATTCTATTATTATTATTATTATTGTTATTATTATTATTGTTATTATTATTATTCTTGAGAGAATACAGATCAAGAGAAAGAAAATACATTTCAAATCATGCTGTGATTTGATATTTTTGACACTTGATTTGCATAATTAGCAGCTGCTGTGTTCGTGGAATTTTTCAGTTTTCTTCAAATAACTTAGTTTTTCTTCATTACCCTGATTACTTTCAAGCAATTAATTGTTTGCAAAACAAGACCTTACGCTAGTCAGTTACATACCCCATTTCCTTATTTCCCACTCTTCGTTTGCCTACGAAAATTCGGACACAAATCAATTTTGTAATTTTTACAGCGTTTTGTTTTCGATACACTCAGACATTTGATCAAAAAATTTAAATTACAGCATCATAACGAGGTTGCAGACTATTCATTGTGGTAGAATTGTACACAAGCTCATGTGAGCGAGTTCTCTCTGGTCAGTCAGAATTGTAGCTTTTTCTCTACCGTTGTAACAAGTGCAGTTAGGGTACAGAATAGCCAGTCTGTGATGATGAACGTAAGGTAAAGCAAAGATCGTTTGACCAAATAACGGGCTGTTCACAAAACCCAAGGCGAGCTAGCACAAAATGGCACGTAAGTGGTGGCCATTATAAACGTGACTTGGTCTGCGTAGTTTGTTGGACGACGGTTTCATTAGAAGCACAGCGGAATCGACGTTCAGTGCTTACTTTTCCACGTTAAATAGCCGCTTTTTTCCTCGTAAAGAAGACGTGAGGTACACTCAGCACATACGCCGGACATGGCTCGTTACTGGGTTCAGTAATGACGTGTCGGTACGAGCGCGAGTCTGCAGCGCAGCACGCTCCCCCCTCCCCCCCTTTCTCTCTCTCTCTCTCTCTCTCTCTCTCTCTCTCTCTCTCTGCTGATGATCAGCGAGTGGGCAGCCTCATTAAGCGCCGCCTTTGACAGCCGCCGCCGTCCGTCCAACAAGCAGACCTCTCTCGCGGCGCCAAAGTGTTCCTCTGCCGTCTCTCTGTCCTCTAGGCAGCACTGTGTTGCACCGTACAGGCGGCTGGCAGCTGAACAAACGGTCCCAGCCTTCCTCGGTATCACAGCAGAGGGCGCGCGAAATGACTCGGCCTGTATGTGTGCAGACGGCGCAGGAGGGGAGGGGGCAGCGGTAGTGGTGGGGGCTCCGCTGTGAACGGCTAAGGTGCAGTAGGGGTGGTGCTGGACACCTGGAGCGTATGAACGAATTCATATCTTAGATAAATTGCAGTCTGCAAGTAGAGAGTCTGCAAATGATCGTATTAAGGGCGGCAGGACGTCAAACGGGTCGACTTGGAGCAGGAGAGGCACCACAGGGCATTTTAATTTCCACTGTCTATACTTTCACAAATAAATTCTTACAACTTTGTCAGCATGACCAGGAAGGATTCAAGATTCACATTCATAGCAATGAAAGTTCAAAAACATAACCAAATAATTTTTTTTACAAGTGAAATTTCATAATTTTTTCTCTTACTGTTGGCTGCATTTGTTGCTATAGGTACACTTTTCCTCATAAGTAAGAGAGACTCTTCGATGAATTTTGCACAGCATACAAACCATACGTACAGGTGTATGAAACTCTAGCATTTATTTAATTTAGGGAAAAATGAATGAGCTGTTCCATTTTAAACTTCATGTTTAGAGGAAATTCAAATTTTATAATTAATTGTCTCAACTTTTACCACAGATTTTAATAGATTTGGAAAATTCTAGAGTTTTTCTTTAAGGAGTTTGTATTTAACAAGCAGTGCAAAATTCGTGGAAGAATCTCTCTTTCTTATGAAGAAAAGTGTACCTATAGCATCAAATGAAGCCAATAGTAAGTGAAAAAATTATGAAATTTCACATTTAAAAAATTTATTTCCTTTTGTTTTTGAGCTTTTACTGCTACGTGTGTGAATCCTGAATCCTTCCTGGTGATGCTGACAAAGTTTTATGAATTTATTTGTAAAAGTATAGACAGTGGAATTTAAAATGTCCTGTGGTGCCTCTCCTGCTTCAAGTCGGCCCGTTTGACGTCCTATCCCCCTTAACAGCTGATGTTAGTATAAGCAGTAACTGGACTTGAGATTCAGTAGTTTTTTCACTACAATACCACAGAAGGAAAGTGTATCGACGGACAGCCTAAAGGAAAACAAATATGACCATGTCTTCCCAGAAAGAAATCTCGTAAAAGGAAAAGGATGTTAAAGACGTAACCTAGCAGACAGCTTCACGTACAAAGTTACCGACAGTGTAAAATAAAAACCATGTTTCACTTGAAAATCGAGTGTCAGTGCCTTGATAACGTATTTGGTAATATTAACTAAAAAATATTCTCTTCTCCGTCTTCAAAGCATTTCCAATCTTGTGATGTCTTCAGAAGCACTTGCAGCTACGTTTTCTCCCTCCTTCTTTATTCTCTTTATTGATCGATTGAAATAGCTAGCTGTTCCTTCAAGACTCTAAAGCACCATTAGTAACAAGTTTTTTGCTTCCTCATTTGCCTCTTCTGACAAAAATCTAATGGCATTGCATATAATCGCATGTGCCAGACTATGAAGAACATAACTTGTACCTATTGTGCATAAAGAGTACAGTGCCGTGCTGTGTAATAAAGAGACAGCAATGAGAACAGTTGAGGTGCATTCAGCAGGCAACACTCAGCTGAAGTGCTCTACATTGTTTCAAATGAATAGCAAAATAAGGGATCAGAAGTGGAGAATTATGATGATACAAACCTTTGGTGAACAGCGACAAATGTCGATCGCGCAGAAAGTCTTCGTTGAGGGAAGCGTTCTCGATAAATTCGTGCTCTCGCAACACCTTTCGCCTCGCCATAAATTAAATGAATATCGCGTTGTTCAGTAATAGTAAGTCTCCCGTTCATATTAACGATTAACGGAGTTGCAATAGCGTCTGCACGGGTAACTCGATGACTGCCGACGGTCGGTGTATTATAGTGACTCAACCACGCGGGCCGTTGTGGCCAAAGTGTTTATAATGAAATGAATACCCCTAGCTGCATACAGGGTTGATGTCAACGGGGACAGTTGAAAATGTGTGACTCGAACACGGGATGGCAGACGCTCTATCCATCTGAGCCACCGAGGACACAGAGGACAGTGTGACGGCAGGGACTTATCTCTGGCACGCCTCCCATGAAACCCACATTCGCAACTTATTGTCCCGAACTATACTCATAGTGCCCCTGCCCATTTTACTCATTACTCGCTGCTTTACTGCCGATTCCTGTAAGCGTTCGGGCACTGTTTCTGCATATGCACAGAAGAAGATGGTCAAATGGCCGGTGAGCCTTATATATTCGGACATACCATCTTCATATACGGACATACCATCTTCATATATACAAAGTGTTTGCGCCTCACACTCTCGATGTCAATACGCGTAGCGATAAGGTCTGTTTTTTTCAAAAATATTGCCAATATTGTCCCGAGATGAAATGTTTTTTGTTTTCTGGGAAAACCGTAAGAAATGGACGAACATGTTATTAGACGTTCTGTTACTTGTGTTTTAGTAACAGGATTTTTTTGGCAGCTTATACGATTTACACCCTTGGCAGTATCGCATATACAAGATATAAAAAGTGCATTGGCGGAGGAGCGGACATTCAATCCGTACTCAGGCGATTCGTGTGAAAAGGTTACCGACGTGAATTTGGCCGCACGACGGGAACCAACAGACTTTGAAGGTGGAATGGTAGTTGGAGCAAGACGCACGGATATTCCATTTCGGAAATCATCAGGGAATTCATATTCCGATATCCACAGTTTCAAGATTGTGCCGAGAATACCAAATTACAGACACGATTCCTCACCAAGGGCAACGGAGTAGCCGACAGCCTTCTCTTAGCGACCAAAAACAGCGGCGTTGCATTAAGTTGTCAGTGATAACAAACAAGCAACGCTGAGACAGATAATCACAGAAGTGAATGTGGGGCTTACCGCGAACGTACCCGTTACGACAGTGTGTCGAAATTTGGCATTAATAGCCTATGGCAGAAGACGACCGACGGGAGTGCCTTTGCTAACAGCACAACATCGGCTGCAGCTCCTCGGCTCGTGACCACATCGGTTGAACGCTAGACTACTGCAAAACCATGAACTGTCGGACGAGCCGGCCGGTGTGAACGAGCGTTTCTAGGCGCTTCAGTCGGGAACCGCGCTGCTGCTACGATCGCAGGTTGGAATCCTGCCTCGGGCATGGATGTGTGTGATGTCCTTAGGTTCAAGTAGTTCTAAGTCTAGGGGACTGATGACCTCAGATGTTAAGTCCCATAGTACTTAGAGCCATTTGAACATCTTTTTTGGTCAGACGAGTCCCAACATCAGTTGGTAAGGGCTGATGGTAGGGTTCGAGTCTGGCGCAGACCCCTCGATGCTATAGTTCCAAGTTGTGAACAAGGAACTGTGAAAGCTGCCCCTGGCTTGATAGTGATGTGAGAAGCGCTTATTTGTTCCTTGGTTCAACTGAACAGATCGTTGACTGGAAATTGTTATGTTTAGCTACTTTTACACTATTTGCAGCCATCCATGGTCTTCATGTTCCCAAACAACGGTGGAATTTTAATGGATGACAATGGGCCCTGTCACCAGGCCACAATTGTTCAGTGGTTTGAAGAACATTGTGGACAGTTCGAGAGAATAATTCGGCCACCCAAGGTCGCTCGATGTGAATCCCACCGAACATTTATGGAGCATAATCGAGAGATCATTTCATGCACAAAATCCTACAGCGCCAACACTTTCGCAATTATGGACGGCAATAGAGGCAGATATTAGAAAGTTTCCCATGATTTTGTCACCTCAGTGTTCATTTATTCCATGGCGTATTCTTCAGTAGCAGTGTGTGCTTGCACAGGGCAGGCGGTCGCTCCGCAGCTAGTGAGGTCCAGGTGCGAACCAAGGACCCCAGGTAGACGCCCTGAAGGCAGGCCAGTTCACCTCCCGGTGCAGCCCATAGTTCGGGATCTAGTGGAGCTGGTGTCTAGCAACAGTATATCGGATGATCCACATCAGGTCGATGGCTGTAGTGGAGTACACCTCTCGGAGCTGGATGCAGGCGGTGACAGACACTGCATAGATGAAACACGTCGTATCTGTGGTCACTCGACCAATCTCTGTTATTAACGGTTATTCTTCTTCACGTAAGCCAAGGAAGCGGCTTGGCGCCAAGCTCGTACGTGTGGTAATCAGGTTAGCACTGCGAGAGCCTGGTCAACGTACTTCGCTGTGTTGGCACTAGTCCAGCCGTGTCAGCTGCTTCGAAGCTGGACATACGGTAATTAGCGCCGCACTAGTGCTGAGCAGAGCCTTCTGCAGTGTCAGGTCAGCCCCTCTGCAGCTACTTGCATCAGACTGCAGTGACAGCATTCCATTTGCTTGGCAAAAGGTTGCAGATACCAAGTTAAAAGACAATGGAGCAACATGACCGTTTGTTAGCCATCACCTCTCTATCACAACAATCTTCAAATTGCTCGGAATGATCGTACACGGCCCAGTCACATTAATGTGACCACCGCCTACGTTTGATGGCAATGTCCGATAACCACTGGCAGATTGTAGGTGGCAGCACTAGTAGTGGTGGGTATATAAAGCGCGTCGGGCGAACGCCGGAAACAGTGCAAGCGTTCTCGTACTGTGGAAATGGAGCGATTTATTTGACGTCCAAGAGAATGGTCACTAGGTTTCGGGTCAAGAGCAGAAGTGTTTCCGAAACTGCTAAGTTTGTAAACTGATGACGTGCCACCGTGGTTAAAGTATACTGTTGATGGCGCTACCCCAAACCGACCCCGAGGCAAGTGTGGTGCCACAGATGACACGCTTAAGTGACGGCTGTGAAAATGTGTACGAGCGAATAGACATGGTGGCGAGATAAATCAAGGGCTACCAACAACGTCTCCTCAGCAACCGGTCAGCGAACGTTGCTGCATAGGGGACTCTGCAGCAGGCACTTGGTTCATGCACCCACGCTGAAGGTTGGAATTTTCACGCCAATATCGCAATTACATGTCCACCTAGTGGAGACAGGAGGCCTTTTCAGACGAATCACGTTTTATGCTCCAACGGATTGGCACGAGTATACATCTATTCTTGGAGACGGTGTCCAATCCTACATGCGGCATCTACCAGCCGCACAATGCAACGCGCCACACGAATCGCATTGTACGCGCGTGGTTCTAAGAGCACCACGATGAGTTTACCGCTCACCAAACCCGGTCTCTGTGGCCGAGTGGTTCTAGGCGCTTCAGTTCGGAACTGTGCTGCTGCTGCGGTCGCAGGTTCGAATCCTGCCTCGGGCATGGATGTGTGTGATGTCCTTAGTTTAGATAGATTCAAGTAGTTCTAAGTCTAGGGGACTGATGACCTCAGATGTTAAGTCCCATAGCGCTTAGAGCCATTTGAACCATTTTGAACCGCTCACCAAACTTCCCGGAGTTAAATCCAGCCGAGTATCTGAGAGATCATCTCGATCGGGCTGCTCACACCTTGGATCCTCAAATGATAAATCGAGCGCAGCTAGAGACGGCGCTGGATTCTGCATGTCCCAACATCCTTGTTGATACGTTCCAGAGCCTCATACATCCTCTCTCCGCACGTATCGTTCTGCAAAAGGTGATCATTCAGGCTTCTGACAGGTAGTTACATTGACTGTGTTTGGAAAAAACCCTTGACAAATTCTTACGACATAAAGTTACTTACCTCGTGCAGCACAAGAGGCAAGGTGCACATCTGCCCTTTCAAGGCGATTAAAGTGTTCCATGTTGAAATTGGAAGAATAATGTTACTGGTTAACAAAACATTGTCCTGCAAAGAACAGCATAATCAAGGTAAGTGGTTGCGTGGGAGAAAAGCGCAACGGTGACTTGGTGACTTACTTCGATTTTTCCGTCTGCGGAGTGAATAACAACTCGGACAGTAACATGTGATTCATAGTACTTCGTTCTCTGAGTGTGCTTAGAACTAAGTCTGTTTCCCTCTGAACAGCAAAACGACACGGTGCTGCCTTCTTCACCAGACAGAAGCAACACGTAGCAGCAATGTGTATGAAATGCAAACTGAGAACAATCGCTACCGATTGGATTGGATGAAAACAATTATTCTTCTTTCAGCGACCCACATCCAAATATTTCTATCATCTAGTAGCTACCAATTTCCATAGCTACAGATCTATGGTCTGTAGAGAAGTAGCAAAGCGCTCCCGACCTATACCTTATGTTAACTTACTTGTTTCGATGTATTTTATCATTCCCTGTGACGCGTACAATAGTTCTTCGGCGCTTGGAATGTGTTTCATAGGTTGTTGTATCTCTGTTTTTCTTAAGGAAGCAGGGACCTTTGCATGTTGCATGGGGATAGTAAGTAGCTAACATTCACCACGCGCACGGAAACGGTAAATATCGGTCGGAGAGCCCGGGGTGTTTCCCGAGTGGAACCGCAGCATCGCGCAACCCCGCCGTCACCTCCCCAGGCATGCAATATCCGGCGGCTTTGCCCGGGACCTAACGACGTCAGAATCCCATTTTGTCGCTAAAATGTGGGGCTATCCTGGAGTGGCTCTAGCGATAGTTCACATCATCCTGTCATCGGTATGGTCATATCCTTCATCTTAAGAGAGTGCCCAGCATCGTTATCTAGCGAAACCACTTTCTGTTACTTTCACTACGCCATAGGCGTCCACAGCCAATTATGTTGGGGAGCTATTTAAATCAGTTAGATAAAACGACATGCAGCACATTTGTCCAAAAACCTGTACGTACAATACTAATAATATGATCATCGCGGATCACTATGTGCGTTGTTGGGCTGTGACGAACCGCCGGCCGGTGTGGCCGTGCGGTTAAAGGCGCTTCAGTCTGGAACCGCGTGACCGCTACGGTCGCAGGTTTGAATCCTGCCTCGGGCATGGATGTGTGTGATGTCCTTAGGTTAGTTAGGTTTAATTAGTTCTAAGTTCCAGGCAACTGATGACCTCAGAAGTTGAGTCGCATAGTGCTCAGAGCCATTTGAACCATTTTTGTGACGAACCATTGCGCTCTGGCAGTAGGTCGCGGTTTGCGTGCCTTGACGCCGACAGTGTTGTTGCGTGTTGGCGCGAGTCTGTGGGCAATTCAAACTAATTACTCATCAGGATATTACTTATTGCTCATTGCGCATGAAAAGTATTCTTGTAATGTATGTATTATATTTTGCGTGTGGATTACGGTTTGTTCATCGTTTTGACCTCACGACATTGTGATACTGCCAGACGATATTGCAATGCCTATGTTGTTAAGAACAACGATCCAATGTTCCTTCGGACGTGCGTGCATGTCCAGTGGTGCAAATGGCTCTGAGCACTATGGGACTTAACATCTGAGGTCATCAGTCTCCTAGAACTTACAACTACGTAAACCTAACTAACCTAAGGACGTCACACACATCCATGCCCGAAGCAGGATTCGAACCTGCGACCGTAGCGGTCGCGCGGTTGCAGACTGAAGCGCCTAGAACCGCTCGGCCACACAGACCGGCATGCATGTCCAACGGAGTACGCACTGCGGCGATTACAGCCGTTACGAAATACGCGAAATGTATTCGCAGATGCTGTACAAGGGAATGATAGTGAAAATTTGTGCCGGGCAGGCACTCCAACTTAGATTCCCCGCTTTGCGCTAACTGTCACCTTTACCGCTTTGGCTATCCATTTGCTAGTCACGGCCAGGCCCAAACCTTCCTATGTCGTCGTTGCTGTGTAACAACCTGCCAGTACCAGGGAGCGGCTTTCATTTAAAATGCCCTCCCCGGCACGAGAATTAAATAACGTGTGTACGAGTACAGGTCGTGCCGCAGGAACAATAATATACATAAGTTTGGGTCTGACCGTGAGCCGTCCAAGGATAGCCAAAGCAGTTGAGGCGACCGCTCGCGATAATCGAAAAATCTGGGTTAGAGTCCCGGTCCGACACACATTTTCGTTGTCATCGTTCCCTTATACAGCTGATGGTTGTTCGTATTCTCAATGCGAATAATTTCAAGAATTTATGCTACTGGTTTTGTTATTTTAAGCAACACCAACGTCCTGAGTAAAATATTTGACACAAGCCGTGAAATTTCAAGTACGTTACTTAACAATCTGCCTAAGCATGAATATCTGTCATGTATAGTAGCAATCCGTATCAGATGACAGTACGCGATCAAAAATCGACGCCTCGCCCATCAATGAACTGGGACAAAGGACTTTGGCGAAGACGCCAGGTTAATAAAACTTATAAATCTGCGATCTTTTCCGATGCGTTCAGACCCAACTCCGATCACTTTGAACGCAGTACTGCAATGTCAGAACAAATGAGGTCAGTAACGTGGGCAGAGTGGCAAATTCCGTGTCCTTCAAAAGATACCGAAAACAGCCGTACGTAGAGGATTACAGAGCAGTGTAGTAGTGAGGTGAGGTGCAACTGCGTTAAGGCTAGTCTCCAAGAGAGGGCGCAACATGACAAGTCCTCACACAAATGGTTTCCAAGTGGAGATCTATCCGCCAGACATGGGGCGGGGGCAGTCAGCATACCGCTGGCATGGACTGAGTGCACATCTCTCGCCAACAGCGCTCGGCAGACCTGGACGTTCACCCATTCAAGTGCCAGCCAAGCCCGACAGTGCATAACGTCGGTGATCTGACGGGAACCGATGGTTCCACTGTGGAAAGGCCGTTGAACCAACGGTAACTACTGGGCGTTTATAATTAAAGTGCAGCTGCTCACGGAGATCCATTGTGGATTTAAATTATTGCACGGTACAGATGCCAATGCGTTAACGCGAACCCGATTGTGAGTTAACGAGCACTGCGCTCTCATTTAAATATATAGCCGAAAGAGTCAGCCTACAGGAATTGTGATACGAACCCTGTCGTCCAGGACCGCGTGCCACAAAGGGTGCAGATTCACCACGAGATGGGGAAATTCACAGGCGTCTATTGTCTATTGAGGCTTAAGCGCTGTAGTGTGCGAGTGAAAAAAATGGTTCAGATGGCCCTAAGCACTATGAGACTTACCATCTGAGGTCATCAGTCCCCTACACTTAGAACTATTTAAACCTAACTAACCCCTAACTAACCTAAGGACATCACACACACCCTTGCCCGAGGCGGGATTCGAACCTGCGACCGTAGCAGCAGCGCGGTTCCCGACTGAAGCGCCTAGAACCGCTCGACCACAACGGCCGGCTGTGCGAGTGAGACAGACGAGAACCTACGTCATAGGGAAACCCAGTAGAAGGCCTTTGTGGCCAAGGAGACGTAGCAGTGTTAAATATGGCGGATCTAAGACCGGCCATAAAGGGAAACATCTATGAAAACTATTTAATTCTGTAGCAATTCAGGGAATCAAGCCACAGTAATTTTAATCTGCCACCCTCCATAAATTTTCATGGTGACCTCAATAAAACTTGAATATTGATCATATCTATAATAGTTGAGGATTTACTATTGAAGTGATGTGCAGCTGGTCCCAGCGGAGGTTCGAGTCCTCGCTCGGGAATGGGTGTTGTGTGTGTTTGTCCTTGGGATAATTTAGGTTACGTAGTGTGTAAGTTTAGGGATTGATGACCTTAGCAGTTAAGTCCCATATCATTTCACACACATTTGAATATTTGCTAAAGTGAAATCAACAAGTTTTGTAACAAAGACCATGTATGCTAAAATCTTAACGCTTTGGTCGATCTGAAGGATCGACATTTCATGTAGAAGCGCATAATTAAAATGACAAACGTTGTAGATATCAATTCTGTAACTTTATTTGTATTTTCAGTTAAGCATCAGATCATTATTTCCTCCACACAAAACACATTGAACGATGACAGCATGACACCTTATTGAATCATAAGGCAATACAATATTAGCTGCAAAGTGTAGTGCATAATAGTTACTTTTATTCTTAATTTATTTATCTGAAAGCACATTGATGTAAGGCTACTGGCCGTGACATTCAAAGTTAAGAATGAAATTGCATTGGTTTTATGTAAGAGAATTTAACGTTTATTATGTAATGGATATTATTGTTACTTTATTTATGACGTGAAAGTGGTCAAGCTTTGATTATTTAAACATGTTAAAATGTAAAATAATGTAGAATAAGCTGTAGCCAATCAGATGGACGGCTTCAGGATAGGGAACTGCCCAAGTCAGTGAAACGAGGATATTCGGCGCGCGGGAAACGCTGCCGAGTACAGACAGTGCTGGTAGAGACGCGAAAGTGGTCGGTCGGTCTTTAGGTAGCTAGGAAGTGAAACGACTTAAAAATTTCGCGTTGTGTGGTATCGCGAGACTTAGTCTCTGAGCGGTGAGCAGCCGCGCACCTGGTGTGAACTCTTAACTTTTCGTGTAGTCAAGGAGGTGGAGTATTGGACTTGGGTTTCGCAATAAGATTGTGAATGATCGAACTGTATCAAGTGGATATGCGCTCGAGTGTAACAGTAACTCTAAATACGACCACTTTCGCTATTAGTTTTCTTTCTGAATAAACATTATTCTAACCAAATCTCAACTGTGTGACTTGCATTATTTATGGGTCGTTAATTTAGTTCCCGATATTATTATTACTGTTACTATATGTTATATTAACTTTGTATTTCGCAAACTTGCCGTCAGCCATACAATTTAACCAAAGGGCCACAAGTGTCAAATATTGGGCGCGTAATGCGACACGTGCAGTTCACCCCCTAGACGAGTTTGAGCCAAGACATTTCGACGAAAAGTAACCGCATGTGAGCCCGAACATCTTTGGGATGTTGGCTCGCACGACTTACGCTGGAAAAAAATTAGTTACAATTTTGGCAACCAGGTGCAAATCAGGCGCTTACAGCATCTCGTCAACTTCTCAATGCTCATATTGAACCAACTGTATAAGCGGCAGCTAGTAATAAAATCAACATCACGTCCTTCTTACTTGTTTGATGTGTTATGCCAACGTCCCATTCCTAATGTATTACATCTGAAACCATTTCTATACATTTTTCTTGCGTTCTCACCGCCAGTTTTGTAACTGCTGGCAAAAATTAGAACTAATTTTTGCCGCCATAAATCGGTTCGGCATTAATCCATTAGTTTATGTACGAAGTTTCGCTGTCATACGATAATTATAACACACATTTGACCTCTGTGAGTAGATGCACTTCAGTTATAACCACCTGATACTTTCGGTGTATGGGGTTCTCTTCCTGCTGCATATTTGTGTTTGACAACAAAAATATTTTGTGACCGCCACAGTAATATTTGTGGGGTTTGGGGAGGTTTCCATCGACTAACTGACATGTAAACACTTCATAATCTCTCACGAATTATGCATTCAGTACCTTGGAATACACTGACATAAATGAAAGTTGGTAGGTCCAAATCAATTTGCTTTAAATACACATAGTAACGGTCGTGAGCGTTAGTTACTGGACTTCGTGAGTTGTTGATAGTCGGGGATGCCTTTAATGCGTCAAAGACGCCGTTATCAACACCTCACTGATTGTGAGTTTGATAGAGGTCGTGTAATAGGGCTCCGAGAAGCTCGATGTTCCGTCTGCGATACTGCAGAAAGGCTTGCCACGAATGTAATCACTGTACATGACTGTTGGTAGCGGTGGCCTCGAGAATGTGCGGTCGCAATAAGACCGGGCTACGGACGACAACGTGCAACTGCCGAGAGGGAAGACCATAGTGTTCGACGTATCGCCTCAGGCTTGTCGTACTGCATCTGCAGCAGGAATTTGATCAGCAGTTGGCACCACAGTAACACACCGAACTGTTACAAATCGGTTACGTGAAGGACAGCTCCGAGGCAGACAACCTGTAGCGTGCATTCCACTGACACCAAACCACCGTCGTTTCCTACTTCAGTTGTGTCAAGCGGAAGCTCATTGAAGAGCAGGATCGATATCTGTTGTATTTTGTGATAAAAGCAGGCTTGCCTCGTTGTCATTGACGGCTGTGTGACTTTTAGAAGGAGACTAGCTGAGATCTTGCAACCAACCTGTCCATGTGCTACACACATTGGACTTACACCTGGAGTTATCCTCTGGGGTGCGATTTCGTGTGACAGCGGGAGTACTTGTGGTTATCCCACGCACCACGACTGCAAATTTGTACGTCACTCTGGTGATTCGACCAGTTATGCTGCCTTTCACGAACAGCATTCTAGGGGGTGATTTCCAACAGGATAATGCTCGCCCACATCCCGGTGTTGTAACCGAACATGTTGTACAGAGTGTCTACATGCTGCCTTGGCCTACTCCATCATCAAATATATCTCCAGTCCAGCATAGATTATATGACTAAAAGTATCCGGACAGCTGGCTGAAAATGACTTAAAAAGTTCGTGGCGCCCTCCATCGGTAATGCTGGAATTCAATATGGTTTTGACCGACCCTTAGCCTTGATGACAGCTTCCACTCTCGCAGGCATACGTTCAATCAGGTGCTGGAAGGTTCCTTGGGTAGTAGCAGCCCATTCTTCACGGAGGGCTGCCGTGAGGAGAGGTATCGATATCGGTCGGTGAGGCCCGGCACGAATTCGGCGTTTCGAAACATCACAAAGGTGTTCGGTAGGATTCATATCAGGACTCAGTGCAGGCCAGTCCATTACAGGGATGTTATTGTCGTGTAACCACTCGACCACAGGCCGTGCATTATGAACAGGTCCTCGACCGCGCTGAAAGATGCAATCGCCATTCCCGAATTGCTCTTCAACAGTGGGGAGCAAGGAGGTTTTTAAAACATCAATGTAGGCCTGTGCTGCGATAGTTCCACGCAAAACAACAAGGGGTGAAGCCCCCTCCATGAAACACACGACCACACCATAACACCACCGCCTCCGAATTTTACTGTTGGCACTACACACGCTGGCAGATGACGTTCACCGGGCATTCGCTAACCCACACCCTGTCATCGGATCGCCACATTGTTTACCGTGGTTCGTCAGTCCACACAACGTTTGTCCACTGTTCAATCGTCCAATGTTTACGCTCCTTACACAAAGCGAGGCGTCGTTTGGCATTTACCGGCGTTATGTCTGGCTTATGAGTAGCCGCTCGACCATGAAATCCAGGTTTTCTCACCTCCCGCCTATCATAGTGCTTGCAGTGGATCCTGATGCAGTTTGGCATTCCTGTGTCATGGTCTGGATAGATGTCTATTACACATTACGACCCTCTTCAACTGTCGCCGGTCTCTGTTAGTCAACAGACGAGGTCGGCCTGAACGCTTTTGTGCTGTACGTGTCCCTTCACGTTTCCACTTCACTATCTCATCGGAAACAGTGGACCTAGGGATGTTTAGGAGTGTGGAAATCTCGCGTACAGACATATGACGCAAATAACACCCAATTACCTGACCTCGTTCGAAGTCCGTGAGTTTCGCGGAGCGCCCCATTCTGCTCCATCACGATGTCTAATGACTACTGAGGTCGATGATATGGAGTACCTGGCAGCAGGTGGCAGCACACTGCATCTATTATGAGAACGTATGTTTTTGGGGTGTCCGGATACGTTTGACCACGTAGTGTATATAGGATTTCAACCGATGGCAACTCCAGCGCCATCCAGTATCAGCATTATCTGGCCCTGTATTGACCGGCGAATTGCAACAGGCAAAGATCTCTACTCCGCAGACAGACATTCAGCATCTGCACGAATAATGCATTCACGTTTGCGTACTTGCACTCAACATTTTGGGATTACACCGGTTATTAATGTACCAGGCATTCGTATTTGCAATGGCTTATCTCATGGTTACATTAACCTGAAATCTTACAACGTTAATCACTTAAATTTGTTGCGTAGTCAAATGTACTCCCGAAATATTATCACCCTGCATTACTTATCTTTTGGTGTTGCGGCTTTTGTTTCGTCAGCGAATTATTTTTCCGACTGTCTGCTTCTCGTCTCTAAGTACACACTTTAAGATTCACAACAGTCTGTATAACTTTAGCACTAAAGATTTGGGTCATTCTCTATAAATATAGTTCGCTTAAGCAACGTACGAGAGAGTTGATCTTTAATGCAGGTGGCCAATAAAATGAATACGTTACTGTACAAAAATAAAAGGAGGCGTGGAAGCAGCGGCGCTGTATCTTTATGGTTGGCGGCGCACATGGCTGCAACACTTAATTCGTTGCGTTATTGTAATAGCGTTTAATAGCGGGCCGGCAGTAAATTGCACTTATTGTAATTGGTGTGCTGTGGCGTGCGGGGCTTTCGGAGGTGGAGGTTCGGAAGGCAGCGGTGCCGCTGGCCCACAATAAACCGCCGGAGAGCGGCGGGGGTGGGGCGCCGGTGTCGGGCTTAACTTTTATTGACTGCGGGTCGGCGGCGCGGGGATTACCACGTTATGATTTCTGCGGGCGCCGGAGCGCTGCCCTGGCGGGGCTGCGCTGCGCCCCTAAACTTGGTGCTTCGCGAAGTCCTCGCAGCCCGGATATATGACCGCTCACGCTAGTCGCCATTTAAATCGACTCTTCCCGGAGCTTCGGCCTATGTGAATCGTTTCCGATATTGTCGTCCTCCGCGTGCCGTCATGTTTCCTGGCGCCTCACGGCCCTTCTTTAAACTCTGTATTTTAGTGCTAATGTACTGCACTCTTTTACACTGAGATGAAGAAATGTATGTGATACCCCGTAATATCGTGTCGGACTTCCTTTTGCCCGGCGTATTGCAGCAGCTCATCGTGGGATGAACTAAACAAGTCGTTGGAAGTCCACTGCAGATACGTTGAGCCATGCTGCCTCTATGGTGTTCTATAAATGAGCATTTTGTGCGCGAAATGACCTCTCGATTGTTGTTGTTGTGGTCTTAAGTCCTGAGACTGGTTTGATACAGCTTTCCATGCTACTCTATCCTCTGCAAGCTTCTTCATCTCCCAGTACCTACTGCAGCCTACATCCTTCTGAATCTGCTTAGTGTATTCATCTCTTGGTCTCCCTCTACGATTTTTACCCTCCACGACGCCCCCAGTACTAAATTGGTGATCCCTTCATGCCTCAGATCATGTCCTACCAACCGATCCCTTCTTCTAGTCAAGCTGTGCCACAAACTCCTCTTCTCCCCAATTCTATTCAATACCTTCTCATTAGTTATGTGATCTACCCATCTAATCTTCAGCATTCTTCTGTAACCCCACATTTCGAAAGCTTCTATTCTCTTCTTGTCCAAACTATTTATCGTCCATGTTGCACTTCCATACATGGCTACACTCCATACAAATTCTTTCAAAATGTCTTCGTGACACTTAAATCTATACTCGATGTTAACAAATTTCTCTTCTTCAGAAACGCTTTCATTGCCATTGCCAGTCTACATTTTATATCCTCTCCACTTCGACCATCATCAGTTATTTTGCTCCCCAAATAGCAAAAACTCATTTACTACTTTAAGTGTCTCATTTCCTAATCTAATTCCCTCAGGATCACCCGACGTAATTCGACTACATTCCATTATCGTCGTTTTGCTTTTGTTGATGTTCATCTTTTACCCTCCTTTCAAGACACTGTCCATTCCGTTCAACTGCTCTTCCCTGTCCTTTGCTGTCTCTGACAGAATTACAGTGTCGTCGGCGAACCTCAAAGTTTTTATTTCTTCTCCATGGATTTTAATGCCTACTCCGAACCTCTCGATTATGTCGCATAAAACTTCGATGGAATTCACGTCGGACGATCTGGATGACTAAATCATGTCCAAAATGTTCTTCAAACAACAATTGTGGCCCGGTGACATGGCGCATTCTCATCCACAAAAATTCCATTGTCGTTTGGGAACATGAAGGCCGTGAATGACTGCAGATGGTCTCCAAGTAGCCGAACATACCCATTTCTAGTCGGTGATCGGTTCAGTTGGACCAGAGGGCCTAGTCTGTTCCGTGTAAACACAGCCCGCACCAATATGGACCAACCACCAGCTTGCACAGTGCCTTGTTGACGACTTGGGTCAATGGCTTCGTGGCCGCTGCGCCACACTCGAACCGTACCATCAGCTTGTACCACCTGAAATCTGGACTCATCTACCAGACCACGGTTTTCCAGTTGTTTAGGGTCCACCTGATGTGGTGTCGAAACCAGGAGAGGCGCTGTCACTCACCGTATATTGCACAAAAAAATGGTTCAAATTGCTCTGAGCACTATGGGACTTTACATCTGAGGTCATCAGTCCCCTAGGAGTTAGAACTACTTAAACCTAAGTAACCTAAGGACGTCACACACATCCATGTCCGAGGCAGGATTCGAACCTGCGACCGTAGCGGTCGCGCGGTTCCAGACGGAAGCTCCTAGAACCGCTCGGCCACACCCGCAAAAGTGTTCTGCACTGCCGAGAACGATGTTCAAGCTAGCTTTCCAATGTGAAGCGAAAACCTAACCGACTAAAAGAAAATTCTGAAAGGCATGTAAAGCTTCTTTACCACTTTTCACGCAAATGAGTGTCTGCGGAGCTGTCACTACTTTCAACATCTACATGATTACTCTGCGATTCTTAGCTAGTTGTTTTTCAGTGGGCAAGTAAGAAATAATTTCGTACCAATCTTTTGCAAAAAACGGACACCTGAATCTGTCCTAGCAGGCTCTGATTTCTTCATGGTCATTGCTTCTTATGTAGCTGGGAATCAACAAAATACACTCTTAGAAGAAAAAGAAAAGCGTCGCATCACGAAGGAATTTTCCGAACGGTATGTCACTTACTGGACTCGAATTGTCTTCAGTGATGACTGACGCCTCAAATTGATTCCCAGTGACAAGCGAAGATGGGTCTGGAGACACCCCGGACAGTGGTGGGATACCAACGTGACTGCCGCCCGCCATACGGCTCGAAATCCAGGAGTGGTGGTCTGGGGGCCGCTGTATTTCATGGAAAGACCCCTTTGCTGGTCATCCGCGGCAGTCTTACAGCACAGCGGTACGTCGACGATATTGTACGTCGCGTTTCGTTGCTCTTCGCGTGAAGACATTTTGGGCTTACATTTCAGCAAGACAATGCCCGCCCACACTCGGCGAGAGTTTCTACTGCTTGTCTTCGTGCTTATTAAACCCTATCTCTGGCCAGCAAGGTCACCAGTGCTCTCCCCAATAGAAAACATCTGGGGCGTTATGGGCAATCCCCCTCCCCAAACACACCTCGGTATTTTGACGATCTAAAGCGGCAATTGGACAGAATTTGGCTCGGTATCCCTCCTCTGTCTATCAATGCCAAGCTGACTAACTGCTTACAAAAAGGTCAGAAATGGATCAACGCGTTGTTGACTTGCTCAGTTTGTGACGCTCTTTCTCTTGAATAAATCATCCCATTTTTCTGAAATTGTAATCATTTCTTTGCTTGTACACTTATATCACATCTACCGATTTCCGTCCCATTCGGATAATACCGTCGTTGTGCTTCTTTTTCTTTCTTTCTTCTACTCCCCTCTTAGAGCGTCGTCGGCATTTGGATGGTACACATGGTGATTGAAATTTCGGAAGAAACAGCTCGCTGTAAGGAAAAACGCCTTTGTGTTTATAACTGCCTTCCCAGTTCGCCTGTGGTACCGTATTTGTGACACTCTGTCTCCCCTATTTGTCTATAATACTAAACGACATACCCTTCTTTGAGCTTTATAATGTCCTCCGTCATTGCTGTCTAGTGAATATCCCATAGTGTAAAGCAATACTATAGAAGACGACGGGCGCAAGTGTAGTTAAACCATCTCTTTAGTAGATCTGTTGCACTTTCTTAGTGATTCACTAATGCAGTGCAGCCTTTGGTTCGCCTTCCATGCAGTTTAACCCTTTCTCTGCCTTTTTTTAAATTGGAAGAGATTAAAGTTTGATTATTTCAGTTAATGAAGTTGTTAGTAGCAATAATCTGAAAAAATATTTCTGGCAATTTCGTTTCCCAATACGGGAACTTGAAGAATTTTTCGTATGTATCTCCTGGGTTTCAGAAGACGACTGCGTGAAAACAAGACGTAGAGAAAGCAGACACACATCAGTGGACAGGGCGTCTCTCCAAGTTTTTTACTCCCCTCACAGATGCTTGGTACGGGCACCGTTTATGACCCGGCAAACATCAATACGTGCACACAGTTCATTGAGACAAATAGTCTGGCAAGATGCGCCAGCATCCTGCTATGCAAATATGTTCATTGGATTGCTTTTTTGCGAGCGCGAACTACTACTAGAAGTTTTAAGACAGCAAAAGGTACAGATACAGTCTGTAACGATAAGAATTCTGCAAACAAACCATTAGCAGTCTTCCCTTTACCGGTGGGACATTGATACATAGCAATAACACGCAGGGGATAGCCACTGGTACTCAGATAACCTATCGTGGAAGAGTTAAGTTGCTTGTAATTTTTCTGCCTAGGTATTTAGTTAACAAGCTTTAAATTTGTGTGATTTAACGTATAACTGAAGTCAACGGATTTTTTTTAGTATACATAGTTGTCAAACTTTTTGTTCTGCCACGTTTTGCATCATACAGATACTTTGCATAAATCATTTTGGAATTCGTTTTGATCTTAACGTGGCTTTATATAGTTCTCAGAGGACAAGTTGAGAGAAGATGAAGCCAACTAATTCATACACTGTCAATCGAAAAACTTTCGAGACTGGGCTAGAAAAAAAAAAAACCGAGAGAATTCAAGATGGTGGTTTTGATGCTTTAGGTATTCTACATAGTCTCCCCCGCGGCATCCCCCACATGAGCACACCTCACAGAATGTTCACTACAACCACGTGAAACTGTCAGAAACTTCCTTTCGGGGATGTTGTTCAAGTCGCACGTCACATTGGGTTGAAAGTCGGTTATGTCGTCAAAGCGTTGACCTTTATGTGAATAACTGAACTTTTTCGTTTTGTGGTAGGTCTTTACTGATAACACAAATAGTCGTCACCTGTAATGATTTTTCGAGAAAAGAATTATCCGCGTATTGCAGTTCTGTCACATCGCGGCGGGCATCCACGTGCCGTTGGTTTTGTTCGAGAGTCAAGATGTATTGGGACAAACTTAGCGCCACTTTTCTTTTCTCCAAAACATTCTCGAGAGTGCCTTGAATAATTGATTTATAGATGTTGCTTCATTGCGATTTGTGACACAAAAACATTGACATGCTACGGCCGCATTTCCACTATTTATCTCCGTCTGCTCACAACAGGTTGTTCCAATACACCTCTATTGTTTATAGTGTTGGTTCAAGCTGCCACTGTAGGTTCTGAGCTGATATCGCTTACGTGCCAGGAATAAAGTCATCACGGATAAATAACGACGGTGTATTTTAAATGATAACATCATAAAGATTTCGTGTAACAGCTTCGCCTAAGCAAAGTATGTAAAAACATGCAGGAAAAGTGGACTAAGGGAAAGTGGACAGTAACTGTGGAAACACGGTTCGAGTTCTGGGGTTGGCCTGCAGCGCCCCTTGGCGTACTTTTCCTTGTAAGTATCCACTGACTGTTCTCAATGCGAACCAGTAAGTGCACTATACGGCTGCTTGTTCCAACATCCGCACACGGCTACCTGTTAGAGACAGGGGAGTTTTATGAAAGTATTTTCTGTGAACGAAGTATCTTGGTCGTTCGTACAAGTGATCACTGGTGTACTGTCGGCTCTCGGCGCAGTATTTTGGCGAGCAATCCCATCGGCATCATCACGCACGCTGGCGAACTGACTTATCGCTGGTATGCAGATGACTTATATACCTTTCCTCCTTGTCTCCTGATCATCGTCCGCACGCCGTCCACGTCCGAAGGCGTGGGCCAGCCTAGTGGTTGGCAGTGTCTGCGCAGGCAGCATCAGAGCAGTAGCTTTTGGTTTTTGGCACTAAACCCGTCTTTGAGTCAAAAAAATGGTTCAAATGGCTCTGAGCACTATGGGACTTAACAGCTGAGGTCATCAGTCACCTAGAACTTAGAACTAGTTACACCTAACCAACCTAAGGACATCACACACATCCATTCCCGAGGCAGGATTCGAACCTGCGACTGTAGCGCGTCTTTGAGTCATCCCGTGTGTGCTGAGTACCTCATCCTTCCCCTTAATCATACTAAGGGCGGGATCCACATTGTATCTGAGAATGTAGCGGCGGTCACTGTTTATCAGTTGCTCTTTGGTTCGTATTTGGATGATTTCTTTAATGACAGTCGCAGTGTTGGGATGTTCGTGCCAAAATCCAGTTGACAAATACGTCAAAAACATCTTATGGATCACAGCTTGAACGGTAACTCTTGACCAAATCGTTGACTAAACAAACAAAACTAAAGAGGAATTTTCGTCTGCAAATTATCTGTAACATCTCCAGGCCACGTTTCAACATTCATCTAACAGTCAGCGTACGAGTATATGTCCTCATCACGTACGTCGTGTAATATCTAATGGAGAATGACATGCAGGCTGTCCCACGTAACTCTGGCAAGATCGATGTTAATTAGCTGGCCGCTGTGGCCGAGCAGTTCTAGGCGCTTCAATCCGGAACCACGCTGTTGCTACGGTCGAAGGTTCGAATCCTGTCACGGGCATGGATGTGTGTGTTGTCCTAAGGTTAGTTAGGTTAAGTAGTTTTAAGTCTAGGGGACTAATGACCTCAGATATTATTAAGTCCCATAGCGCTTAGAGCCATTTGAACCATTTTATGTTAATTTTTTCGTAATACGGCAACTGTTCAGACACAGGTTGTTAAGTTGCCCTACCTAACTACACTGCCGATAATAAGCTTAATGACAATTTCTAAAAAAAAAATTCTGTCACTAACACTTTTAAAATGGAGCTTTGGTGTTTTCTTGGGCCATAATAGCAGATGAAAGTTAAACATGAAAAATCGTATAGTAAACCTGCTAAAACGTTCTACTTCTACCATAAGACTATTTGTTAACTTTGGGGTATAGGTTCAACAGGTAACATATAGAGTAATATCCTGAGGTAACTCCTCGTTTAGGCAAAAATATGCATTATATGAAACTAATTAGAATTGTGTGTTGGGTTAGAACCCGACCGTTTTGCAGGCATCTCTTTAGGCAGTTGGGAATATTAATCACGGTTTACAGTACATTAATTAACCTACGAAATTTGTTATCAACAGTCCATCTGAGTTTGAGAGAAACAGAGATTCAGAGGGAAGTCACCATAAGGAAAAATGATTGATATTATCCTTTAATGAAGGTAACTTCGGACACAAAGGGGTAAAATATGCAGCTATAAAATTCTTAGAAAATATAGCCACGAACATAAAAAAATCCGACAGATACCAGAATAGTTGTCGAATGTAAATTAACTATGTTTCTCCATACAAAGTTTGCTATACCATAGAGTAAATCTGGAATAGAAATAGTCTTTTTCTACCGAAGAAGATGTAAATGGTCAGTACGTATCTTTATAAATATTTTTCATGTGTACATATTATAACCTTCATCGTGAATGTGATTTACGGAACACGTAATTTACTAATAACTCAATTCAGCGATATAACTCTTGGTTGTAAAAGCCGACAAATTGCGGATTTAATGTCCAGTGATTTTGGGGGGAAGTTTGTTGGTGTTCTTCCGGCCGTTTCAACAGCCTACCGCAAGGAAATCCACTTAACTCTCCAATTCCTATCTAGAGATTGGCGTAAACATCAGCACGATATGCATGCTAACCACCCCCAGTAAACTGATAGGCTGATTTTCAACTAGAAAATCTTGAGAATGAGTTTCTTTAAGCGCAAGAAGATATTTCAGAAGTTCGGCCTAGTTCCTTAAGCACGGAATAGATGATTGGATTATAGGCAACACACACTGTATGTGGAAACCATCGAGTGCCTACGTCCCGACGTCTCACAACGGGGTAAGTGATAATAAAAGATGCGCGGCTTCGCTGCGAAGCGTCAGTGAAAATTTTGTCTCCACTCATATTCGTTTGGTGCAAATGCTTTGGAACGTTCTTTACATAAAAACTTAAAATCTTTCTGAGGTCGCAGCGAAGACAGCTTTCAAGTACTACGAGTAGAACTGCATACTGGGCACTAATCAACTGCGTAATTGAAAAAATTTGTGACGGTGAAGCGACAGTGCCGGCGATTATATAGGGTTGAGTTGCGTCCACCAAACATCATGAATAGTAGAAGTAGAACAAAGTAACTTCATCCAGTATAAAAATTCCAGTCCGGAGCCGCGCTGCTGCTACGGTCGCAGGTTCGAATCCTGCCTCGGGCATGGGTGTGTGTGATGTCCTTAGGTTAGTTAGGTTTAAGTAGTTCTAAGTTCTAGGGGAGTGATGACCACAGCAGTTGAGTCCCATAGTGCTCGGAGCCATTTGAACCATTTTGAACCAGTATAAAAATATGTATATAAAGATTGCTGACAGAGTTTAAAATTACAAAATACAATAATAATTTGGAGGCAAGTAAGGAGGGAAAGATGCCATCCACGTTTCTTACTTTCATTGTACAAGCAAAGATGCCACATGTTGCTATCTGGTCACCATGGCGACGACAGTCTATATTGATTGGATCAGAGGGAAATGCTATGAAGTATCACTGTGTATTGTTGGCTATGCAAAGATGTGCAGTCAGTTTTTGTGCGATTCCCATAACAACTACTGTCGATGTTCCATGCTACCTGGATTGGACAATTAGTACGTCAAGCTGCTGAGATGTATGTAGCAGCATAAAATGCAGCGGAGGTGAAATTTCAGGCCTTCATCTGTCATAGTCTGACAGTGGTGGACTGTGTTCTGTTCAACAAAGTGCTAATGAAGATACGCGAAAGGACTGGCTCGCGGCGGACTGTGTATTTAAGCGACTATGCAATGATTCTATATTTCCTAGCGTTTAACCCTTGTGCTGTTTTCCAGGACTGGGCAAATTGTTTCTTTTATTTTAACCTTTTGGCCGAATGCCCTTCATGTAGTAGCTGTTGTCCGTTAACATAACGAAGTGTCTTCAATCATCAGCTTGGTAGTTGATGATTAGAGTCACATCATCGTTGTTACAATCTATGTAAACCAGCCCATAGATGTTGGCCATTGAAGGGACCGTGTATACAATTGGACTTAATGCTCTTAGCGTCAGTTAAGGCCTGCAAATGGTGTACTGAATCACCGAAACTGGTAGCTATGTAATTAATAACATCAAAATTACGGATGCAGGTGTTCCTTTTCATTACAATTACCAGAAAGGTATATTATGCTCAACATACTAGAAGGGATGATCAGAAACTAAAGTTGGAACGTCAGTATTCCCAGAGTTCGGTCTGTTAAAGAGAAATCATTAGTGATTAGAAGTGTGCAGTAATTACGAGGGCTATCCACAGAGTACATTACGTTTTGGAATTAAAAATAAATAAAGTATTGGAAAATTCTTTTGTTATATACAGATGAAAGCCACACTTAAGTACTACTTTTCTACATAGTTGCCATTTAAATTAAGGCACTTATCGTAGCGATGGACGAGCTTGGAAACTCCTTCGTCGTAAAATTCGGCCGCCTGCGCCTTCAACCACGTGGTTACCTCTTCTTTTGGGACAGAAAAGTGTGATTTTTGTGGATTTCCTGGAAAGAGGCACTACAATAAACTCTCAAAGGTATTGCCAAACTCTGCACAACCTCAGAAGAGCAATACAAAACAAGCGCAGGGGAAAGTTGGGCTCAAAGATCTTGCTGATTCACGACAACGCCCGGGCCCACGCGGCCAATGCCACTCGTGAAGTTCTCGAATCTCTTAAGTGGGAGTTGTTTCCTCATCCGCCGTACAGTCCCGACCTGCCACCGAGCGACTTCCACTTATTCCCAGCAATGTAGAAGTGGTTGGCTATGCAGCGATTTGATGACGACGCACAGCTTCAAGAAGAGGTAACCACGTGGTTGAAGGCGCAGGCGGCCGAATTTTACGACGAAGGAATTTCCAAGCTCGTCCATCGCTACGATAAATGCCTTAATTTAAATGGCAACTATGTACAAAAGTAGTATTTAAGTGTGGCTTTCATCTGTATATAACAAAAAAATTATCCAATACTTTATTTATTTTTAATTCCAAAACGTAATGTACTTTGTGGATAGCCCTCGTACGATAAATCTTGTTGCCAGCTGTGCAGAGTTTTTGCCATCCGGCACCTACAGCGCTAGTTGTAGATAAACACATATGGCGAATCATTTGGAAAAACAGGTCTCGCGAATTAATTCTCTGTCATTCAACTTCTGTGGGCGAAACACGTAGCAGCGACTGAAATTCACCGGCAGCTAGCAGAGGTTTAGGGAAAGGCTGGAAAGTCTTCTCAGCATATCGTAAAATGGTGTCAAAGTTTGCGGCCCGTGGAGGAAACGTCATCGACGAGGATCGCAGTGGCCGTCCCAGCACGACGTCAACCGATATGTACACAGCTCACGTGGAGGAACTGATTCAGGACAACAGGATGACCTTTTTCTTCACTTGAAGGTGAAACATCCGCTTAGAAAAATATATAAAAGGCGGTGCTGGAAAGCCTCTACGTTATTTGATTTTCAAACAGCTGAGCAAAACTGAACGTACTCAGACATTTCTCTCTTTACTTATTCTGATCAACACCAAACTGACACACACAATATTTTTAGCGTAATGCAGTCTGACTTTCAATCATCCCTACAAAAGAATGGCCCTGACTAACAATAACCTATACCTTTCATGAATCACTTACGTCACAAAAATCTTAGTTACTCGAACTACTGCAATACAGCGAGCCTCAATACTGCCAGCTAAATAAAAGATTCTAACTACTGAAGGCACTAACTACGGAATGGCATAGTTAGCAAATTAAAGATTTTGACAGAGAACAAACAATGTATTTACCTTAATACTGTTCAAAAGTCATATATATATGACCACTCACACACCAAGAAGTTTCACCACATGGAAGTATGTATAGAAAGATGGCGATACCGCAACCATAACAGTGCCAAAGAGTTCGACTCTATATATATATATATATATATATATATATATATATATATATATATATATATATATATATATATATTATATATATATGACAGCCAGTCTTACAAATTTCCTTTTTTATGACGCACACACGTCCAGATCGTCCGCTCTCAAAACTCTGCCATCTCTCTTCCCACATCCACCACTGCTGGCGGCTCACATCCAACTGCGCAACGCTACGCGCTGTTCACATCCAACTGCCCAACACTACAATAGCAAATATTCCAACAATGCAAATCAGCCACAGTCAGTGATTTTCATACAGAGCGCTACGTGGCCTTACCAATATAAAACCCTAAACAGCCTACTTACAAAGGATCACGTAGGAGGCCGACGATTCGCTCCAGGCGAGGAGGCGGAACACTTCGCGACAGCGTGGCTGAACACGCAAGGACAGGAGTATGTATTCAGACTCATCCCATTAAGCTACAAGTATCTAAATAGAGTGGAGACTATGTTGAAAAATAACCTAATGTTTATACAATCAGTTGGCTTTATTTGTTGATCGAGTAAAGTGTACGCGTTTCACTGCAGGATTTGTAATCTTAGTTTGTAATCACTCCTTGTAGTAAGAGGCGCCTTATGTGTTGGATAATGTCGAGACACAGAGTGACATAATGGTAATACCGTAGATTTGGTTTATATGACT
Source organism: Schistocerca serialis cubense (assembly GCF_023864345.2). NCBI lineage: Eukaryota > Metazoa > Arthropoda > Insecta > Orthoptera > Acrididae > Schistocerca > Schistocerca serialis. The sequence continues at coordinate 440,027,453 of NC_064638.1, read as the reverse complement.
GCAAAGCCATATATTTGCGAGAAAATGGCTAGATAAATTCAGTACTGTAGGAGTGTGGCTGTGTACACATTTCAAGCAATGTTCACGTGCAGGTTAGCTTTATGCAGGGAATTCAGAAAGTAAGCTACACATTTCGTCCCAAACTAAGACCATTTCGAGCAAGAGATGCGCATTGTCAGTAGAGAGAAGATGTTTTGGGTTTCCTCCGTAGCTACACTGGTGTCCAAAATCAAGGACGGAAATAACTCTCACGTGATTTGTCACTGCCATGTAACACGCCTCAATGTAACTTGAACCACACACAGAACGAAACTGCTGCGATACAGTACAGTAGTGAAGGCAACCGAAAGAAATACACAATGAGATGAACAGAAATTACACTTTTATTCAAGGACAATAATTACACTGAAGTCCTCGCGATTTATACTGCGCCCTTGGTTATTACAGATGGCGGGGCATGGTTCTCAGTAGGGAGTGTGATTACCATGGACGGCGGTGCATGCTCTGTAACGCGATTCCGTGTTGGCCAGCGGGTTGGGGAGAGTACTGTACCCAGGAACGTTGTCGAATGTTATATTTTGGTGGGTCGTGTGTTACGGTTTGGGAAGACAATGTTGCAAGGGGTTGTGCTGACCTCTAAACCTTTGAACAGGGTACACTCACAGGACAACGTTATTGTGACGATGTACACCTTCGCCGTGAGCCACTTTTCAGTGGTGCATTCAGCCTTGGCTCCATTTTTATGAATCACAAAGCCAGACCGCATCCAGTTGCGCAGATAAAGGAGCTCTTGGAACGATAGGATATTCGACGAATGGACTGGCCTGCTTGTTATTCCGACTCAAACCCCGTCTAGCACGTGTTGGGTACGTTGAGGAGACATATTACTGCAAGTCCATTTGCCCCGAAGACCATCCAGCAGTAGTCAACCACGCTGGTCGAGGAATGGATCGCCCTGCCACAAGACCAGCTTACCACCCCTTTGGTCAGTGTGGGAACACTTTGCTGAGCACGCACTGCCGTCTGTGCTGGTCACACACCCTGTTAGGTACCATGTTTCACTTTTGGTAATGCACGAGGGACCGTCACGAATCAAGGTGACTTCACTGTAGACATTGTCTTTGAATAAAACTATCGTTTCTGTTCGTCTTATTGCCGGCCGGTGTGGCCGTGCGGTTAACGGCGCTTCAGTCTGGAACCGCGTGACCGCTACGGTCGCAGGTTCGAATCCTTGAATATTTCTTTCATTTACCTTCTGTACTATACTGAAGCAATTCTTTCTATGTACGGTCCAAGTTTCATCGAGCTGTATTACTTGGAAGTGACACATCATGTGGAAGTTACTTTTTCCTTAAGATCAGGCAAGCCAGTGTGTTGTGCATGGATTGGCATCACCAGCGTGACTGTACACCCGGAAGCATACCACCAGTCCTATTTGAGACGTCGCTAAAGAAGCTTCATTAGAACGACCACACCTGTGCGCTACCGCGGTTGTGGATGCCGCGCGCCTAGAGCCGCGGGGTAGTTAAATTTTGGCGCGGCGTGTTTTCACCGGCGCAGAATCGGAGACGGCATCGAAGGCGCGCCTGGCTACTCAATATTGCAGGCGCCAGCAGCCGCCAGTTTACTGGCGCCTTTGTCTGCGCCGCCATTACTATTCACGCGCCTTGCTCTGCCCTGCTATCCTCTGCTCCCCATAACGCATTCATGGCGTTTTGTGCACGGCCCCATCTCGCCGGCCGGCGGCCGCTTTCAAAGCGCGGTCCCTCGGTCCTCGCCTCTCGCCTCCGGTAAGTAAAACCGGTCCCCTACGTGCCCCGTGCTCGCCTGCTTAGCTTCGCACACAGTGTCTCCGCGCCGGTTCTTCGGGCCGTTTACCATAGGTGCGTCGTTAATACTGTAGCTGGCGTGAAAATTTGAACGCCCCGGGATAAAAGTGTGTTCGATCTCGCTTGTGTGTGTGGGCGCGCGCGCTCCTGTGCCGCGGCTTCTCTTGCGACGGTAAACAGAGGGTTATACACAGTCAGGGATAAAGGGGAACAACAAGGGAAGAACGGAGAGCAGGATGGGGGCGCTGGCGCGTTGCTCATAATTGCGGGCTTTGTCACCGTACATATTGTCGTTCAGAGACACCGTGTTGAGCGGACAGCTTTACGTGTATAAATAGGTAAAGCCAACTGAAGATCTAGGCACAAAACAATTAAAGTGGCCATTGAATTATATCACTGGGGCAAGTTGAAAACCTGTGCTGGGCCAGGATTTGAACTCAGGTCTCTAGATTACTGAACAGATGCGCTGCTCTGCACAGCACACAGTGATCACCACAGCCGCGGACTGCCTTATCACGCATCCCACCAGACCCAAATTCTCAACTTATATTACACACTAGTGATGTAGTGCCCCTGCTCATTACGCTCCAGGCAGATGCCGGGATGGCTCCTCTGAAAGAGCAAGGCCGGCTTCCTTCCTCGTCCTTCCCTAATCCGATGAGACCGATGACCTCGCTGTCTGGTCTCCTTCCCCAAACAACCCAAACCAACACCCCTGTTCATCAGCTTCATTACCCACAGCATCTCGTCGAGATGCTGTGGGTCAAATGCCGATTTCACCTTAATGCCGAAATCATTTACTTTGCTTCTGATGTATGCCAGAATATTTACATAATATGTCCACAATTGTAATTTTTAGTTATGTACGTCTACCCCTTATCATTTACTTTCATTCCAATGTATACCACAATATTTACATAATATCATTGCAGTACCACTTTATAACAAGCTTACTGCTGTATTTGTTTATCTTAACTTTGAGCAGTTCTCTTTTACTACAAATAGCAAGTAATGGAACGTCAGTAATTTGTAAATTCCAACTGTCACATGTATGCATACATAGAAATAGCGCCGAGAGTCGAACTCTTTGGCACTGTTATGGTTGCGGTATCGCCATCTTTCTATACATACTTCCATGTGGTGAAACTTCTTGGTGTGTGAGTGGTGCATTAGATTATGTGTATACATGCACGTAAAGAAGTGCGTCATACAGTCTTCGCTGCTGCATGATCACAAGCAGTCAGCACTGGAACGTAATGGCGCGGATTTTTCAAAGTAAGTTACCAAAACATCTTTATTTTAATAATTTGTTTACATCATTTAAAATCGTTGTCAGGCACAATTACGATTAAAAAGACATTGTCTCACATCTTGTTTTGGTTGTAGGAAACCACCACCACAAGGAAATTTCATTATTTGGGACGGTAAAAAAGTGAAAGCTAATGTAAAATGTATCGTAACGTGAACCATCCGTCTGCAGATGAACCTGTCGGTTCGAAACTGGTGTTATTTAAATAAATAAATAGCATTGTAAAAAGTGGACATGACCGAAAGAACAGACAGCACATACATAGAACTGAATATCTGTCTAGAGTAGCAATACTGTCGTCTTTAGAACCAAGAAATAGGACAGGGGGGTAGGGCAAATTTCAGATTATTCGGTTTGGGAGTTACTGTGAATGGTTCGGCGATTGTTGTAGAAATAAAAATAATAATTGAGCTGCCTCACAAAAACGATGAATCACTTAGAAAAGGAGAAGGAAAGGAATGAAACTTCATGGGTTGAGCAGGTATACGATGTTACTTCAGGGATTACAATATCGAGTGAAATATAAGTTCGTACCGACCAAGGTCCAAAGCGAGGGGAAAGATCCACCGTGGTATAACAATCATGTACGAAAGGTACTACGGAAACAAAGAAAGCTTCATCATAGGTTTAAGAGTAGTCGAATCATAGCTGATAAGGAAAAGCTGAACAAAGCGAAAAAGAGCGTAAAGAGAGCAATGAGAGAAGCATTCAACGAATTCGAACATAAAACATTCGCAAACAATCTAAACAAGAACCCTAAAAAGTTTTGGTCATATGTAAAATCGGTAAGCGGATCTAAATCCCCTATTCAGTCACTCGTTGACCACGATGGCACCGAAACAGAGGACGACCGAAGAAAGGCAGAAATACTGAATTCAGTGTTCCGAAACTGTTTCACTGCGGAAAATCGTAACACGGTCCCTGACTTCAGCCGTCGCACGGACGCCAAAATGGAAAATATTGAAATAAACGATATCGGAATTGAAAAAGAACTGCTATCACTTAGTAGCGGAAAAGCATCCGGACCAGACGAGATACCCTTAAGATTCTACAGTGATTATGCTAAAGAACTTGCCCCCTTTCTATCAGCAATTTATCGTAGATCGCTGGAAGAACGTAAAGTACCTAGCGACTGGAAGAAAGCGCAGGTCGTTCCCATTTTCAAGAAGGGTCATAAATCAGATGCGAATAATTATAGGCCTATTTCGCTTACGTCAATCTGTTGTAGAATAATGGAAAATGTTTTGTGTTCTCGTATTATGACGTTCTTAGATAATACAAATCTCCTTCATCATAACCAACATGGATTCCGCAAACAGAGATCATGTGAAACTCAGCTCGCCCTATTTGCCCAAGAAATTCACAGTGCCGTAGACACTGGCGAGCAGATTGATGCCGTATTCCTGGACTTCAGGAAGGCATTTGATACGGTTCCGCACTTACGTTTAGTGAAAAAAATACGAGCTTACGGAATATCTGACCAGGTTTGTGATTGGATTCAGGATTTCCTAGAAGTAAGAACACAACATGTCATTCTTAACGGTTCAAAATCTGCAGATGTAGAGGTAATTTCGGGAGTACCGCAGGGAAGCGTGATAGGACCTTTATTGTTTACAATATACATAAATGACTTAGTTGACAACATCGGTAGCTCCGTGAGGCTATTTGCAGATGACACGGTTGTCTACAAGAAAGTAGCAACATCAGAAGACTCGTACGTACTCCAGGAGGACCTGCAGAGGATTAATGCATGGTGCGACAGCTGGCAGCTTTCCCTAAACGTAGATAAATGTAATATAATGCGCATACATAGGGGCAGAAATCCATTCCAGTACGATTATGCCGTAGGTGGTAAATCATTGGAAGCGGTAACGACCGTAAAATACTTAGGAGTTACTATCCGGAGCGATCTGAAGTGGAATGATCACATAAAACAAATAGTGGGAAAAGCAGGCGCCAGGTTGAGATTCATAGGAAGAATTCTAAGAAAATGTGACTCATCGACGAAAGAAGTAGCTTACAAAACGCTTGTTCGTCCGATTCTTGAGTATTGCTCATCAGTATGGGACCCTTACCAGGTTGGATTAATAGAAGAGATAGACATGATCCAGCGAAAAGCAGCGCGATTCGTCATGGGGACATTTAGTCAGCGCGAGAGCGTTACGGAGATGCTGAACAAGCTCCAGTGGCGGACACTTCAAGAAAGGCGTTACGCAATACGGAGAGGTTTATTATCGAAATTACGAGAGAGCACATTCCGGGAAGAGATGGGCAACATATTACTACCGCCCACATATATCTCGCGTAATGATCACAACGAAAAGATCCGAGAAATTAGAGCAAATACGGAGACTTACAAGCAGTCGTTCTTCCCACGCACAATTCGTGAATGGAACAGGGAAGGGGGGATCAGATAGTGGTACAATAAGTACCCTCCGCCACACACCGTAAGGTGGCTCGCGGAGTATAGATGTAGATGTAGATGTAGAAATATACGAAGAGCTTGACAGTACTAACCCACTTAACTGTATTGCGTTCCACACACTCTGGCCTGGATGCAAGCACTGATTAAGTTGGGAAGGGTGTCATAAAGTCGTCGTATGCCCTGGTGAGGAAAGCTGGCTCACAACTTCTTGTTGATACCGTGGGTACTGGAACTAGGACCGAGTTCACATCGCAGTTGGCCCCACACGTGTACTGTCGATGACAGCTCTGGGTATCTTGCGGACCAGGGGAGTACCTCAGCATCAAGCCCGTAGTTCATAGTGACACGTGTCATATGTGGTCGAGCATTATCCTGTTGCAAAAATGGCGCCAGCTACTGTCGCATGAGAGATATCACATGAGGAAGCACGTTCTCCGTAATATACCGGTGTGACGTCAGAGTTCCCTCAGTCACTGCCGGCCGTCACCTGACGTCGTACCCGATGGCTCCCCACACCACGATGCCAGCAGCAGCACCGCTATGCCTCTACAAAACACTGGAAGAACGAGACCTCTCAGCAGATCGCCACGATACTCACCGACAGCGATGATCCGGGGTAGTGAAGATTCATCGCTGAACATTATGCGACGCCATTCTTCAGCAGTCCATACATCCCGCTCACGACACCAGCCCAAACACAGCCATTTGTGCCGGCCGCTGCGGTCGATCTGTTATCGGCGCTTCAGTCCGGAACCATGCGGCTGGTACGGTCGCAGGTTCGTATCCTGCCTCGGGCATTGATGTGTATGATGTTCTTAGGTTAGTTAGGTTTAAGTAGTTCTAAGTACTAGGGGACTGATGACCTCAGATGTCAAGTCCCTTAGTGCTTAGAGCCATTTGAACCACAGCCATTTGTGTTGTGGTGTTAACGGCAGCTTATGCACGGTACTGTAAATCTCTTGTCGATCTCCTACTAGTCTCCAACCCTTGGTACTGGATCACAAAGAATGTTTCAGAATCCTTTACTTGTCCTAGGATGGTATTTGTGGATTTGATAAGGTTACGATGTCCTTGCTGCACAGTACAGTGATCCTCTCTTACGCTGGTCAGACGAAGTCGACCAGAACCTTGACGACGAGTATGTCTGCCCTCAGGTTCCCATACAGTTAAACATCGTGCCACTATCTCACCCCAAACCCCCACAAATCTGGATGTTGCCCAGTTCAACCAACATATCTAACGGAGACCCGTAATGGAACACAGTTCAAACCGTATCGGGTGCTGATAACGCTCTATACCACGAGTATGCGGCATCTCCGTGTTATTGACAGTGATCACTCAAGATCTGATGATGTTTTCGCCCCTTTATATCCTACCAGAGCTGATAGAAAACTAAACATGAACAGCTCTAATAAACTTTGTTGGCCGTTCTACTTGTCAAGGAGAAGTGCATCTCATACCTGCCAATGATGTGTGAAGTGTACGAAGTGACAGTGGCATCCGAGAATGTCATAAGAGTGCCTCACTTTTTTTGTTAGGCAGCGTATAATTACAACGAATATCTTATTTAAACTACAAATTTCCGGCTGTGAACACGTGGGCGAAGAAAACCTCCACGGGTGATTAAATGGCCATGTCTGCGATCCGGGATGTGAGCAGCCAAGTCACGCGAATATGGTAAACAATGTATCGACGTACCAACTTCAGCACTCTGCTTGCACGTTCCGTCACCCTTTCCATTAGCACTGTCACAGGCCAGATCTGCAGCCCACTTTGTCTAGTAAGTGTCGCTACCTTTGTTCTGTTTTGTCCTTAACGATATAACTCCATTAATGCTCCATGCTCTGGTTTTATAAGTTTCACACTTGCCCGTAACGTGCGGCTTTTACTCTAAATATGCGTTTACGTTCTACGGTTTTTACGAAACCCGATAGCGCCACTGAAGTATATTAAGAAAAGAGGCAGAGTATATTGTACAAGCTGATAAACAAGAAAATTGTTGTCGTGAGCCAGATACAATTTACATTTTACTATCACAAAATCTGTCTCACTTTCTTTAGTCATATTCATAAAGGTACAGGTACAGTTTATCTTACAGAAAGTCATCGGACAAATTTTATCCAGTCTCTTAAATAGTGACATAAGTCGTAATATTCTAGTGTTGTGGTGTGTGTGTGTGTGTGTGTGTGTGTGTGTGTGTGTGTGTGTGTGTGTTTGGGGGGAGGTGGGGCGTGCATGCCGCCATTCGGATATGTGAAATCAGTGCAATAAGATGGATCGACGTAGAGATGAATGACTGAACGGAGCTACTGTATTTGGATGTACCCGTGAGAACACGGCAAACAAAGTTGCCCCACTTGGTGGTATATCAACGCGAAATATCCAAGGTGTCTACACGCAATGCTGTACCACTCGAAGCCATGTGACACGACATAAAGAACAGCGGTCGTAAAAAGATCCTAGCCAACATGAAAGGGAGTTTGTGTCAGCTTCCCAGTGGCTGTGGGTTATACCCGACAGGCACTGCTGCCATCAGTGGATACAGATCCAACTCAATTAGTTTCATAGCGAACTGCATGCAATGGACATTCGGCTAGGGGCACGTACACTAGGTCATTGCTGAAAACGGCATATAAGGCTGCACGTATTCAATGGACCAAACCATACAGAGACTGGACAGCAGCTGATTGGAGCCATTTCTCAAATGATGCCAGGCTTAGAGTGCAACAACGGCCGAACCAGGCGATTGCCCGCAGCGTGTGTGAAAGGTGTATGCCAGGCTGTAGGTGGCTCCGTAATGATTCAGTGACGGTATTCCGTGCTATGATCTGAGCCCACTTGTTCACGGCACCATGAATAAGAACCACGATATTTATTTAAATATTCGTGGTGATCAGCTGTTGATCTTTCCTCTACATCTTCCAAATGAGTACGCTGTAAATACTTCCGTCTTCAAAGATGGCAATAGCTATTTTCACAGGGGTACACCCATATATTCCTTTTTTGACGTACGCACAGGCGCCCTGTGACTCTTGAGTGGTCCACTTAATCAGCCAGTCCAAAACCTAAAGGAAATATCTGCAACTGTTCGAAACAGTAGGTAAAACTTAGCGGATCATCATCTATGAAAATTCGTACTGTACGGGATCAAGGCTAGAGGCGGAGTTGCAAGGTGTCAGCTTGAAGTCTCATGGGAGGTGATTTAACTGTACTCTTCTCACTGTCAGCAACAAAGTACAAGTTTTCCCTGTTTCTCTGAAATTGCAACATACTCATTTATTTTCCTTTAAGTGCTAAACATTAAAAACTGACGACACAGCATCGCATTTGAGCTTTTTCCCGACCCAAAAGACCGCTGTGTCAAAACAAAAAAATGGCTCTGAGCACTATGGGACTCAACTGCTGAGGTCATTAGTCCCCTAGAACTTAGAACTAGTTAAACCTAACTAACCTAAGGACATCACAAACATCCATGCCCGAGGCAGGATTCGAACCTGCGACCTTAGCGGTCCTGCGGTTCCAGACTGCAGCGCCTTTAACCGCACGGCCACTTCGGCCGGCTTGTGTCAAAACAGCATGCAAAAAATTTTTCTTCCTTCCGTAGTGTCGTCGTTGGCCTTAAAATTCTTCCTTTTCAAGTCAAATGTCCGAATTTGAATATACCTTGAGTTGGAAAACCGCTAGTAGCGTTGACGACAACCTAAGAAGAAGCTACGAAGTTCGCCTAGTTGGCAGAAGAAGGAAGTAAAAAAAATTCAACATTACAAATATTCAATAAGATTTCGCACGTACTTTCAACACAGATATGTAATGGCTTTTATCAGTAAACAAGTAAATAACTATTATTAAATGGAAGCCTGTCTGTCTCTGCTCAGTAACTACACCACGAAGCGATTGCGTGAATGGGATGGAAATACACTACTGGCCATTAAAATTGCTACACCACGAAGATGACGTGCTACAGACGCGAAATGTAACCGACAGGAAGAAGATGCTGTGATATGCATATGATTAGCTTTTCAGAGCATTCACACAAGGTTGGCGCCGGTGGCGGCACCTACAACGTGCTGACATGAGGAAAGTTTCCAACCGATTTCTCATACACAAACAGCAGTTGACCGGCGTTGCCTGCTGAAACGTTGTTGTGATGCCTCGTGTAAGGAGGAGAAATGCGTACCATCACGTTTCCGACTTTGATAAATGTCGGATTGTAGCCTATCGTGACTGCGGTTTATCGTATCGCGACATTGCTGCTCGAGTTGATCGAGATTCAATGACTGTTGGCAGAATATGGAATCGGTGGGTTCAGGAGGGTAATACGGAACGCCGTGCTGGATCCCAACGCTTCGTATCACTAGCAGTCGAGATCACAGGGATCTTATTCGCATTGCTGTAACGGATCGTGCAGCCACGTCTCGATCCCTGAGTCAACAGATGGGGACGTTTGCAAGACAACAACCATCTGTACGAAGAGTTCGACGACGTTTGCAGCAGCATGGACCATCAGCTCGGAGACCACGGCTGCGGTTACCCTTGACGGTGCATCACAGACAGGAGCGCCTGCGATGGTGTACTCAACGACGAACCTGGGTGCACGAATGGCAAAACGTCATTTTTTCGGATGAATCCAAGTTCTGTTTACAGCATCATGATGGTCGTATCCGTGGCTGGCGACTTCGCGGTGAACGCATATTGGAAGCGTGTATTCGTCATCGCCATACTGGCGTACCACCCGGCGTTATAGTATGGGTTGCCATTGGTTACACATCTCGATCACTTCTTGTTCGCATTGACGGCACTTTGAACAATGAACGTTACATTTCAGATGTGTTACGACCCGTAGCTCTCCCATTCATTCGATCCCTGCGATACCCTACATTTCAGCAGGATAATGTACGACCGCGTGTTGCAGGTCCTGTACGGGCCTTTCTGGATACAGAAAGTGTTCGACTGCTGCCCTGGCCAGCACATTCTCCAGATCTCTCACCTATTGAAATTGTCTGGTCAATGGTGATCGAGCAACTGCCTCTTCACAACACTCCAGTCACTACTCATGATGAACTGTGGTATCGTGTTAAAGGTGCATGGGCAGCTGCACCTCTCCACGCCATCCAAGCTCTGTTTGACTCAATGCCCAGGCGTATCAAGGGCGTTATTACGGCCAGAGGTGGTTGTTGTGGGTACTGATTTCTCAGGATCTGTGCACCCAAATTGCGTGAAAATGTAATCACATGTCAGTTCTAGTATAATATATTTGTCCAATGAATACCCGTTTATCATCTGCATTTCTTCTTGGTGTAGCAGTTTTAATGGCCGGTAGTGTACATCGCTTTCGTCCACAACTGACCCATCTGCAAGCAGTTATTCGGGTTTGATAAGTTTTTTGGATGTCCTTCGGAGGGATATCGTGCCAAATTCTGTCCACTGACTCGTTACATCGCCAAAATCCAGAACTGGTTCTATGGCCGTGCCCATAATGCTCCAAAAGTTCTCAACTGGGGAGAGATCCGGCGACCTTGCTGACCAAGGCAGTGTGCGGAAAGCACGAAGACAAACAGTAGAAACTCTCGCTGGAACGTAAGCCCAGGATGGCTTGCAATGAAGGGAAACAAAATGGGTCGTAGAATATCGTCGACATACCGCTGTGCTGCAAGAGCGCGCGGATGATAATCCAGGTGGTCCAGCTATGAAATGAAATGGCATCCAGGCCATCATACCTGGTCGTGGGGATGTATGGCGGGCGGCAGGTTGGTATCCCACTGCTGTCCGGGGCGTCTCAAGACACGTCTTCGTTGGTCTTCGGGGTTGATTTCGATGAGCGACTCATCACTGAAGACGACTCTACTCCAGTAAATGAGATTCCAGGCCAGACACCACTGCATACGGGCTTAGTGACAGAGGTCAGTGATGGCGCAACAGGCTCCGTGAGCTCCGGCCCGTCTCTGTGAGGCTTCTATTAATGGTCCTCGTGGTCACTGATGCACCAGTTGCAAGTCGGGTCCATGACAATGATGAATCCGGGCTCTGAGGGCCTCTCTGACGATTACTCGCTTCTCACGTTCTGTCGTCTCTCTAGGTCGACCGCTTTCTTCTTGTTGCTGTGTTCACCCATGGCTAACCCATTCCTGTCAAGATCTTGGAGTATTGGCGTCGTTCCTATTCACAAACGTCGAACGATTCGCCGATTACTCAAACCGGTTTCCTTGACACAACAACGCGTCGTCTCTCAAGTGCTGTCATCGGCGTATATTGTGCACGCGCCTATCTCTGAAGCATAGTTACTGTCGAACTGAGTTTACAGAATGAAAGTCGCAGGGACTTTGTGCCCTGGTAACGACATGTGCCCTGATTACTATCTTTGCCTGCTCTGCGGTGAAATTGCACTGCAGCGTCACACATTCATCCATCGATCGCCAATGTTTACTGTTTTGCGTTTTCTGTCGATACCTTTATGAATATTAATTTATGACCAATTTGCATAACTCCTTCGTGATGCCTCCTTACTTTCTTCCGTTAAAGTGTATATCACTGCTTCGCTTCAGCCTAAATTTAATTAGTTGATATTGCATCATATGTTAGAAAAATTTTGCTGTTTTTAAAAAACGTTAACTGTGGGACGAAATACACACATCAAAAAAAGTTTTGCATCAACCCGGTTCCCAGAATTCCTGAAGATAGACGTTGACTGTAGATATTGTATCACAGACACAGTTCCTTTGACTGTTCAGAGATGTTACTAAACCCGCCCAAAGATGTAAACAACCGTGCATGAGCAGCGCCTAATAGACGAAGGGGGTCCGACAGCCGATCAGTTCCAGTCATTCCACAAGGAAGAAGGTACACGGCTGGTGTTGTCTGTCGTTCAGCCATACCTAGACGGTCAATACCGTGGTTCGATCGTGTCTGCATTGTTATTTTGTGCCAGGAAGGGCTCTCAACAAGGGAAGTGCCCAGGCGTCTCGGAGTGAACCAAAGCGATGTTGGGCGGACATGGAGGAAATACAGAGAGACAGGAACTGTCGATGACATGCCTCGCGCAGGCCGCCCAAGGGCTACTACTGCAGCTCGAAGGAACCCTGACAGCAACGCCACCATGTTGAATATTGCTTTTCGTGGAGCCACAGTATGTAGTGTTACGACTCAAATTGTGCGCAATAGGCTACATGATGCGCAACTTCACTCCCGACGTCCATGGCGAGGTCCATCTTTGCAACCACGACACCATGCTGTGTGGTACAGATAGGCCCAACAACATGCCGAATGGATCGCTCAGGATTGGCATCACGTTCTCTTCACCAATGAGTGCCGCATATGCCTTAAACCAGACAATCGTTGGAGATATGTTTGGAGGCAACCTGATCAGGCTGAACGCCTTAGACACACTGTCCAGCGAGTGCAGCAAGGTGGAGGTTCCCTGCCGTTTTGGGGTAGCATTATGTGGGGCCGCTGGTGGTCATGGAAGGCGCCGTAACGGCTGTACGATACGTGAATACCATCCTACAATCAATAGTGCAACCATATTGGCAACATATTGGCGAAGCATTCGTCTTCATGGACGAAACTTCGCGACCCCATCGTGCACGACTTCCTTCAGGATAACGACATCGTTCGACTAGAGTGGCCAGCATGTTCTCCAGACATGAACCCTATCGAACATGCCTGGCTTAGATTGAAAAGGGCTGTTTATGGTCGACGTGACTGACCAACCACTCTGAGGGATCCACGCCGAATCCCCGTTGATGAGTGGGACAATCTGGACCAACAGTGCCTTGATGAACTTTTGGATAGTATGCCACGACGAATACAGGCATGCATCAATGCAAGAGAACGTGCTACTGGGTATTAGAGGCACATGTGTGTACAGCAATCTGGACAGCACCCCTGAAGGTCTCGCCGTGTGGTGGTACAATATGCAATGTGTGATTTTCGTGAGCATTGAAAAGAGCGGAAATGATGTTGATGTTGATGTCTATCCCAATTTTCTGTACAGGTTCCGGAACTCTCGGAACCGAGGTGATGCAAAATTTTCTTTGATGTGTGTATTATTGCTTTTCAAAAATGGTTCAAATGGCTCTGAGCACTATGGGACTTAACATCTATGGTCATCAGTCCCCTAGAACTTAGAACTACTTAAACCTAACTAACCTAAGGACAGCACACAACACCCAGCCATCACGAGGCAGAGAAAATCCCTGACCCCGCCGGGAATCGAACCCGGGAACCCGGGCATTATTGCTTTTCAAATACTTTTTTCCTGGTAACCAGACGCTGCACGAGACATAGCAAAGTGCATTTGACTGAAAACGCTGCGACAAAGATAATTTAACGTATCTTCTATAGGTTGCCCGAAATAGCTATTCGCCCGTCAGGTGGTAAAGATGTTGCGTGGGAGTCGACTTCTAGTGAGCATCGACTGTGGTTTACTTGCATGTCACCATACTGCTCTGCTTAGAACACTTGAGAATATATCGCCTTTTTGTGGTTGTCTATGGGAAGAGCAGGTGAGTTTCTGATATGATTTTCCTGTAATTTTTTGTTTATGACAATGTAGGTGGCATAAAATCCAACGTGTACGTTCCTTATCATACCTTTAATGTCTTAAACTTACTAGAGATGGGAAGTTTTAAATTGGACTGTACGATTGAGCCTGCTTGCTCCATAGTGTTGTGGAACTCCAGCACGTATTGTGTAAAGCGATAGGTGTTAAGAGATCTCTGCACAGTTGTCTGTAAACGGACGACAACCATAAGATTCTTCATATTCAGAGTTATTTGCAACAAAGCGTAAATTTTCTATCCCAAACTAGTGAGCCTACATAAAGCGCACAGCGAAACTCTGACGTGTTAAGAGCTACAGTAGTATTTATGGGCAAGACCAGGTCAGTTATGGATAACGTGGTGCAGCTAAGTACCAATTCCAACAGCTCAGTTGCTGCTCCGCGACGCTCTCTTATTGCTGACGGTAAATAAAAAGAAGGCGAAGTTAGAAACGACGGGAAGAAACTGAGCAGTGCAATGCGGTACGCACCAGCTGGTGGACTAATTACTGAAAGATAGCCGTTAGCGGCGAAGTGATAAAAGTCTGGCGCAGTTTTGCGAAGATATTACCCACCGTACCCCCATAGTGTTCTTTTCAGCCATTTTCTGCAAGGCTTTCCCTCCTGTTTTACGGTGGCATTTACTCGGCATAAATTTGCACCCACTTTACAGCTGAGGTTATTAAAACCAGGCCGCTATTGAGCAATTTTATGGCCCCATTCCGGCTTTAAAAACCTAACTTCAGTTGCTGCGAAAGGTTTTCACCGGGGGAAAATTAACCTCAGCGGCAGCAATGGAGATGTATCGAAATATTTGTTATGTTGCCCGCAAAAATGATTGGTAGTTCTAACCTTGTAATGGTTTCCTTTGTAAATTCGTAAGGGAAAATTCGACCAAGCTTCGTGCAGTCGCCGACGTTGCTAAATTTCAATGACGCTCGCTCGTCTCCTAGGCAGTATTTTCAAATCGCCGTGACGCAAGGTAAGTCTGTTAACAGGGGTTTAGCGAGCAAAGTAACATGACGAAGATGCTTACAGTACTGAACAAAGTAACAGATTTCACCCTTTTCTTATTCTACCGTCAAGAAGTCGAACTGAACCGCGCTTCGTGGTGCGCTTGTTATATTTTATACCGGCTGATTCAGAAAATAACAACAGATTTCAGTTGTTTCTTACAAAGGAACTATAAAAGATAGAAACACATTGCACGTGCCGCTGGATAAAGAAAGATTCGAAGTTTTGGCACAGCTGCGCTGTTTTTGTAACAAAATGGCGACTACACCACAGGCGAAATAATGTTGTGGTTTGGAATTAACGTGAAGTCAACCCGTTCTTCAAGCGCAACGTGCATTCCGCCGTCGATTCAGCCAGAAGCTGTCTCTGCACAAACATATTTATGACGGGCATACAAAATTCTTGGAAGCTGGTTGTATATGCAATGGGAAGTACACGGGTCGGCCATGCGCGTCTAATCACAATGTCGAGTGTAACCGATATGCGTGCACTCCGAGCATTCGAAAGTCCACAAGCCTGGCAGCTCAGGACCTTCAACGTCCTCAAACAACGGCGTCGCGTGTTCTCAAACGATGCCTGCATATGAAGCCCTGCAAGTTGCAGTTATTGCAGGACATAACAGGACGTAAGAACTTTGCATTTCAGTGCTCCAAGATTGGGCGGAGGACACCCTCTCCGAACGACTCATCTTTTCGGACGAATCGACGTTTCGTCTATCGGGTAAAGTAAACCGCCGTAATGTAATAATTGGGGATAGTAGAATCCTGGGGTTGTCACCGAACTTGAAGGAGACTCACCGAAACTGAATGTTTGTTTTGCTGTTTCTGGTCACAAAGTTTATGGACCTTCCTTTTTTGCGGAGGAAACTGCGACAGGAATGTCATACCTGGACATGCTAAAAAGTTGATTGTTTCCTCAACTTCACGAAGATCCCAATGATTTCATTAATATTCATGACGGCGCCCTGCCTGACTTTCACCTTGAGGTGCGACGCTATCTTAGCAACAGCATCCCACAACGTTGGATTGAAAGCGGTAGACAACAAGATCTTGTTTATTCCTTTTGGCCTCCCAGGTCACCAGACATAACACCTTGCGATTTTTTTTTTCTGTGGGCGTAACTAAGAGACAAAGTCTTTGTCCCATCTATGGCAGCTACTCTTTAAGAGCTGAGAAATCAAATTGTTGAAGCTGTCAGTTCAGTATACAGGGAACTGTTGATTCATGAGTGGGTCAAGTGACATCTTTCATAGTTTGTCTGTAATAAACGACTGAAATCTGTTCGTTCTTTTGAATCACTTTGTAGTTACTCTGCACTGATGCAGATAGTAACGCTGTTCGTATCGAAATGAAGCTGAATGGAGCTTATGCGTGACTGCTTCTGGTAACGCAGACAGGTAGTTGGTTGCCTATGTTGAAGGGAATGTATTGTGAATCCTACGACAGTGTTGTACAAGCAGTTGTGATGTAAAGTCTGTATTTTGCGAAACGAAAGAAGGATGATGGTAATAATGCATTTGGCAATACAGTCAGTTTTATGTATAAACAGTTTTAATGGGGATATGGTTATCCGTTAGAAAGAGCATATTCCTGTTATTTTCTTGGTACAATAGCGAATGGTACCGGCCAAATTTATCATTTAATCTAGATTTCATTATAAGTTACTCAGAGCCGGCCTGTGTGGCCGAGCGGCTCTTGGAGCTTCAGTCTGGAACCGCGCGACTGCTACGGTCGCAGGTTCGAACCCTGCCTCGAGCATGGATGTGTGTGATGTCCTAAGGTTAGTTACGTTTAAGTAGTTCTAAGTTCTAGGAGACTGATGACCTCAGATGTTAAGTCCCATAGTGCTCAGAGCCATGTGAACCAAGTTACTCAGAAGAGAACAGCAATTTAGTTTGCCATTTAAAAGCAGGAAGATCGACGTAGAGACAAAGTGTGCGTCGTAACCCTTTCCTGAACTAAATCCATCGATACGTATGGAAAATAACCGAAACTCCTTTAAGTCAATGTAATTGGCAGACGATTCTCCGTCCACCATTCTGGAACTTAGCTCGAGTAAAGTTCTGATTTTTCCTTGCTGGAGGGGCAATGCATTAACTTCCAGTGAGCCCGTAGCTGCACAATTCACATTTCGCACAATTCTGCCATTATGTATCGGTAGTACAATGCGGCCTTTGTGTGCCCCTGCTGAAGGTGCGGTAGTTTGGCATTGTACGCCTTCAATATGTGTTTGATGGTTTAATATTTGCCGTTGCTGGTTATGTTGTTTGATAATGTTTTGCACGACAGGCAGTATACTCGTGTTCATTAACTAAAGACTACTGACGTGTTCCTTTGAAATCTGCATTTGGACTCTGTATTTTATGTGACGTAAGGTACGTAACGGTTCGCAGTTTCCCTATCCGATTCGGGGATGGCTCGTCCGCCTACGTGTAAACCCCAAATCCGTAGTTTTCCCGTCATAATCACTACGCCATTTGTATTTGGGGAATGGTAAACGTTACTTGGTACGCCTTGCAGTATGAGAGTTTTACAAATAACCTTTATGGCGATTCAGGAATTTTGATCTAGAATTAGATCGCGACCGTCGTCTACATGTGAAGACAGACGACTATTTCCACGAATAACAAGCAAATGGCCTAACTCTACTGTAGTTCTTATAACTGATCACATGTATTTACTTAACTGTGCGTATTTGGTGAAATTTTATAATAATTACAATGAGAACATGCTTTATATGGCCTGTGTCCTGCACTACTATTTTAGTGCGACTGGTTTTGTGGGTTAGATCCTAGGATGCTTACTGGATTGAGTCTCAATGACCAAACCTGATGGTAGAGAATCGGTTCACTCGGCCTCTTATAGAGGATGGGGGAAGACAGTGGCTGGTCAGAGTATGCTGGAGAACGTCGAATCGAGCTAAATACCTGATAAGATTTTTTAAACACTAAAAACAGTTTCTCGTAAATAGAAGAAAACTAAAATCAATGATTTCCTAACCTGATAAACCATTAAATAGCCCCAGCTCACATAAATAGATTACCTTGCTCTCTCGATGCGAAACACTTTGAAAACAGCTTACAAAAATTCACCGAAGAAAGCAACATAATGCCACAAGAACAAGCCGGAATCGGTGACAACCGTATCATAGCCAACCCAATCCATAGCCAACCCAATCCTGGGGGTAAACAGCAAAGTGAAAGAGCACAAAGCAACACGATGAAGTGTGGCATGATGAGTTGCTCTTTGAAATGTTTATTTTAAACTTCCCATGCAAAGATGTATACTTAATAACTGAACTTAACGGCAACAGATAAAAGTCGGTGATCGAATTTTACGCCAGACAGTGACTGGACTGAGCCTCAATGACCAAAGCTGATGCTAGAGAACCCGTTTACGCAGCCTCGTATAGAGGATGGGGGAAAACAGTTTGATAATATGGTCAGAGTAGGCTAGAGAACGTCGAATCAGGCAAAATTTGCCAGGTAAGGATAGGTCGGAAGCGCACCAAAGTACAGCTGTTGCAGTAAAATGATATTTAATCAGCGACCGAGGCGTAAATTGGTAGAATGACTACAATCTGTGGTTGCGTATAGCTACACAGCGCGCGACAGATGAATCACTTCATACATGGAGCATGGACAAAAAAATAACATGATGCTAATTGACGTATGGGGTACGAGAGTACATAGTAAGTTTAGTAAGAAAACAGGCTAACACAAAAAATCTATTTTCAGTTTAATGTCTGTAGAGCTAACTGTATTTGATGTAGCAGAATTTAGACTTTTTTTAAAAAAAATTCTCGTGAAAGGAATTTGTTCCCTACTTCTCGTATACGGTTCAGATATTGGAAGAAATTTACGCTCTTTTGGTGGTTGTTTTATGTTAGGAAAGAAACAAGTAACTCACCGTAAGGATGAGTATCGGAAGTAACGTATGATGAGGGACTATTCCGCAGACGTGCCAACGCAAAAATTTACGTGTGGGTAGGTGCGTTAACAAGTTCCAAAGATTGGTCTTTTATGCTTCAACTCACTATGAAAAAATTGAATAACTTTGCGCAAGAAGACGAAGTTTACTTCTGTGCAAGCTGTCAAAAATATCCACACTGCGCGATGCCCAGCTTACTCTTCAATAAATTTAAATCACGCTTAAGTTTTCCATGCTCGAGTCTGTAATGTCGTCCTCTGCCGGTTTGTTACATAATATAAAAAAAGTGGCGCCACTTGCGCACTCGGGTCCTTAATAACAGAAAGAACGTGAGTATTCAGGACAGTTGAAAAAACTCACCAGACTTCACATTAAGTTCTCCTTACACGATAACAGACATTTAATTCGGGAAGAAACTCAATGGGACTGCCAAATCATCAGCACTCATGTTAAATTAATTTGTCTAGTAATAGACTCCACAAAGTTCCTTCAGTAGGTACTAATCATTTTTCTCTACGCTTTCTTTCAAGAAAGGTGCGGTGTACATACTATTTCTGCCACAACCAATCAGCCATTTACATCACACTTACAGACAATGATGCCACTAAAAATTGCGCAGATGTTACGACGTATACCATTCCACCCTCGCAATTAGAAGTATCAAGCATGTGGTATTACGGTATATTCAGTCTTTTGTTAGATCGCAAACCGCATAAAGGCTTTTGTGTGTGTGTGTGTGTGTGTGTGTGTGTGTGTGTGTATGGAGGGGGGGAGGGAGGGAGGGGGGAGGGACATGCAGTCGTTAATGGGTGGTCGTTTACGATCTTGAGAGCTTTTGAATCCAAATTGTATTACTGGACCAACTTTATCCCCGTACTTATCGCGAACTGATACACAGTGTGGTTATAATTAAAGTGCAACTACTCATATAGACCCAGTTTGGGGAATGATTATCGTATGGCAACGAAATTTTCTAGATATTATATAACGTTAATGTGACACAAATTTACGCTGAAAAAATAGCTTCCAGTTTTGGCCACCAGGTGCAAATCGGGCGCTGTGGACCCAAGACAGATTATAGAAATGTTTTCATATGTAATTCATTAGAAATGGGACGTGCACAGAAAGTGACAAACAATTGAGAAAGGCATACTGTTGAGTTTATTATTAACGGCCGCTTACATAATTTATTCTATAGGAGTACGTGAGACGTCGACGAGATGCTGTACAGCGCCAGATATGCAACTGGTGCCCAAAATTGGAACTATTTTTTTCCAGCGCTAATCGATTCCGCATTATTACGTTAGCATATCTACCAAATCTCGCTGCCATGCGATAATTACAGCCCACAGTCGACATCCTTGAGTAGCTGCACTTTAATTATAACCATCCGATACGTTCATCCGAGCTCACTAGTCAACTATACTCCAAATGGACTTCCACTGTGGTAAACTGTGTTACCTGCAGACTGCTGGAAATAATAATAGTTGTAACCAAAGGGAACTGTGTAGTATGTCTCCCTTGCGTCGGGACAGCCACCGTCCCGAAGCCGTTTATTCAATATAAGGCGTGTGGCAGTCGTGAAAGGGGAAGGTGGAGGGAGGTGGCGATGTATAGCGGCCATCATTTATGGGGAGCTCACGTTCTGCAGCGAACTGCCTCGCTCCCTCTTCTCCCCCATATTCCGCCGTGTAAGGAAGGACATTAACGCGCTGTTATGGCGTCATTACCATTTTAGCTGCGCCATCGCCTTGTGAAGGGCGCTGACAAAAGTTCAGTGGCCTCTAGCGTGGAGGGCTAAAGGCCAAGAGTCAATTTGCGTGCCGCGGCCCGCCTTGCCACTCGCTTTGGCAGCGATTCACCCCTGTACATTGGGGCTAGACAGCTCTGAATACGTGCAGCAATTGGGGCCTTTAAAGCAGTAAATATATTGGATGAGGCCTGTACTCTTTCTCATGTCCTCTTCTTTCTCAGTATTTACTATTGAGGTATCTTCCTACGTGCAGATACCCATTGTATTACTTTCATTCATTTCTTGTAACGGTAAGGCTGTTGTACTTCTATCGGTGTATCTCTGCACTATGAAGTCAACGTTTCCGGAAACCGACTG
The DNA here is from genome assembly GCF_023864345.2 of Schistocerca serialis cubense. NCBI lineage: Eukaryota > Metazoa > Arthropoda > Insecta > Orthoptera > Acrididae > Schistocerca > Schistocerca serialis. The sequence goes on along the minus strand of NC_064638.1, from coordinate 440,006,301 downwards.
CAGTTATGAGAGTCAAGGGACATGAAAGGCAAGCAGTAACTGACAGCGGAGTCACACATGGATGTAGCCTCTCACCGATGTTTTTCAGTACGTGCAGTGAGCGGACTTTGAAAGAAACCAAGGTGATGTTTGGAAAGTTCAGGAACAAGAAATCAGAATTTTGGGGTTTACTGATATCATAGCAACATAGCAGAGACCGCAAAGGACTTGGAAGAATAGATGAGCAGAATAGGTAGTGTCTGGAAAAGCGGTTCTAGTGGTTATTAAAAGAAAAACACATAAGGATAATGGAATGCAGCTGAATTAAATCAGGCGATTCTAAGGGAATTAGATTAGAAACTGAGACACCAAAAGTAGATGATGTGATCTGCTATTTGGGCAACATAAGAACTGATGTTATCCGAGGTAGAACAGGGCATGAAATGCAGATTGGCAACAGCAAGCAAAGTGTTACTGAAAAAGAGAAATTGTTAGTATACACTATAAATATAAGTGTCCAGAACTTTTTCAAGTGTTCAAGTGTATTTGAAATCTTATGGGACTTAACTGCTAAGGTCATCAGTCCCTAAGCTTACACACTACTTAACCTAAATTATCCTAAGGACAAACACACTCACCCATGCCCGAGGGAGGACTCGAACGTCCGCCGGGATCAGCCGCAGAGTCCATGACTGCAGCGCTCCAGACCGCTCGGCAAATCCCGCGCGGCGCCAGAACTATTTTCTGGAAGTGTTAGTCTGCAGTGTAGGCTTGTACAGAAGTGAAATATGGTGGATAAACAGTTCAGACAAGAGAATGCTGAAGATTTTAGTAAGATAAAAGTTACTTATTAGTTTAAACTTCATGCGTTGGAGATGTTTGTCTACAATCGGAGCGCTCAACGTCGTACCCGAACTTTTCGCTGCTGCCACAACAAATGATCAATTCACATCCAGTCCATTCTTCGGTTTTCTTTCTTGATGTGTGTGTGTATCCCGAATACTGCGTATGGTCGTTTTATTTCACATTTTGTCGGACATTATGACCACACCAAAAACAGACACAACGGTGGCCATGAAACACCCACGTTTCGTACACAGCACTAGCGAAATACTACTGGACCCTTTCTCATAAGACGCGATTCGGCGTTACATATTCAGCTATTATGATAAGAGAGACTGGCCTGTAATAGACGAGCTTCATATGATATTGCATGAATCCGAATTTCTTGAAGTCAGCAAATCAGCGTAGCGACAGGTTCTGTAAATGAATAAATATAATGTAACACGAAATGGTGGCGTAGCGAAGTGGTTAAGATACAGTCATGACATCCAAAAGGTCGTTCGATCGAATTTCGTCAGGTGTTATATTTTTGTATTTCTAATATTTATCAAAATGGCTTTCATTAGTATTTTTGGACAATTAATTGGCTGAAATATAATTTTTTTATTTTTTAGTCTTTGTTTTCATAATCACATTGAATTTTTTTATTTGTTCTTATTTTTTCTTCCTGTCATTCCTTTTTCGTTTGGAATCTGCCTATGTCGCCTGTAACCGACTGTTCTACGCTTGGTACCGAATCAGATCGAGTAGTCAGCGTGAGGATAGTTTCAGCTAACCAGTGAAACCGAGAAATTGCTGTTCGTCTTTAGTGCAGAACTTGAAATTTTTTTGTCTTGAGTTTGCTCTTAGAGGTCAGCTTTAATCGCTGCAAACAAAGCGAGCGTGATTAATAGTCTGCCGGAGGTTCTTGGCCGCCCTTTTCTCAAATACATTGCACATCACGAGGTTGTGGTTAGGTTAGAACACGAGTGTATATTCAAGGCTGCAAAATGTGTCGTCTGCCGCAGTTCAATCTTGAAATCAGCTGTGGACGGAGCGTTCTGCGTTCCCGTCATACCTGACGGCAGCCGCTTCCATCATCTGACGGCAGCCGCTTCCATCATCGTTCCGCGTTGCATGTAACAACACTGCAGCACTTGAGAAGGGACTAGTCGTGTTTGCGTGTCGCCTTTAACCGAGCGACAGCCACTATGGCAATACTGTAGCGGCAAGCGTCAGTGGTCTACTAACAACAAATTTTAATCGGAGTGTAGATGAGTAAATTGGATAAGTAATGAGAATGTCCTGAATCGAATTCGGAAGGAAAGGAATTTTGGGCACAGCGTCACAAAAAAAATAAAAAATAAATAAAATAAAATCGGTCGATAGGACACAACCTGAGGTATTAAGAAATTGTCAGTCGGGTGATTTGGGGAAGTGAGGGGTGGGGGGTAGGAGAGGGGGGGAGGGGATGGTAGAAGAAGATCAAGGCTGGACTACATTAGGCAGGTTCAAAGGCATATGGGTTGCAGTAGTTACGCAGAAATGGAAAAGCACAGGATAGTCAGGATAGTCTAGCGTGGAGAGCTGCATTAAGCCACTCTTGGGGGCCGCAAGGACAATAAAACAACGACAATAACAACAACAACAACAACAACACAAGGAGTCGTCGTTGCTTACATACAGTGGCCAAAACTTGTTGCCTACCTTTGGCAGTGAATATGATGGATCGTCTGTAGCAGTGCGGCAGGATGAGAATGGTTGTCGTCAGGTTGCTCTCTCTCTTGTTTTTTTGCGCGAGTTTAGAACGTATTTGGAAAGCAGCAAAAGTTTGAAGATTGCTTCGGGTCATGAGGGCTGCTCGTAGATCAGCTGCGAAAACAGGAAGTCTTCGACAGAGTTTCGATCGGTTTACGGTTTATTCTGGCATCAGATATAGCAAGTTTGTGAACTGTGAATCGACCAGATTTATCTTTACTTTATCTTTTTCGGAACACGCAAACTCTTTTATCGAACCTTTTTTTCTTTTGTTACAAATTTTAATTGGGAGCGACTTTTGTGAGCAAGTTGATAGCAAGCGTACAAAGTCTGAATTAGTAACTTTCGCAATTCCCTGTAACGTATCTCTCACGATTGGAAACAGCTCACCTGTTTACAGTCTCCAAAGTTTTTGTCCTAGCTCACGACATTCAAGTGGTATGTGTATGCGATAATTGGGTAGCATAACTGGACGAATTTTCAATCAAAAATCTTCCCACTAGTTCAGGGACAGGGACGTTTCAACCCTCCAGCACAATGCGAAAATAAAATTTCAACCCATAGCGCAATGTAGCGTGATGACTGTACGTAACTTAGCAGTCGAGATGGGTAAAAGCAAATGCAAACTCGGGACTTCACTGGGCAAAAACGTTGAGTAGTTATTAATGTTTACAATAGCGTAAAAGAGTACCCTACTATGTTTTTACCACCTTTGGCATATAATCAAAATATAGCAACTCGTCTACGTTGAGATAATTAGAGATATAAAGACAGTGTAAAATTTTAGTTGGGAGAAGGTAGCGAACATGATCTTTCTAAGTAACCACGCCTGAATCGTACTGAAGTGGGAAAAACACAAAAATGAACTACAGACGAGTGTGTGATGACCGTTCCTTTTGGAAACAAGCCCAGTTATTTAAGTGTTGCATTACCTCGCTTTGTTAATTTGTACAGCTAGCGACTCATTGCGACATTTCTTGACGATATCCGGAACTTCATACGGTGTGTTTATATGCTTACTGTCACTGTCTCCGTACGGCACATCAGGTCGTATCTAGAGCTTACAGTGAAAAAATTTTCTTCTATTTAATTTTAAACAGTAAATTAGTAGAATAAAAATAATTCTGCAATACCGAATTCGAAAGCTAATAATTCCTGGCAGATAAAAATAATTTTGTGGGCATGACAGTAGGACACGGGTTTGAACCGTCGCCCTCCGGAGTGCTAGCACAGCATGCTAACCAGTGCGCCACCTCTCTGGGTAACTGCCTTGGGATTAGTATGCACGCACCTACGCTCATTCGCTCACAAAGTTTAAACACATTACAAATATGTAAAAGAATACATTATCTCGCCTGAATCCTTCAACTTCATTTCTTGTATAATGTTCTTGAATGCGGCAACACACACACCCAACTTTTACAAACTCTGACCGTCATGCGACCCATTCTAGCGAAGACTAGGAATAAGACGTGGACAGCAGTAGTAAATAATGAACTAAAGTGTTTATTGTTGTAGAGAAAGTTATTTTTTTACCATATTGTGGCAACTTGCGGATAATATTTAATGTTACCTTCCGCTGCATTTGCAGACTGTACAGTAGTTGCACATAACACATAACGTAAATGACCATTTGATGCTCACGATATTAAAGTTCTACTATTTCTTCCACCCTCAGTAGAGGATTTCTCTAATACACTGACATTTCAATGCTTTTATACACAGATATTCCTTCATTTCACTCACCTCGTTTTAGATATTTAAAAAAAAAAATCTGCTACGGGACCTGTGCATAACGATGTGCACTGTTCCAATGCCGACACATAGACATTTAGATTTTATACGATCTCAAAAACTGTGTGCGAATAAAAGCTATCTTGTTGTAGCGGAGTATTTGAAATGAAATTTCATCAGCCAAGCCAAATATCCACTGATGAACAGCCTGGAGTTTCGCCGAAGCGCTAACGAATTTCATTTGTCGCCTATTTGTAGGAAAATTCATAAAATATATGGACACTAAAAATTCTTACAACTGCTCGACTGTCTTTTGAAGAGACATGTGAGTAGAATATTTCGGAAGAGATACATTACTTTACAAAGATTCGTATCCAAACTGTTAATTATAAACTAGACGTGGTGACTTACATCGTTTTGAAAAGAGTTAACGATGCGTCCTATTCCCACATTGGCGGGATTACGGAATTATTTATTTATTATTAGGTTGTGTAGGACCGTGCGAGTCTAAGCCACTCGACCATTTAACGAACCAATACATTGCTCACAAAATGCTGATTAGAAAATTTATAAACGAAAGAATTAAACACTTAATAAAATATGAAAAAACGTCCAGACAATACGCGATTAAATAACACATTACAGAGGAAAGCTATCAAATACTGGGTGTATCCCCTGCACACCATAGGTATGTGACACGGGGAAACGTTCAACTAGGTGTATACAAGGTGTTCGTAAATTCCCGTTACAAACTTCTAGCACTCGTAGAGGGGAGTGAGTAGATAATATTTTGAATAGGAACCCTTTTCCGGAAAGGTCACCCAGCTACGCTATAGATCCTCGAATTATAGGCCTGTAAATGTACGTGTATACAGGGTGATTCCGTAATGATGATACAAACTTTGTAGGATGATGGAGACGGATAAATGTATCAAATTCAAGTAAAGGTTCCTGGTTCTGAAACGAACGAGGCGAAAGTTACAACCGGAAATCGTTCTGATACCTCTGACGGTGGAATACATGTATCGCAACTGTTGTTAAGAATATAGGGGATGCAACTTTCAGAGATGGTAGTATGCACGAGAACAAGGAAGAAAATATCTAGTAAACATGGGCTCTAAATTGCATACCTGAGGAGCTATTAGCACTTGTTCATGTTGCCTACTGTGAAACACATTTCCTCTATTGTAACTTTCGACTGGTTCGTTTCCAAACCAGGGACCTTTACCTCAGATTGATACATTTATCTGTCTCCATCAACCTAGAAAGTTTGTAACATCGTCAAGGAATCATCCTGTATATATACATACATTTACTGGCGCCGGCGCCTGTGACCACGGTGCTCTGTAGCACCGCTGGATGACATTGCCGGCAATGGGCTCCTGTTCAAAATGTTACGTACTCATTCCCCTCTACAAGCCCTATAAATCTGTAACGGGAATTCCAGAATGTCTTGTATATGCAGTATGAAAATTTGTATCAAGGATGGGATTCGATTATGGGTCTCCTGCTCCCTAGTCTCACTAAGGCCAGTCGTAGGTCCAAGGGACGGAAGCAGCCGGTTGGGATGCCAGGCTGAGAGTGGCGCCAGAGACACGTTTGTGAAAAATTTGTACACTAGGAGCATGGGCGTCTACTGGCTGCGGTGAGGGGAGGGGAGGTGAGGGGGGAGGGGGACAAGAATCTCGGGGTGCAGACTTTATATACTTACTACAGAACTTTCGCGAATTTCTTGCAATCATCGCCTGCAATTCTGCTAAATCGCTCTGCCGAGCGCATTGGAAACTCCTGTGATTTTAAAGCATAATAGTTTCTTCGCTTTGGAGAGTAGTAATTTGGAATTTTTGCAGTTTTTTTCTTTCTTCTTCTTCTTCTTCTTCTTCTTCTTCTTCTATGCAACAGGATTTTCTCAGTCGTTGTGACTTTTTTCTGTTTGAGATTTTTAATTTCCGGTGAAAACCTAACGTCATTTCTTCATGAACAAATCTTTTTAACGAGTAATCGTTGAATGTCTGGATTTAGCTGTAAAAAGGATGTAATTGTAGATCGTTGAATCAAAAAATTGCATTCGCATTAATGATATATAAAATGCACCCCCTGTATGAAATATGCTTGCTACTTCGGAATCAGTGTAACTACTGAAAAAGAAAAAGTCGACAGCTGTCGGTCGTTTGAGATGTAGTAAGTTTTGTGAAATTCCTGTCAATTTTTTTTTCTGTCTGTTATTGCTTCTTTCACTTCTGGCAAACATTTGTTAAAGTGAAAAATGCCGAGTCGTATTGTGATTTGGAATCCACACTAAAATATAAAACCCACTATAACTGGTTGGTTAATGAAGCCACACCTATTAGAACTCCAATGTTCAAAGGAACTTACAGATAAAGGACAGCTTCAGTTTTTTAAATCGTTTTACAACGCACACAGATGAAGGGTTTTCTGGCGTGTCGATGCAGTAAAAATTTGTCAGCATCGCAAAGTCATCAGTCCCCAGTAATTCCACGCCAATTCGGGAGGCATGCTGTGTTCCGTTGGCCTTTAACAAACTCTCACACAGACCACGTTTCAGATTCCCAAATCCACTGTTACGTTTTAGGGTTTTCGGGTACACTCAAATGCCACCAGACACGCAGGAAAATTTCCAGTGCCGCTTTCTACTATTTCCCTCCGCGCCGCACTGCCAATATATTGCCTACTAATCCAGGGAGACGTCTCGGACGCGTTTACAGCGCACCGTTTCTCATCGGGAAGTCTCGGTTTTCATTGTATATGGAAGACGTGCTAGTGAACTGGTGGGCCTTCTTGCACGCCGGCGTTTGCTTTCAATTTCAACAGATCGTTTAACCGTGGCGGCAGCCGCTGCTTTCCTTTTATCTGAAGTGTTCCTCGGCGAATGCAATTCTTCAGGCGGAAAGGAAATCCGATCGCCATGAATCTTTCATGCCGCGGCACGGAGAATCCTAAACATTCGCCCACGGGGGATGGTCCGCCTTCCGCTATCGGCGGAACCTCTAGCGGAAGGCGCGGGGCCGTATGCCTCCCAAAAGCCGCGGCTAGACAGATGGGCGCGGGGAGCACTACACTGCTCGCAGCACGTGACACACCCACACGCCTCGTGACTCAGCAAAATATATGCGTGCAGCGCCATACTTCACAAGGCAAAAAAATGTTCCTGCTCTATTCTGTGCTCTCATAAATATTGGGAGATGTTTTAAGTCTGTTAGGCTGCAGATTGCTGTGAATACGAGATACTTCATCGTTTGTTAAAACGCGAAGACTACGTATTTTAAAAAAGTCTCCTTTAGTGACTAAATATTTGCTTTTGAGCCTCTGTGCTGCGCAACACATTTAAAGGATCACCTTTTCGAAACTCCCTAATTGTCTCTCATTGCGATATAGAAGTTCAAGATATGGTTCAAAGGTGCTAAACGTTCCTGTGTAATAGTTCAAAAGCGTGGCGCTCTGCTACGTCACCCATGAGCACAGCGACACTTCAAACAGTAAAAGTGTTGACACATGAGAGAAACAAAAAAAGCCGGAGCTCGGAGGTATATCTGAAGTGGCACCAAATTTTACCACAATTCTGCTCGACGTCACCGTGGACTATCACACGATGGGATGACTGTCGCATCCCCTCTTACCCACATTTCACCCTTTATTCCGACGCCACCGCGACGGAGGTCAAGCCGGCCGTTGTGGCCGAGTGGTTCTAGGCGCTTCAGTCCGGAACCGCGCTGCTGCTACGGTCGCAGGTTCGAATCCTGCCTCGGGCATGGATGTGTGTGATGTCCTTCGGTTAGTTAGGTTTAAGTAGTTCTAAGTCGAGGGGACTGATGACCTCAGATGTTAAGTCCCATAGTGCTTAGAGCCATTTGAACCATTTGATGGAGGTCATAACCTCGAAACCAGTCGTTGAAATCAAGCGGTTTTCTTATCGGTGGCCGAGGAACATGTTTCAGACACCCTGCCGCTCACAATCGACATGAAGACTTCTCATGGGGTGGCGTATAGGGCATCGATAAACTACGCCTACCAATAGGGCATTGATTCCCACACATTACGAGGTCGAGGACTACAGTTCGCAGTGTGATGAGCAACAGGGCGACGTTCTTGACACCCTCTGACGCCCTCCGGACGATTCAGTCCTCCTCTGAGGACATGGTGATCCAGAAACCCTACTGAACATGATCGCACCGCCTTGGAGTGCAGTGCGATCGCAATTTTCACTCTGGTGTAGAGCGTGGAACGGGTACAGATTGTTCAAAACCATTCGACGAAATTTGAAAATGATCCACAGTAGCAGAGGGTGGTTATGCTTTTTCAGCCCTCCTGTTTTTCATCCTCCTCCTTTGGATGATCACGAAGAGATGCGACCATGACACGTGCATGAATAAAACGGCTAAGGATCCATGTAATATCCCCCCAGTTCGGCAACTCCCCCGGTGTCACCTGTGCGCCATTATCGATCACTTTAAAATGCGCCTGTACACAGAAAACCCGTGTTGCCTGCCGGCAGGCTAAGCCGCCGCTGTAGCGCCTGCTAGTAGGCATACCGAATCGGAGGGGTGTCAGGGGTTGCCTGTCTGCAAGGGCGCAGCACTCTGTCACAGGCAACTTTCATTGCGTGAGGAGCAATGGCCACAGCGACTGTAGATTAATTAAGGAAGGACAGAAAAGCAGCAGTCAGTCGTAATGCCACTGTTTTTTAATATTTTGGTATTTCCAGGTTTCTGCTATAAACATGTATCTTCAGTGTATCTGAGTGAGTTACCATCCAACAAACTCGCAGCAGCACATGTCACCATATGTCTTTACTGGTATACCCATATACACTGATGAGCCAAAACATTACGACCACCTGCTTTAATCCTCACTTAAAACTTTCAGGCTGATAGGCCGAGGTCGATGCATAAAACTCTCTCCTGACGTTTCGTCTCCGACTGCGGGAGACATCCTCCGAGGTAAGGCGGTGAACTGCGAAGAGAACTCGAGGAAGCGCGGACTATATAGGCAGTACAGAGGGCGCCACTGTTCATCGCTTGGCGTCGGCTTTGAGATTGTCTCTTATAACACCAACATTCTCGATTAAAAGTAATCGATCGTTACGCTTGCGGTGCAACGCTGACCTTTGTCTTTTCTGTTAAAATTATTACAGCGTTTATAAATCTCGAGAGCCTTTCTATACATGTGTGAACAATAATGCGAGGTTTTAGATATGACGCCTGCCTCGCTGAATTTTATTTCGTGATCACCTTCCTGGTAAACATGTTCTGTTACGGCCGATTTATCCGTGCGACCCAGGCGGCAATTCCTCTTATGTTCAACAAGACGGGTGTTCATACTTCTCTTTGTGGTACCGATATACACCTGTCCACGGCTATAAAGAATTTTATGTACCCCGGTGTAGCCAAAGGATGTCGTGCGTCTCTTGCCGATCTTAAATATTTTTTTATTTTTCTGGTGGGTCATAAGATAGTGTCCACCCCATACTTGCTTAATACTTTCCCAATGCGATCTGTGACCTTAACTAATGAGCGGAAGAAAAACCTTGCCGAACTGTTGTTCGTCGTTGCTCTTGATTCTCTGCCTAGAGCGAAGTGCTATATCCTTGCTAGAATAGCCATTCTTCACGAAAGTTAACCGTAGATATTCAGTCTCATATTTTATATAAACAGGTTCACAAATTTTGTACGCCCTGTCTACCAAGGTTTTCATTACACCTCTTTTTTGTCCAGGGTGGTGGTTTGAATCTTAATGCAGATAACGATCAGTATGTGTGGCGTTTCAATACACCTTATGGCCCAACGTTCCGTCCCGTCGTTTAATCATAAGACACATCCAGGAAATTCAATTGCCCATTACTTTCCGTCTCCATAGTAGCAGTTAGTTAGTTAGGTGTTGCATTGATCAATAGCACGGAAAAACCGTTATGATGTGGAACGTGTCAAATTCACAAGAAATGCGCACAGGAAACAAGGTTTTTTTTTTGCATTATAGCCTTATACCTAAATATTTCTATTATCTATTCCATTCCCTTAAACGGCACAAAATGCATAAATTATATCTCCAGATTTATTTTCTGATATTAAAGAATTCCTCTTTGGTGTAGGAGGAGTTGTCAAGGAGGTATGATTTCAATTTGTTTTTGAAACTATTACTGCTATCTGTCAGCCATCTATCACAAAGCGAAAAAAGTTGTCCAACTAAAACATTCATATTTCTCTACGTACTACATGAAGTGTGGTGTCAGGGCATGGAGATGAATAAAGTAAACAAGGTTCGTATTTAAAAAAACGCAGTTGATATCCGTTTGACCTATGGCAGCGCCATCTAGCGGGCCAACCATAGCGTCATCTGGTTTCCCCCTTCAAGCTAGACGAGTTTCCTTCTTTGTAGTTTTTTTCGTTTGATGCTTATTTCTTGAGATTTTTGGCCCGGTCGCTATCAATGGACCACCCTGTGTAACGGGCCGCTGGTTTGGGCACACGGTGATGACGCCCGATAGCGATCCACATGGGTTCCATAGGACTTACATCAGATGAATTTAGTCACGGAGATGCCAACGTGAGTTCGCTGTAATGCTCCTCAAACCACTGTAGCAAGGTTCTGGCTCCGAGACTATACTACCAGAAGATGACATCGCCGTCTGGCTCCACTTACATGCTTTTGTTACCGTGTCCGTGCCCGCAGCGTCACTACGCAGCATCCAACGTTGGAGTCGGCAGTGGTGATAATGTTTTGGCTTATCAGTCTATCTCAGCGCATCATATTTGTGTTATTGTTTTTCTACTGAACAATAATAAACGAACTTTATTCGAAGTTTTTGTTATTGTTATGATCACGTCAACAATAAGATGGATCCGTAGATCTGTAACCCTGGAGACCGAACGACCATGGGCCCTGTCCTTTTTAAACTAAACTTTACAATATAAAATAGGTAGATCTCAATCCTTGTACATTAAATGAGAAATTTTACTCTAACGATACGAAACATAATCGTTTGATTTCCATCTCTAGCGATTTAAAATGTTACTTGCCCCGTTCTGTTCGAATTCTACACACTTTCCAATTGCCTCTGCGACAGCTAAAGTATAATGTGCAGCGCATTTTTCAGTTCAGAGTACACCTTCTCCAGACGCTGGGAATTGTTCCTCGTCAGGTCTCGGGACGACACTGGCCGGTGCTCGCACTTCTCGACTTCGCGGGCACGTATTGACACAGGGCGCCGAGGCAGCCCGGCCAGAGCTTTAGATTGACTTTACCAGCGCCGGGCGGACGAAGAGGAGGGCAGAAGAGGGCGGGACGGGATTCGGATCTCGGCAGCGGCGCCAATCACGGTTAAAACTGAAAGTAGATTGCGCGCCAGTTGGATTGCGTTAGAAAACAAAAGTTCTGCGGCCAGTTGGCTGGAGTCGCTCTGACCTGCCGCGGCAGACGGAGGGTAGAACGCTGAGAAAAGGCTTCCATTCCGAGGAAGTCATGGCCGCAGCGGCGCCGCTTCTGGCTGTTCCTGTAGCGCTCCCTATACGACTGGATTCGTTTCGAAGGCATGAAAAACAGAATCTACCACTGAAATGTCGTAGTAAACGCATGGTGGCATAGGGACAGAGTTTATTTAGATAATTTGATAAAAAATTCTTTACTTCAACCCGTTTTCAGGGCATATAATTCTTTGCACTTCAACAAGAGGAATATTCAGTGAACATATTGCACGGCAGGGATGCTGCAAGCACGAAGAAGAATTTCAATCATGCATGCGTACTACAAATTTGCGAACACAGTGTTTCGATTCTTGGTCAATTTCTGAACTGTTATATCACAGACTGAGTCCGAAGTTTACCAGCAATTAAGGTTATTTGCTGAGCGTTTTGCTGCAACGACTGATCTGTTTCCGTAGAGTAGCTTTGAAAGTATCTAACCAAAATTGTGGTTAGTGAAAGTTTCAAAGATAAAATTGTTCCAAATTAATTATTCAACAAACCTGCATCTGACTGCGTCTGCGAACTTGTTTCTTGCACTCCTCCATTTTGCCAGTAATGAAACATGTATTTGACTCAGCAATCAAGTTTAAGAGATTAATGCCGTTAGTGCAATGGCATTAAGATGGTACTGAAAATTTAACTTGTGGCCCTGATGTAAATAACTTTGCTCTGATAACTTTAGTTACACCAAAATCGATTTCAAACCATGATCTGCACATATATATTGCATAGAGGCATCATTTTCTTTTCGTTCTTTCATTGGTGGGTAACTTTACTTTACTACTTATTTTCATATTGAATACAAGCAAAGGATGTGGATTATGATTCAGGCTGTTCGATTTAAACACAATGTTCATCTCAATATGTATATTATTAAATTAAGTCATACACACAAACTACCATTTCCAACATTTTTGTGTCACGAATCACTCGTACAAAAAATTTTACAAAACGCTTACTGCGTCAAACCTTGGACCTGCAAATCCTAACTCTTAACATTATCTAACAAAAACCTTTTTTGAAATCATTATATATCTTCTCTCATTTACGTGCTTAAGTTTGCTCAGTGTAAATGCGCCGCGCGAGTCCTACCTTAAAGCCGTCACCACACGTCTGCTTCCACCGGGCACCTAGCTACGACTCCCCGAGTTTTTTTTACTGCACGCGTCCGGCTCTCTTAACCATCAAAGATCCTTGTACTCAAAGATATTATACTCATTCCACCTTGCGGTTGGCAACTACCTACTTTATTTTCTGGATCTACCCTGATCAGACCTTAGCACATACCTTTCAACGTGTTCGGTCTGCTGTGTGGGGAACGCTTGTGAGGTCTGTATTTTGACTTATTAATTGAAAAATATCGATGTTGTTATGAACTGCACTGGGTGGTAACATGGTTATTTCAAGTCTGTGCAAGAGAGAGAAATATGTCATTTAGCTGCTCTTTAAATGACTACAGTGAATAAATAATGAATCGTACTTATCCTATGTATCGCGAATAAAAACGGATCTTGAATATCCGTCTGAAGTTCGACTGATGTTACTTACACTGCTCATGACGTCTTCGTATTAACACTCTAACCATTTGACATCGTCAGCTGCGATTGCAGTGAGCGCGGGATCATCGAGACTGGACCGTGGAAACGCATTGCCTGCTCGAAAAAATCACTTTCAGTAGGTCGATTGTCGTTTTCGGATACGCCGTTATACAGGTGAATGGTCGCTCGGAACATGGATCCTGTCACGAAGCTGGTTGGTGCGTGCAGTATTATGTCATGGAGGACATTGAGCCTGGCATTATTGGGACCTGTGGTAGTAATCTAAGGCACCATGACGACTGTGATCTTTGTGCTCATTATTACGATCCACATACAACCCTTCAGGCTTGATATCTATTTCGACGGCAGTGGAATCTTCCAACAGGATAACTGGCCGTGTCATGAAGCCAGAATTGTGCTACAGTGGTTAGAAAAGCGTGATAGTGAGCTCGTGCTGATGTTTCGGTCAAGAAATTCGCCTAATCCGAACGCGATGGAACACATCTGAGACGCAATCGGACGCCAGCTCCGCGCTCACATATCAGCAATTGCTTGACGTGTCACATAACAAAAATAGCTCTTGTGCATCGGGCACCCTGAGAGGTCGTTCGATGACAGGTGGCCAAAACGAATTTAGAAATGGGCTTCGTAAGAGAGAAGGAAGAGAGGACAGTCTCCTAGAACGTGAAAGGAAATTCGCCATGAGGAAATGATGGCCAGAGATCTCCAGGAAGAAGATTGGTTGACTAGAGATGGAAAATCGGAAGCGCGAAGCGGAGCCAGCCGTAAATACACTACTGGCCATTAAAATTGCTACACCAAGAAGAAATGCAGATGATAAACTGGTATTTATTGGGCAAATATATTGTACTAGAACTGACATGTGATTACATTTTCACGCAATTTGGGTGCATAGATCCTGAGAAATCAGTACGCAGAACAACCACCTCTGGCCGTAATAACGGCATTGATACGCCTGGGCATTGAGTCAAACAGAACTTGGATGGCGTGTACAGGTACAGCTGCCCATGCACCTTCAACACGATACCACAGTTCATCAAGAGTAGTGACTGGCGTATTGTGACGAGCCAGTTGCTCGGTCACCATTGACCAGACGTTTTCAATTGGTGAGAGATCTGGAGAATGTGCTGGCCAGGGCAGCAGTCGAACATTTTCTGTATCTAGAAAGGCCCGTACAGGACCTGCAACATGCGGTAGTACATTATCTTTCTGAAATGTAGGGTTTCGCAGGGATCGAATGAAGGGTAGAGCCACGGGTCGTAACACATCTGAAATGTAACGTCCACTGTTCAAAGTGCCGTCAATGCTAACAAGAGATGACCGAGACGTGTAACCAGTGGCACCCCATACCATCACGCCGGGTGATACGACAGTATGGCGATGACGAATACACGCTTCCAATGTTCGTTCACCGCGATATCGCCAAACACGGATACGACCATGATGATGCTGTAAACAGATTCTGGATTTATCCGAAAAAATGATGTTTTGCCATTCGTACACCCAGGTTCGTCGTTGAGTACACCATCGCAGGCGCTCATGTCTGTGATGCGGATAAGGTGCCTGTCATCTCTACTGCTAGTGATACGAGGCCGTTGCGATCTAGCACGGCGTTCCGTAGTACCATCCTGAACCCACCGATTCCATATTCTGCTAACAGTCATTGGATCTCGACCAACGCGAGCAGCAATGTCGCGATACGATAAACCGCAATGGCGATAGGATACAATCCGACCTTTATCAAAGTCGCAACGAGACGGTAAGCATCACAAGAACGTTTCACCAGGCAACGCCGGTCAACTGCTGTTTGTGTATGAGAAATCGGTTGGAAACTTTCCTCATGTCAGCACGTTGTAGGTGTCGCCACCGGCGCCAACCTTGTGTGAATGCTCTGAAAAGCTAATCATTTGCATATCACAGCATCTTCTTCCTGTCGGTTAATTTCGCGTCTGTAGCACGCCATCTTCTTGGTGTAGCAATTTTAATGGTCAGTAGTGTAGCACTTGCGAAACAGTGGTGGGAGTCTCTTTTTTCGATTCCCACATTACAATTAGATAAGTTGCTGCGTGTCACAGATCCAAATGGAGGTGGGTATGTGGGACGCAGGTTTTTGCGCCCGCCACGGTGGACGGCGGCGCTTGTCGACGTGAGACCTGCGGGAGGATTGGCCAATTAGAGCGGCGGCATCTGGCGGCGGTCTGGCCTTGTCGCAGCCAAGACGGCCGGCCGCGATCCATATTCAGGCTGCGCCTACTCGCCGCGTCCTTTCGCAGCCGGGGGGCGGCGGACAGGCCCCCACCGCCACCCCCGCTGCCGCTCTAGCCTTCGCTTTCGAATAATTAAATCGCGCGTCCAAGTTGGGCCCGACGCTTTCGCCAGTGGCTGCTCTCGCGACGTTCGCTGCCCGCCGCCAGAGTTCGCAAACTCTATTAATAGCGAAACTGCCGGCCCGGCCCGGGCCGCTATAAGGAAAGTAGCTTACAACTGCTGCCAGCAAGTTTGTCATCGGACAACGGTGTACAAACATTGGAGGGTATGAGTGGGAGGGAAAGGAGAGTGAGAGAGCTGGCGGAAGGAGGTGATGCGTTCCTCCGGGAGTTTGTCAAGCGCTCAGAGTCACTCTTAATATAACAGAGTTCGCCTTCTCCTGTGTTATCTTAGCCAACTTACCCTCGCTTGCGTTTATATGCAAATTATTGTGCTTATTTCCGAAGTTGCTCCGGGGGGATGCCGCCCGTACAGCCGGGGAGCTAAGTGTCGACTCATGTCGCCGGAGGAGATTTTCTCACTGGCCAGGTACTCCGCTCATGAGTGGATCGAGGTCTGTGCCGTACGTCCTGTTAGTCGTTTCAGAGGTCTAACTGAAGCTTTTCAGTATAGCAGCTGTCTTCTGAAGATAGCGTCGCTCTGCCATGCGACCTTAAAAATAGCGAAAGACAATAAGCGTCTATAGATGTACAGATGTGTCCAAGTTATCCGAAAGCTAAATCAAAAGTTAGATTATAGACGAAATGATTGAGGTTGAAACTGTCCCATTATTTAGTACGGAATGAAATGGTGTATGTTTCTTGACTGTTACTCTGCACCCACAGTTTGCCGGCCGGGATGGCCGAGCGGTTCTAGGCGCTACAGCCTTGAACCGCGCGACTGCTACGGTCGCAGGTTCGGATCCTGCCTCGGGCGTGGGTGTGTGTGATGTCCTTAGGTTAGTTAGGTTTAAGTAGTTCTAACTTCTAGGGGACTGATGACCTCAGAAGTTAAGTCCCATAGTGCTTAGAGCCAATTTTTGCACCCATAGTTTAGTAGATAGGTACGACATACTCTGATGCCAAAGTTCTTACAGTTTGACAGCTGGAGCGACGCTAGCGCTCCAAGTCGCAAGCGTCGTAAGGACAGTGTTTGTTTTTAATTATTTTATAATTACATAACGAAATAGTTGTTAAATTTTTGCATTCCATGTGTTAGTAAATTACCAAGAGACCTGAATTATCATGAAATACATGATCCATGGTATAAGCGGCAACTTGTTCATGAGAAAATACTTTCGAATGTGTGTGTATAATTGCAGCTTATTCCGCTGAAAGCAAAAGAATACAAACACGGTTTTCTTGCGTGTTGTTGTGTGCTGTTATCATCATAGGCATTTTCCATTACACTAAAAAATTATAGAGTCTAATGATTCTTCCGTTCTTACATTTCACTCGACTTTATAATACACGCAGATTTTTGTGAATGTAATTACTGTTTGTCCAAAAGCGAATATATTGAATATTCTTGTCGTTTGTGGCTCAGATTTAGCAACAGTTGTGGGATTGGTTTCTTCTGTGTTGACACTCAGTTTTATTGCTTTTTGACGATTTATTATGACGTCTGTGTAGTTTTCCCGTAAGCCACACTTTGGTAGCTTATTTGGTATGTTAAATAATGTAGGTATTACATTCTGTATAGATTTACTACGCTCTACACTTACTGTTTTGGCTGAAAATGTACTGGACAAAACTCCGCTTTGTTGGGTAGATATATGATGTCTTTCTATAAAACGTCAGGTCTTCCGGTGTTTACTACCAATTCGTTATTATTAAAGGAAAACGCCATCGTTTAATAAATATCTTTGTTACAAAAGAATCGTAAATAAACTGTTCTGCGAAGTACCGTTTCGTATCTCCCAGACTCTTTGGGAAACTAAATAACGGCAATTGTGGTGTCACTTTTTAGTTATTGTCGATTTTCATGACTATATACACCTCTACTGTAAAAACTATGTCACAGATCGATATAAACGTTAGTATTCGCACTCATCCGGTACCACATTCAGAAGTGACCCCTGCTGGCCACTTGGGGCGCTACTATCGCTGCCGGTAAAAAAAACGAGATAGAGTGCGCTACTCTTATTTTAGACTGTGCTACACCTGTGTGGAAAGGCTTAACTGATGATCAACGTCCTCGGTGATTTTTGTATCATGGGCATTAGACCGTGGCTCAAGACACATTTATCTGGTTAACGTTTCATTTTCAATGCTGCAGACATCATCAGAAGCTACAATGAGTCTGAAAGCAGTTAGAGTCTGAAGGAAGCTCAGCAAGCCGAATTGTTTACATGTGTCCACGCAACAGTCAGTTCGTGTCCTCATCAGGGCGGTGCTTGAAGACCGCGATGTCGCACCAAAGTGTGTTGCGGAGCTTTAATGACCATGGAACAAAAATCACCAAGGACGCAAATGGTGGCCTTCAAACTCACCTTTGGGTGATGAAATTTAACGCTTTCAATGCTTTTATCGTTTGCGCCATCCATGCCAACGACGTGTATTTGCAGCAGGGATCAATAGCACCAGGAGCGCGAATGTCGGGTGTGCACATTTTGATGCGTCAACATAGCAGAAATACACGACTTGGCTTAGAGCGCTTTATGAAGGTGTTAAGTGTGTTCATAGGTACATGAATATTATTTATAGACGGAGTAAGAACGTGCATTACTTGTCTTTCGTTCATTTTTACCGTATTGCGTTAGGGTGGGAGGGTTACGAAGAAATGTGGAGACGTGCAAGCACGGATTATCAAGGTGTCGAAGTAAAAAGGTTTCTTACGAATAGCGATGGTGGTGATGATGAAGTTGATTGTCCTTCGTTTTCGGATGAGGATGTTGTGGATGCTGTCGATCAGTATCCACGATGAGGAAATGGTCCGTCGCGGTTCGAACCATATGCTTTGAACTGGCGACGATGATTACAAAGAAGACGAAGACAAAGGATTCCAAACACCCCTTTCCCTGTTCCACGTCCCTGCGTGCGGTCTGTGGACAATTTCCAGAGGGCCATGCCCCACACAGGACCGCACTGCAGGCACCAACTCAGCTTCAAGAGGACTGAAATGTGATATTTGTTCGGTCATCTCTGCAGAGCTAAAGAAAGAATAATCTTTGCCACGGCATGCAGTCACTTCCGCTATCCGTTTCATTTGTTCGTGAGAAATGAGCGGATTTTGGCTCATGTACATATGTGTCATCTATTAGATCGTAAGTGCATATATTGTTTTACAAATGCTAAAATGCAAATTCTGCCAAATTCGTTTCGCTCTCTGAATGAAGAAATGAAACTAGGGCTTGTCTTTGAGATGAAAGCAGTTACGCAATATGCTTAACGTGGTCACATGTTTCCTTCTGAAAACTGTGGTCGATTCGTACTGTCTTAGCACGTTTTTTGAGTTATTTAAAACAAGGCTTTTTTTAAACTGGACCAGGTGATGAAAGCTGCAAGTTACAGAAACTGGGCTTCGTTCACCTTTGTTGGACACAAGACTATAGTTGTTACGGTTTCGTAGCTGATGGAGAAATCAGAGATACATGTGGAACATTATTTTCCTAGCAACATTCCTACTCTGAAGTTCTCTCCTCTAAAGCCATGCGAGATGTAGACATCGTTTCCAAACTTCAAAAATATTTTGACAGAAAAGAGTGGCTCCTTTATTCCAGAGAATTTGGAAAAAATACGATAATATTATATATTAAGAGAAACAACAAGAAGTAATAGTAATTCCAAAAAAAAATCGTACTGTTGATGCTAAACTTTGCTGACTGTACACTGAAGCGCCAAAGAAACTGGTATTGGCATGTGTATTCAAATACAGAGATATGTAAACAGGTAGAATAAGGTGCTGCTCTCGGCAATGCCTATGTAAGACAACAAGTGTCTGTCGAAGTTGTTAGATCGGTTTATTGCTGCTACAATGGCAGGTTGTCAAAATTTAAGTGAGTTGGAACGTGATGTTATAGTCGGCGCACGAGCGATGGGACATAGCGTATCCGAGGTAAGTGGGGATTTTCCCGTATGACCATTTCACGAGTGTACCGTGAATATCAGGAATCCTGTAAAACATTCAAATCTCCGACATCTCTGCGGCCGGAAAACGTGATGGAAGTGCAACCCTTCCGCAAATAGCTGCAGATTCCAATGTTGGGCCATCAACAAGTGTCAGCGTGCGAATCATTCAGCGAAACATCATCGATATGACTTTCGGAGCCGAAGGTCCACTCGTGTATCCTTGATGACTGCACCACACAAAGTTTTACGCCTCGCCTGGTGCCGTCAAACCGACATGGGACTGTTTGTTTGGAAACATGTTGCCTGGTCGGACGAGTCTCATCAAATTATATCAAGCTGATAGACGTGTACGGGTATGGAGACAACCTCACGAATCCACGGACCCTGTATACCAGTAGGGCACTGCTCAAGCTGGTGGGGGCTCTATAGAGGTGTGTGGCGTGTGAAGTTGGAGTGATATGTGAACCCTGGAACCTCTAGAAACCACTCTGACAGGTGACACGTACGTAAGCATCCTGTCTGATCACCTGCGTCCATTCATATCCATTGTGCATTCCGAAGAACTTCGGCAATTTCAGCAGGACTGTGCGACACCCCACACGTCCAGAATTGCTACGGACCGGTTCCAGGAACACTCTTCTGCGTTTAAACATTTCCCCTGTCCACCAAACTCCCCAGACATGAGCATTATTCAGAATATCTGGAAAGCCTTGTAACATGAGGTTCTG
This sequence comes from Schistocerca serialis cubense, assembly GCF_023864345.2. Taxonomy (NCBI): domain Eukaryota; kingdom Metazoa; phylum Arthropoda; class Insecta; order Orthoptera; family Acrididae; genus Schistocerca; species Schistocerca serialis. The sequence goes on along the minus strand of NC_064638.1, from coordinate 439,985,926 downwards.
AAGAGGTTTCCACCCCCTCGTACTCTTACGGATTTATGGAAAGGCCTGCAAGATTCATGGTGTTACTGGAGTCCAGGCCAGGTCGTGTTGCGGCAATTGTGTGTGCTCGTGGGGGATCTATACGATATCAGGAAGATGTACCAGTTTCTTTGGCTCTTCAGTGCACATATGTGTCTGTAGGAAGTTACAAGTGGTATTGGTTCGGTTTCGTTCCTTCTATTTATTTTGAATACAATAAGCAGATTCATAAGGATGAAGGTTGCAGTTGTTACTCGGTGATCATCAAACCAATTTTTTGACTAAAGACCACATCAAGCAATAAACCGCTGTCGTAGAGTGTACATATCTGGGTCATCGGAAATCAAGGAAAATTAAACGTTTGGTCAACAACAGAGTCATTGGAGAAAGATGTTATGGATATCTGTAGTAAGTTAACATTACAATATCCATAGTATATAAGCTGTAAATACTATAGTCATAACGATCTCGCAATGCTCTCAGATAACAGACAAAATGCGGTAAAGTAAATCGAGAACATGCTTCAAAAAAGATTACAAGAAAATGTGGTGAGATCAAGAGAGTTCGCAAATTCAAGTATTCTGTGGTGATATTAAAGGTAAATGGAATTGAGAAAGAGGCTTCGGTAGGTAATGGAGTACTGGAAATATACAATAAATCGAGCCTATCACGTAACGTAGAAGTGAAACAACACTGCCGCAACCTTACGAGCAGAGAAACGTTGATCGTGGATTAGAAAGGCGCGTTACAAAATATCTAGAAACTAGAGATAAGAATGAAACTTCCTGACAGATTAAAACTGTGTGTCGGACCGAGACTCGAACTCGGGACTTTTGCAGGAGAGCTTCTGTAAAGTTTGGAAGGTAGGAGACGAGGTACTGGCAGAAATAAAGCTGTGAGGACGGGGCGTGAGTCGTGCTTGGGTAGGTCAGTTGGTGGAGCACTTGCCCGCGAAAGGCAAAAGTCCCGAGTTCGAGTCTCGATCCGGCACGCAGTTTTAATCTGCCAGGAAGTTTCATATCAGCGCACGCTCCGCTGCAGATTGAAAATCTCATGCTAGAGGTAAGAATCATCGTAAAAATCCTAGGTCCCAGTAAGACAGAAGAATGCTGCAGACTGCGGAACGCACTAGAGACAGAGAATATATCTACCGGACATCCGACAAACAAAACACATCTTGTTGTACACAAAAAACATGAAAAACATGAAATGGATCGCTGAAGTCAGAGAAGACGTGAAGTATTGTCAAAACACTCAGATACACAGGGTGCTCTAAAATTCCGCTTAAGAATTTCTAGTACTTTTAGAGGGAATTGCATAGATGATAATGTGAATTGGAAGCCATGTCCAGAAACGTACCATTTCCGTGCTAGAGTCGTTTGAAAACATGTTTGCTCGGTAGGTATGCAACAGGGTAGCGGTGGTTGGGGAGGGGGGGGGGGATGTTTACTTCTGATGGGCTGATGGCACTTGACATCTGTCCTGCTTCTTTGACCTGGTTCGAATTCATTCACGTGTCTGTGTGTGTTAGAGCAACATGGTTGAGTACACGTTTGCAGAATACACCAGCATGATCCTATGACGAAGCTAACGGTAAAGGAAGACCTGCTCGTCACTATTAAAATCTTTAGTCACAACGTCCGACTCCATTGGGCTTCTTCCTCTGGTGTCGAGTGAAGCAGTTTGGTTTATGAGACTCCTGGAAAGAGAGGAGGATGTCTAGTGGCATAAGTTGTGATCGCTCCGGGACAGATTTAGAGACACTAGATGCGGTAGACCGTGTGTACCACAATATTATCCTTAGGTACAATGTGTGACCGAACTTGGTGGTCGTCACGTCGAGCCTTACTTGTAGTGGACGAGAATGCTCACTCTCCTTCGAGAAGGACAAAAACGGTTTAACTGTGAACAACAGTGTTCGTGAAAAGTGATTAAATTTCCATTTTCTTTCATTGGTTATTAAGGTGTGGAACTGTACAGCAAGTGAAGTACTCTGTCACGCCTAATACAACTTAAATTACGTACTTGTATAGATGGTCGCGTTATCAACATATTTTAAAATGGGTGTAGCACGGAAATGGTACATTCCTGGGCATGGGTTCCAATTTAAGATATTATCTACACTATTGGCCATTAAAATTGCTACACCACGAAGATGACGTGCTACAGACGCGAAATTTAACCGACAGGAAGAAGATGCTGTGATATGCAAATGATTAGCTTTCCAGAGCATTCACACACGGTTGGCCCCGGTGGCCATCACGTTTCCGACTTTGATAAAGGTCGGATATGTAGCCTATCGCGATTGCGGTTTATCGTATCGCGACATTGCTGCTCGCGTTGGTCGAGATCCAATGACTGTTAGGAGAATATGGAATCGGTGGGTTCAGGAGGGTAATACGGAACGCCGTGCTGGATCCCAACGGCCTCGTATCGCTAGCAGTCGAGATGACAGGCATCTTATCTGCATCGCTGTAACGAATCATGCGGCCACGTCTCGATCCCTGAGTCAACAGATGGGGACGTTTGCAAGACGACAACCGTCTGCACGAACAGTTCGAAGACGTTTGCAGCAGCATGGACTATCAGCACGGAGACCATGGCTGCTGTTACCCTTGACGCTGCATCACAGACAGGAGCGCCTGCGATGGTGTACTCAACGACGAACCTGCGTGCACGAATGGTAAAACATTTTTTGGGATGAATCCATGTTCTGTTTACGGCATCATGATGGTCGCATCCGTGTTTGGCGACATCGCGGTGAACGCACATTGGAAGCGTGTATTCGTCATCGCCATACTGGCAAATCACCCGGCGTGATGGTATGGGGTGCCATTGGTTACACGTCTCGGCCCCCTCTTGTTCGCATTGACGGCACTTTGAACGGTGGACGTTACATTTCAGATGTGTTACTACCCGTGGCTCTACCCTTCATTCTGAAACACTCCCGAGTGCGGCTGTTTTGCAACTGAGTAGTGGAATGATTGAAGGTTTGTCTATTATTAAGGACCACAAAGGTTGCGATGTACAAACTGTATTGTATTTTCTACGAACACACAAATTCTGAGGCAGTTGCTACCTTCGCCTTACACGTCTAATTACGGTTATATCTTTTTATTGATTGCTGATTTTCAGTACTTCGTCACACGCAATGCTGATGGTTAACATTCACAAAAATCCCCACTGCAATCCATGGTTGTTGCTGGCCGACGCGGTTGACGCGAAACACGTAATTCGGCACTTGTCACTTTCTGTTTCATATCACTCGCGAATCGGTATTAGTGAGGGTCAACCCCACGACGATCAGGGGGACGTGCTCACTCGTCTTACTCCGGTGAATTTTACCGTTTACAACTCACTCAACCACCATTCTTGCCCGTCTCTCCCACACTACCTCTCGCGAGACACTCTCAGTACTATTACCCCTCGACACTCGTCTCACTGCCTCCTGCAGCGCTCAACAATCGACTCCTGTGCACTATCGACCTGGGCGTCGGATACTAGCATCTGTGTTCGTGGGATCACGGATCCCTTACAATTCGATCCCTGCAAAACCCTACATTTCAGCAGGATAATGCACGACTGCATGTTGCAGGTGCTGTACGGGCCTTTCTAGATACAGAAAATGTTCGACTTCTGCCCTGGCCAGCACATGCTCCAGATCTCTCACCAATTGAAAACGTCTGGTCAATGGTGGCCGAGCAACTGACTCGTCACAATACGCCAGTCACTACTCTTGATGAACTGTGGTATCGTGTTGAAGCTGCATGGGCAGTTGTACCTGTACACGCCATCCAAGCTCTGTTTGGCTCAATGTCCAGGCGTATCAAGGCCGTTATTACGGCCAGAGGTGGTTGTTCTGGGTACTGATTTCTCAGGATCGATGCACCCAGTTCGCGTGAAAATGTAATCACATCTCAGTTCTAATATAATATATTTGTCCAATGAATACCCGTTTATCATCTGCATTTCTTCTCGGTGTAGCAATTTTAATGGCCAGTAGTGTAAAACATTACCTACGCAGTCCCCTCTACAAGTCGTACCGCTGCTAAGTGCATGTGTGCTCGCACTACTTACCTGCGTTACGAATGTAGATAACAGCAAATGACAACGACATATAAATGTGTCAGCGTGTATGAAGTTGACGTGGCTTAAAAGCCAAAACATCTGCACTTGATAATGGCCTAAAGCCGAAATTACAATAGTGGAAATAAAAAGTTCAGCAGTCACTGGCGTAAACGTTATGTCTTCCAAAAAATTTAACATGACTGTGGATCCCAGTCATGAAAAGTTAGACTGCACATTGCCCGTGCTGTCTCGATGTACGTCAGTAGTGAGAGTCTGGCACTGTTGACCTGGCCAGTATATTCTACATATCGCTGACCCATTGGAAAGGTCTGGCCATGTGTTTTGTTGAGAGACTGTCAAGCCACTACTCGCCAGCTACTACAACTGATGAAGTATCGCACTGAATTCAAGTACCAGTAAATGAAGTACGCGTATTTATTATCCAAGCTCACTTCCGATCGATGCCCAGTCGGCATAGAGGCGTTGTTGCTGCTGCCACAGGTAGAATGTCTGTGTGTTAAATTTCGCACCCTCTATACCCACAGGTCGCATACAAATTAGATTGCCATTCCTCCTCCTATGCTGTAGTCTGTATTCGCAGAGTACCTACTATCCTGTAATATGTATTCCGCAGTATGTAAACTTTTGTTTTTTGTTATCTTTCCTCATTCGCCATTTTAACGGACAGAAGTGTATTTCCTTCAAGCTATGCAGTCGCCTCAGTGATCCGCAGTGCGGGTATAGCTTCCTTCCTTCTTTTCGTTCTGCACTAAAAGGAGGAAGCGCTTCCTCTCAGTTGGCGTGCTTTACATATCACCGTTGAGAGACTAAACTTTTTTTCGTGGTTGCAAAAATATATTAATCTTTACAGCTGTTTATGCGGCGGGTGTCTGCAGGTACACAGTCGCACAGTCCTCAGTCGGGCCCAGATACCGCGTTATGCAAATTGCGTGGCTGGCCGATTCATGCTGCAGGTAGGTTGTATGTGGCGTGTTTGTGCTGAGGTAGACGGATCCGCGCCGTGTGTAGAGCGGACTGGCCAGTACCGCCCCGGGCCTGAATATTCGTAGCGCTGCAGTTTATCTGTCCGAAAATGCAAATGCTGCTCGCTGCCGCGTCGGAGCGTCTGAGCCTCGCAGTAAAATGTTACCGAGAGAATAAAAGGGGCGCCGGGGCGCATAGATAGCCGGATACAGACACGCTAACAGGAAGGTAACGTGCCAGAGGAGGGTGGGGGAGGAGGCACTGCCTGTGGAAATAAAGCAACCAGTCGCATAAAGTGCACAACTAGAAAAATACTACCGAGTGAATTTGTTTCCTTGATAACGCTGAATGGAGCGACCGATTCACCTGTGACAGGCAGAAAAACTACGAACAGTATGACTAAGTACAGCGGAAAGACATACATCCGTATTTCTTCGTTTGTGATGACTGACAGCTCTAGAATCGGCATTAATAGTGGTACTGATGCATTAAAAAACTATAATCATAATATTTAATTCTCTTTCAGCTATAATTACAGATCAACGTCTACATCAATAGTCCGCAAACAATCCGACCGTGTGTGGTAGAGGGTACTTAGTGTACGAGGTGCATTCAAGTTCTAAGGCCTCCGATTTTTTTTCTCCAGACTGGAAAGAGATAGAAACACGCGCATTGTTTTAAAATGAGGCCGCGTTCATTGTCAATACGTCCCAGAGATGGCAGCACCGTACGGCAGATGGAATTTTACCGCCAGCGGCGAGAATGAGAACTGTTTTAAATACTTAAAATGGCGACGTTTTCCTTACTTGAACAGCATGCAATCATTCGTTTTCTGAATTTGCGTGATGTGAAACCAATTGAAATTCATTGACAGTTGAAGGAGACGTGGTGATGGAGTTATGGATGTGTCAAAAGTGCATTCGTGGGTGCGACAGTTTAATGAAGGCAGAACATCGTGTGACAACAAACCGAAACAACCTCGGGCTCGCGCAAGCCAGTCTGACGACATGATCGAGAAAGTGGGGAGAATTGTTTTGGGGGATCGCCGAATGACTGTTGAACAGATCGTCTCCAGAGTTGGCATTTCTGTGGGTTCTGTGCACACAATCCTACATGACGACCTGAAAATGCGAAAAGTGTCATCCAGGTGGGTGCCACGAATGCTGACGGACGACCACATGGCTGCCCGTGTGGCATGTTGCCAAGCAATGTTGACGCGCAACGACAGCACGAATGGGGCTTTCTTTTCGTCGGTTGTGACAATGGATGAGACGTGGATGCCATTTTTCAATCCAGAAACAAAGCGCCAGTCAGCTCAATGGAAGCACACAGATTCACCGCCACCAAAAAAATTTCGGGTAACCGCCAGTGCTGAAAAAATGATGGTGTCCATGTTCTGGGACAGCGAGGGCGTAATCCTTACCCATTGCGTTCCAAAGGGCACTGCGGTAACAGGTGCATCCTACGAAAATGTTTTGAAGAACAATTTCCTTCCTGCACTGCAACAAAAACGTCCGGGAAGGGCTGCGTGTGTGCTGTTTCACCAAGACAACGCACCCGCACATCGAGCTAATGTTACGCAACAGTTTCTTCGTGACAACAACTTTGAAGTGATTCCTCATGCTCCCTACTCACCTGACCTGGCTCCTAGTGACTTTTGGCTTTTTCCAACAATGAAAGACACTCTCCGTGGCCGCACATTCACCAGCCGTGCTGCTATTGCCTCAGCGATTTTCCAGTGGTCAAAACAGACTCCTAAAGAAGCCTTCGCCGCTGCCATGGAATCATGGCGTCAGCGTTGTGAAAAATGTGTACGTCTGCAGGGCGATTACGTCGAGAAGTAACGCCAGTTTCATCGATTTTGGGTGAGTAGTTAATTAGAAAAAAAGTCGGAGGCCTTAGAACTTGAATGCACCTCGTAACACTAACTGATTTTGGCCCCCCCCCCCCCCTTCCTTGTTCCTCTAGTGAATGGCATATGAAAAGAATGACTGTCGGTAAGCTTCTGTATTAGCTCTAATTTCTCGAATTTTCTTGTAGTGATCAGTTCGCGAGAGGTTTGTGTGAGGAAATAATATGTTGTCTGATTTTTCCAGAAAATTACTCTCTCCAAATTTCAATAGCAAACCTCTCCGTGATGCGCAACGCCTCTCTTGTAACGTCTGCCACTGTAGTTTGTTGAGCATCTCTGGAACGATCTAGCGCCCATTAAACGATCCTGTGACGAAACGCGTCGCTCTTCGTTTAATCTTTTCCATCTCTATTATCAGTTCTACCTGGTGAAGGTGTCAGTGAACAATACTCAAGAACCGGTCTAACAAACTGCTTTTATGTCAAATGTAATTGTAAGACATATCTAAATACTATATTTTAGAGCCTTCACATATTACCAATTTTTTCTATGTCGTCACTATTAGAAATATACGTGAGACAGCGTTATAGGTTTAAGATTGAATAAATTTGGCTTCAGTAAATATACAGCAAAAAAATCAAAAGTGCAACTACTTATAATGTCTAAGATATCTCGTACATTGGAAGACCAAAGAAATTCTTTAGCGTGGTGGTTGATAGATCGGGTGCCGTCCCCACACATCTAACTTCGGGGCTTCTAACTGTATCTTTCTTCAGCAACTAAGTAATGTGCCAACTATGCTCAGCACTAAGCGACAAACGGTATGTACAGCATTTTCGCTCCGCATTGCGCTGTCTTCTTATGGTGATGGGACGCATTCGTGCGTCACGAGAAATCGACCTGAGAATTTTTATCGGGGGTCTTCTTTAACGTTGCCGTTTGAATAGAAAAAGAGATAGGCTAAGTTTCAGTTCAAAGTGCTTAGTTTATCCTTGCCGCATTGAAATTAAAGTTCAGAAAAGTTGAGATTTTAGCAAAAATCAAAGTGACTTGGATTTCATAGAGTATTTCGTTACCATCAGTTTTTACTCCCCATTTCTTCGATTGGCTTCTCGTCCTCTTAGGTTGGCACAGATTCCAGTTCTACGCCTTATTCATCTTCCGAAAGCAGAGGTTTTAGTTCATGTCTGGTGTTACGCACTCCCTCTTTCATCTTGTCCCAGTTTCCAAGTCAGTTTACACAAAACTCATATTAATAAACTCCAAACAAATAAAAAGAACCCCATAATTACGCTTGTGGAGAACGGAAATAAAGATTACGTTACAAAACTAGCTAAAACTCGCTGTTCTACGATGGTCATATTCCCCCATCTAAGCAACTCATAAGCAGGTTGCACAGTCTGATTCTCATGTGTACTCACTCGTATTTATTAACAGTTTCAGTGTCTTTACATGCATATCACATTCACCTCTTCATTCATTCAGGCAATACAACAAGTAAAATTAATAGCATCCAACATATACAGTAATATTGGCTGTCTGAAACTGAAAGAATTACGTAAATTACAGTTCCTTAAACAAAAAGCTGTTTAGTTAGTCGTTTAGTAATAAAATATACAGTGAAAATCATTCATTGATTTTTTAACGAGACAAATTAGCTCATCATAGGAATTGATAAATATTGTGTTTTAGGCTATTCCGTGTATTTCAAAAGTTACATCATATTTTACGTTGGAATTCATACACTTGTTAACTACTTTCATTATGAAAGGTATACAAAGTTCCATGCCGTTTGGTTCACTAGAAATGTCTGCAGTAATTTCCCAGAGAGGTGCGTAATACACTGCCCCACGAGAAAAGTGAAGCAGCCAGAGCACAAGGTCGGATGTCGATGAAACTTGCTGCAAGTACACACCATCGGGGGTAAATGATAGGAGTTCCAGTTCTCTTTGACGTGTAGAACGGCCACCAGTGTGTATTGGCCAGCTGTTCGAATCATCCAATATCCTGCTTATTGATTTACTCGGATGTGACAGTTGTCTGTTGCTGGAAAGCGTGGAAACATGAGACCAGGCATACACGTTGTCAAGACTCCGACCGACCATGTCGATCACCACTAGGGAAGGTCTCCGTATTGTACACCAAGCACATCGTAGTCCGATCAAACCTGTTCATTTTGTCCGAGAACAAGTAATGTAGTGCTTGCAACACTGAGTGACATCTCGCACCATTGGTCGGATACTAGCTGCAGACGGAGTAGGGAATTACTGTCTCATGTGTAGCCGCCGTTTAACACCACAACACAAACGGCTGCGTGACTGGGAAGCAGGGAATGCTGATGATGGGCGTCGCACTGCCTTCAGTAATGAATCGCGGTTGTGCACTGACCACCGTCGGCTATCTGTGGAGAGATACCGTCTTTCCATTGTTTTTGGAGAGGCACAGCAGTGTTACCCATGGCATTATGGTGCGCGAAGCCATCTGGTCGTGGCTGGTAGTGACTGGAGAGAACTTGACGGCGCAGCGATATGTCTGAGGACATCTTACGTCATCACATGCTGTCTCTCATGTGACAGCATCGTGATACCGTGTTTGACTGGCATAATGATCGTCAACAAATGGTACTTGCCTCTATGAACTATCTGCGTGATGCTGAGGTAACCTTGTGGTCAGCAACTTCCCCAAATCTGTCCCCAATAGAACATGTGGTGGGTCCATTTGCCTCAGGGATGCATGTGACGGCTTTATGACACGATTACCGACAGAAATTGTCCTTGAATCGGAACCAGAGAAGGTGCGTTGTCTCACTGGTAAATGGACTCATACTTCCAAGTTCTTTGCGAATTTGATTCGATTTTGTAATCACTGAAATGACACCACATACCTTCTGAACGAGTGAAGCTTCACTTTGTTTCCTCCTCCGCTTCTGGGTACATCGCTATTTTTTTTTTGTCAGGCAGCGTGTTTGCTAACTTCAAAATATATGCACACAACTTGGCTTGAGGACTCGCATCACGCGTAACACATACACATATCAAAAACAGTTTTGCTTCACCTCGGTTCCGAGACTTCCCGAACCTGTACAGAAAATTGGAATAGAGATCAACATAAACATCATTTCCGCCCTTTTTATTGTTCATGAAAACCATACATTGCATGTTGTACCACCATACAACGAGACCTTTAGAGGTGGTGGTCCAGATTGCTGGACACTCCGGTACCTCTAATACCCAGTAGCACGTCCTCTTGCGCTGATGCATGACTATATTCGTCGTGGCATACTATCCACAAGTTCATCAAGGCATTGTTGGTCTAGATTGTCCCACTCCTCAACGGCGATTCGGCGTTGATCCCTCAAAGTGGTTGGTCAGTCACGTCGACCATAAACAGCCCTTCTCAATCTATCCCAGGCATCTTCGATAGGATTCATGTCTGGAGAACATGCTGGCCACTCTAGTCGAGCGATGTTGTTATCCTGAAGGAAGTCGTGCACCATAGAGGCGCGAACTGTCGTCCACGAAGACGCATGCCTCGCCGAAATGCTGTTGATATGGTTGCACTATCGGTCGGAAGATGGTATTCACGTATCGTACAGCCGTTACGGCGCCTTCCATGACCACCGCGCTGCACGTTGTCGTGGTTGCAGAGATGGACCTCACCATGGACGTCGGAAGCGAAGTTGCGCATCATGTAGCCTATTGCGCACAGTTTGAGTCGTAACACGACGTCCTGTGGCTGCACAAAAAGTATTGTTCAGCATGGTGGCGTTGCTGTTAGGTTCCTCCGAGCCATAATCCGAAGGTAGAGGTCGTCCACTGCAGTGGTAGCCCTTGGGCGTTCTGAGCAAGGCATGTCATCGACAGTTCCTGTCTCTCTGTATCTCCTCCATGTCCGAACAACATCGCTTTGGTTCACTGCGAGACACCTGGACACTTCCCTTGTTGAGAGCCCTTCCTAGCACGAAGTAAAAATGCGGACGCGATCGAACCGCGGTATTGACCGTCTAGGCATGACAACTGCAGACAACACGAGTCATGTACCTTCTTCCTGGTGGAATGACTGGAGCAGATAGGCTGTCGGACCCCCTCCGTCTAATAGGCGCTGCTCATGCACGTTTGTTTACATCTTTGGGCGGGTCTAGTGACATCTCAGATGTTCAAATGTGTGTGAAATCGTATGGGACTTAACTGCTAAGGTCATCAGTCCCTAAACTTACACACTACGTAACCTAAATTATCCTAAGGACAAACACACATTCCCATGTCCGAGGGAGGACTCGAACCTCCGCCGGGACCAGCCGCACAGTCCATGACAGCAGCGTCCTAGACCGTCCGGCTAATCCCGCGCGGCTAGTGACATCTCTGAAAAGTCAAAAGGACTGTGTTTGTGATACAATATCCACAGTCAACGTCTGTCTTCAGGAGTTCTGGAAACCGGGGCGATGCAAAACTTTTTTTGATGTGTGTAGTTCTCCCAGCGTATGAAAGCAGCCGCCGGGGCACTGGGTCACAGAATGTAGCAAGGAATATTCTGACATATTCCCTATCAGCTGTATATATTTCTATTCCAAGTACATCTGGAGCACAGAGCTGTATGGAAGTGAAACGCGGACCATTGGAGAAGTCTAGAAGAAGCAACTGTGTATTTTTAAAATGTTTTACTGCGGAAAAAATTAAGTGAGAAAGTCTATGAAAGACCCTTATCTAGAGAAGACACAAGTCAGTGGGACGTGTGGTACGGCATTCATGGATAGTTAACTTGGCGCAGGACGGAGCAGCAGACACAGACCGCAGACTGTAACATGAAAAACAGATTACAAAGGACGTTGGGGGCAGTAGTTACATAGATATGAAAACTTCAGTATAAGACAGAGAAAGACAGAGGACAGGATCAGATCGGCTGAAAGACTGATGACTTAATTTTTTTATCATCGGTACTATGTTAAAATATTTATCGAGTCTTTTGCAGCACCATCAATATTGGAGACGTCAGCAATAGCTTCCTGAGGGAATCAATCTGGAAGAGTTTGGGGAACTCACTGCAAACCTTGACCAGCATTACCCGGACGGAAATTTCAACTCCACCCCTTCGTAATGCTAGTACGTAGTCTTTTTTCCTGCGATAACGCACTCCGGTGATTCAGAATTGACGGGAGTGAAAGGGAGAAGAAAGGGAAACGGAGTAAAAGGGAGAAACCTGTACAGAATTTCACTTGGAATTCTCATGAAAATGACAGGGTTACTTGAAACCAGGGTGCCCTTGGATTGCCGAGTTCTCGGTGTTTTTCATCTGATGTTTCGTGAATTCTTATGTAATGAAAGTAAAAGAACAGCTCATCTTCTTTATTGCGCACGGAGAACTTAATCTGCTGAATGTGCTTTGCGGCTTCGCTTAAGCAGTTTACTTTAAATAACCAACTGTCTGCAGGCAGTTGCGCGCAAATACAGTTTATATTTTCCGTCGAGGATCAGTTGCCTTCCTTCTCCTGAGCTTCAAATGTTAAGAATCCCAATCAAACTCTATATTTATTACATAATATTGAGTACTGCGGAATTGGCCGCCTAAGATCGGTATTGCCGAATTGCGCAGAACTATAAAGGTATAGTGTGGCAACGGAAACAAATTAGTTACATTGACCCTCGTTCACTATATTGCGCAGCATACTGTAACATGTAAGGATGGTACGCTGGTGGTGTGCAATACACCTCAGTTTCTGCGAGACCGAGAGAAATCATACTTCTTCCAAAGGAAGTTCCGCAAAAAAACTGAAAAAAGTTAATGATAAAAGATTAGGAGTTAGGATAGACTTATATGAAAGCACCATGCTTTACTTTGAAGAAATGAAATTCTTGGTAGTTCAGCATACGCCAGATACCTCGTTATCCATAATATCGGAGGAAGCTGCAGAGCAAGGGATCATGACAGTAAACAGATTTTTTTTTATTTACTTGCAGCAGTTCTCATAATAGGTAAAAAAAAATCAGGTCAGCTGCCTTGTTTATTTTTCTTGAAACATTTGGCACAGCACAGACATAAGATCGTGTAATGGTTGACATGTTTTATTAAGTGGTTAGTTGCTTTTTTTGTGGTTTACGAGTCTACGCTACCACGAAAGAGTCCCTAGTCCATTGAAACGTTCGTAGGGAGCTTCTCAGACTTGTACCTGTCCTCCATAGTTGTGCTTATGTTGTGCGAGGCAAGCAACTCAGCTGCAACACGCATCCATACCCTCGAGCGCGGACATGTTCTGTATGGAGGCAGAGAGCTCACTGACTCGTAAAGGACGTAAATATTTCGCACAAATTTTGTGCCGTCCTTGACCTCGCAGTTTCGCGTATTATACTAACACAGTATTTTTGTGTCAATAACACTGAACGTGTGAGGACCACTTTAGATTCCTCCTAGCATGTTACCTGCTAGTATTTTCGAAAAAAGGCGAGGCATTCATATCTTGGAATAAGGACATTTCGATTTTTACGTGTATTTTACATTACTACTACTTTTGAACTATCGGTTTATTTTTGTACGTAATTAGCTCATGCTATTTTAGCTCGCATAAATAACTATAGCACTACATTTCGTTATATCATATTACTAAAATGACTGATAGACATAACTGGCAAATGTATGAGACCCCACTTTTGACTGCACTTTGTGAAATACTCTCAGTAAATATTTCCCTTTTAAGATGTGTCAGTATTCTCTCCATCAGCGCCATTACTTAAGTGTCACGTACATTATTACTCAATTCACTAAACTACTGGGCGCCCGTTATGTAGCTTGCTCATAAGACACTAAGATTGTTTTCCCATTTGTTTGTAATAGTTAATGGTTCACAAATTCTGCAAACTCTTTATTTTTATTGTCCTTTCGTAGATCTGATGACTATTCAGCCGAAACCAGTTACCTGTGCAAACACAATAAAATGTGACCAAAACTGTAAATTCTACCTCTCCTTGCGGTTCTAGGCGCGCAGTCCGGAACCGTGCGACTGCTACGGTCGCAGGTTCGAATCCTGCCTCGGGCATGGATGTGTGTGATGTCCTTAGGTTAGTTAGGTTTAAGTAGTTCTAAGTTCTAGGGGACTGATGACCACAGCTGTTAAGTCCCATAGTGCTCAGAGCCATTTGAACCATTTTGAATCTACCACTCCTTGATTTCTTTCCTTACTTTTGTTGGAAGGAAGTATTCGCGTCTGCCGGCGTACCCCTGTATGTCGGTTTAGTAGGGATTCATGCTCGACCCACTGTGATACCGTACATCAGCAGTTTATGTACTTGTATAGTTTCTGTAAATCCTGCTCTGTTTCTAAATTTTCCTTTCAGCATTTTACTATGAAACGTGCACACCGTTTAGTAATTGCCTTTTCATCTCCCTCGAAAGCTGTTTTCCTGCCGCAAAGACTTTCCTCAGTATTGTATCGCTGCTCCCTCTCTTGTTTCAGCGAGAGTAGCGCTGATGAAACATGCGAGGTGTGTGCGGCGGCGCCTCCCCACACCCACCTCCCTCCCTGCGCCGTCCCCACCACGTCTGGTTAAATGGCGCCTCCCAGGGGAACCTGCAGACATTAGCTCTCATGTTGGCGGTCTTCCGCGCCGCGCCTGTTTCCTGATTATTTAAACATGGGATGCGAAATATGAGACCCGCCGCAATTAAAACGCCCGCCTGTCCATTCCGAGTCCCTTACAGGACTAATTTGTTTCTTTCCGCTGGGCTGCCGTCTCTGCCATCTCCCAACACCCATCCTCACTCGCTCCTTCAGCTTTTATGACACAGTGGGTCCACGGCCACGAAATGCCTTCTCCTTCCTGCTGAATCTCTACTGCCGGAGATTACAACAGTAGTCATCCATTTAGAGAAAATGCGAGCTACCTCCTGGTCGGGTACACACTGACGATGCCATCTGGTGGCCTTGCAGGCGCGAAAGTACGGGGAGTATACAAGCAGAGCAGAGATGAATGAGGAATCATTAAATGCTCTTCCGAATAACAAAGCACCAGACTGGATGACATATCTGGAAAAGCACTAAAGGAACTCTCCTGATAACTGTTCCGAAACCAAGAAAGAGCCACATAGATCACAAAAACTACAGACCCATCAGTCTTCTGTGGCAAATACCCAAAATCGTCGAAAGACTATTCCTTCTGAGAATTAGAATAATCGAAGATAGAGGGATACTGCCCCCAAAATAGTTCTAATTCTGAACAGGGCGCTGCCACTCAGCAACTCATCAGGATCGTAGAATATATCACCAAGGCGTAAAACGACAGAGAATACTGTGACGCTGTATCAATAGACGTGCCGAAAACATTCGACATTGTTTGTCATCAAGGACTGATATGGAAACTCCACAGTGAGACGCCGTGCTAATCCCGCAGGACAGGACAGATAGTATAAATTGTGGAAAGGGGCCAAAATAAGGGGCTGTCAGTTACACTCGAACATATAACTTTATTATCTGATCAAAATTACAAGAGCCCAAAAAAAAATTTTTTTTAAACACACAACTTTAAGCTTTGGGACTTAATTATCGGCTGAAAGCCACTTTAATTTAAAAACGGCTGAAGGCTAATAACTTAAAACGCAAACATAATGAGAAATTTAAAGGCAAGCCTTATGTTAAAACAGTTCTTTAGTTAGGCTGGAGTAAACAACTTAAATTGTAATCGGCTGAAAGCCTAACACTTAAAACTCCATAACATATTTTTTTTAAATACCAAAGGCCGTACGTGAAACAGTTCTTTAATTTAGGCTGAAGGCCTTAAGAGCACAACAACTCAAACTCAAAATCGGCTGATGGCCCAAGACTTAAAAATTCAACAACATTAAAATTTTTAAAACGCCAAAGGGCTTACGTGAAACAGCACTTTAAATTACGCGGAGGGCCTTAAGAGCAAAACAAATCGGCTATAAGCCATACAAGTACAAACAACAAGAACAAATTTTTAAAAAAATGGGCAGTACACCCAAGGGCGCTCAGATGTTCGAGGGTCGGCCTGGAATTCAAACACTAACGCTCGCTTAGGTGAGATAGGCAGTCGGGTCAACCATTCACGTTCCGACGTCAACCCAACCGACCGACAGTCAACGGACCAAGCGACAGCATAACTTAACTTTCGTGTCCCGGTATCGGTGAGCCACGGACCTCGTAGCAATGGGAACAGCCCCTCACACTCCGACCGCGCGTGGACGCCGCCAGCGGCCGCGGCGATCTACGCGTCGCGATTTCGTCGCTGCTCCACACCAACCGACCAACTGCCCAGGCCCGGAAACGGTGAAGGACCACATACAAGTCGGCCGATGACACTACCAACCAACGGCCGACCCACTCCAATCTCCCTCCGCCGGACAGTGCATGTGTGTCACCAGCGGTCGGCGAGCACTGGCTGTCGCCACCTCACCGGCGCTCCGTCCCCGACTACACTACTGGTCCGTCTCCAACTGACTGCCGGAAATACTATCGGTCGCTCCAGAGATGGTACGACAGTGCACTTATCGATACGCGCTGCTGCTGCTGCTGCTGCCGCCGCTCACGTCCAGTAAGGCAGGAAGTTAGTCAAACCAGTAAATGGAATAAGAAAACGAGGCGGCAGTACCGTAATAGAAGATGAGAAACAATAAATGAGATAAACGCGAGTCGTACACGGCTCACACAGCTTGGTATTCCCCAGAGCCTACAAGATCGTCTTAGTCTTCTATTGTACTTTGCGGTGCGGGTCGAAGAATGGACGTCAACCGTGAGACGAATTTCTGAAGGACTTCCACAGGGATCCGTCCTTGGACCGACCCAATTCGTGCTCTGTTTATACATCCCACCTTCCCTGGTCCCAAAGAGTGGAGCGTGCAATCTACACCGATAACACTGCCGTTTATACTAGAAGCGGGTAGCATCAGGTGATGAACAGACGAATGCAAAGGGGCATGCAAGGAACTTGAAAGATGGTCTAGAGAATGGAGAATTGCATTCTATGCGTTGAAACGTCAAACCGTTATATTCACCAGGAGAAGGACGCCAATTACTCAGAGATACTGGACAGCAAACTAATCCGGCAACGCCACACCGCCGATGTCAGACAAAGTTGATCAGAGGCTTGGAGCCTTGTATCCTGTGCTTGACGAATGTAGCTAACTTCCGCGACCTATAGGACGTATACTCATCCAATAGTGGACTGTGGAAGTGCAGCCTGGGGCACAGCAGCGATCACACACCTTCACCGGCTTCAGAATGAACAGAAGATCCGCTGAGATGGATTTTTCACGCGCTCTTCAATTTTCCTGCGAAGTATCTACACGAGAGCGGGCTGTCTCTGAGGATTCATTGTACCGACCATACGGGCCACAGATGGGGAAAACAACTAACATAAGTGACTTTGAAAGCATACATGCGACTGAATAGTGATTTTGTTCATAGCCTCTTCCTGCGTAATATATGTCTGGGAAAGACGTGACATATCTACAATTTTGATGATTGCCAATGCTATTTTGTTATTAGCCTTGATCGTAGTTTCCGTAATCGTGGAAACTCACGATAAAGTGATATAAATTGTACTAAAAGTATTTTTCACTAAACGTATATGGCGAAAGAACGACACAAACAGTGTCCCCGGAACCGCGGGACTGCTACGGTCGCAGGTTCGAATGCTGCCTCGGGCATGGGTGTGTGTGATGTCCTTAGGTTAGGTTTAAGTAGTTCTAAGTTCTAGGGGACTTATGACCTAAGATGTTGAGTCCCATAGTGCTCAGAGCCATTTGAACCATTTTGAAACAGTGTCCGCCATCTCATCAAACTTTCCGTCAATCAAAATTTCTCTCAAACACGTCGAACGTGATCTATGCTCGACATGCATGTCAAACAGCATCGTACACGGTCAAATTTTTGGCAAACATAGTAAAGTTTGATAAATTGTTTGATCGCGTACGAGGGCCCTTAGGCTCGTTCACCATTCGGGGAAAAAATAAAAAAACAAACATGGATAGCGACATACGAATAGCATTGGTTGGTATGTCTATATATCTTTATGATAATTGCCCTTGTTCCTCATTTCTCGCGCTTAGCTTGGAAGATACGTTAATTGTGCGTTGTCTTCTTCATAGCTAAAAATATTAACAAAAGGTTAACATGCCGGATTTGTATATAGGCCGGATGCGATGTTATAAAACCGGACATGTCTGGCTGAACCTGCACATCAGCAGCCCTAGCTGCGAGAGACGACATCGATAAGAGCACTGCACAGAACTGGTTGGACGACTCTCATGCGCCGATTCGCACATCTGATCCTAGAATGGGTTATCTTTTCCTTGCAGAGGTAAAAAGGCAAGATCAGGTAGACATACTGAGACTTAGTTCATGAGTGAATCTCGCAAGCTGAGCGACGACGAGGGTTGAACATAAAAATGGGCAGATGCGAGGTGAAGGTGTGGGGGGTGCAGGGGGGGGGGGGTGGTTAAGGGGGGTAGGACGTCAAACGGGCCGACTTGGAGCAGGAGAGGCATCACAGGACATTTTAATTTCCACTGTCTATACTTTTACAAATAAATTCATAAAACTGTGTCATCATCACCAGGAAGGATTCAGGATTCACACTCACTGCAGTGGAAGATCGAAAACATAACAAAATAATTTTTTTTTACGTGTGAAATTTCATCGTTCTTTCACTTACTAATGGCTGCATTTGTTGCTCTAGGTACACTTTTCTTCATAAGTTAGAGAGAGTCTTCGATGAATTTTGCACAGCATACAAACCATACTTACAGGTGTATGAAACTCTAGAATTTATTTAATTTATGAAAAAAGGAATGAGCTGTTATATTTTAAACTTGATGTTTAGAAAAAACAAATTTTCTAGTTAATTACCTCAATTTTTACCACAGTTTTTAATACATTTGTAAAAGTCTGAGAGTTTGGTACACCTATGAGTATGGTTTGTATGCTGTGCAAAATTCATCGAAGAATCTCTCTTACTTACGAAGAAAAGTGTACCTGTAGCAACAAATGCTGCCATTAGTAAGTGAAAAAAATGATGAAATTTCACACGTAAAAAAATTTATTTTTTTATGTTTTCGTACTTCCACTGCTGTGAGTGTAAATTCTGAATCCTTCCTGGTCATGCTGACAAAGTTTTATGAATTTATTTGTAAAAGTATAGACAGTGGAAATTAAAATGCCCTGTGATGCCTCTCCTGCTCCAAGTCGGCCCGTTTGACGTCCTACCCCCCGTAAGTCTCGAAGGCTGCCATCGGCGGCAATGAGCCCAGTTACGCCACCACAGTCCCCCTTGTCACTGCTACATCGCCTGCATACCTGGGCCGGGCGAGATGGCGCCGCAGTTACACACTGGTCTCACGTTCGGGAGGACGACTGTTCAAACCTACGTCCGGTCACCCTAAATCGTTCCAGACAAATGTCGGGATGATTCCGTTGAAAAGTGCACGGCCGATTTCCTTTCCCATCCTTGACACAATCCGAGCTTGTGCTGCGTCTCTAATGACCTCGATGTCGACGGGACGTTAAACGCAATCTTATTTTTCTTTTTTTTATGCATGTCTGCTCCTCCGAATT
The DNA here is from genome assembly GCF_023864345.2 of Schistocerca serialis cubense. Classification (NCBI taxonomy): domain Eukaryota; kingdom Metazoa; phylum Arthropoda; class Insecta; order Orthoptera; family Acrididae; genus Schistocerca; species Schistocerca serialis. The sequence goes on along the minus strand of NC_064638.1, from coordinate 439,966,445 downwards.
TCCAACACTCACGCCCACGCCCAGTCCTCGAACGACAGCCAGCCCAGAAAGTAAACGAGTTTATTTTCGCTCGCCGAGTTGAGGGGCAGCGGGCAGCTGTGTGACGCTTTGTGGTCGCGTGCTGTTGCAGATCATCCGGGAGCGGCTGCCGCGGCAGCCGTCGCGCGAGGGCTTCGCGTGGAACGCGAGCCCCGGCGCGCTGGTGACGCTGCCCGGCTTCTCGGACTCGTGGCGCCGCTACCCGTTCCACCTGCCGCGGCTGGGCGCGCGCCCCGGCGCCACCTTCACCGCCGTCGTCTACTCGCAGCTCGGCGCCGCCGCCCTCGCCTCCAGCGCCGCCCCGCTGCACCGCCTGCTGCGCAACGTCGCCCGCAGCGCGCACGTCGCCAGGGTGAGTAGCGCCGATCGGAAATTCGCATCACCTGACCATTCATCCTGTCTGTGTGTTTCGATCTTTCGACCATCCACTCTATTTCTCGTCGCCGCTGTGTGTTCTCGGTTTGCTTGCCTTCGTTCTTCCTGTTAAACATAGTTCTCATTTCGTCGTTCCCGTTTAGTTTCATTGCTTTGGTTGGTCGTAAGTACTTCATTATACTCGTACGAGTAATTACAACAAAATATCTTACGGAACTATTTGGTAGATTAAAACTGTGTGCCGGACCGAGACCCTAACTCGGGACCTTTACCTTTCGCGGGCAAGTGCTCTACCAACTGAGCTACCCAAGCACGACTCACGCCCCCTCCTCACAGCTTTACTTCTGCCATTATCTCGTCTCCTACCTTCCAGACTTTACAGAAACTCTCCTGCGAAGGAGCGTGAGTCGTGCTTGGGTAGCTCAGTTGGCAGAGCACTTGCCCGCGAAAGGCAAAGGTCCCGAGTTCGAGTCTCGGTCCGGCACACCGTTTTAATCTGCCAGGAAGTTTCATATCAGCGCACACTCCGCTGCAGAGTGAAAAATCTCATTCTGAAAATATCTTACAAGTGTAAGGAATTTAAAATACCAAAAAACTTTTATGGTGAAGTGACAGATTTTCATGAAATAGATAATTTTAACGAGGATACCACCCGGCAATCGGATTTTTTATTTTTCTGTATTTATGGTACTTTAACTTCAGAGCACAAACGCACTCGAAAATAATAAACACTACGCAGCACGAAGGAATTATCCGAATTGGACGGAAATAGGTAGACGCGATCTACATGTGCAGACAAGCAAGTGACGACAATTTCAGGAAAATTGCGTGATTTATTCAGAGAAAGAGCTTCAGAAATTGAGCAAATCAAAGACGTATTGCTCCACCTCTCTCCTTATGCAAGTAGTTAATCGGCTTTGCATTAGTTGACGAATCTGTTCGGTGTTCCCCTGAGAGATATTCCATTTGGCCCGTTAGATCCTCAAAATCCCGAGATGGTTGGAGCGCCCTGCCTGTAATGGTCCAAACGTTCTCAGTTGGGAAGAGATCCCGCGACGTTGCTGGCCAAGGTAGGGTTTGGCTAGCACGAAGACAAGCAATAGAAACTCACATCGTGTGGGGCGGACATTATCTTGTTAAAATGTAAGTCCAGGATGGCTTGCCATGAAGGGCAACAAAACAGGGTGTAGAATATCTTCAACGTGCTGCTGTGCTGTGAGGGTGCTATTAAAAGAAGTGGTACTGCATATACCACTCCTGGATGTCGGACTGTAAGTCAGGCAACAGTCAGGTCGGTACTAGGCCGCTGTCAGAGGCGTTTCTAGAGACGTTGCCGCTGGTCAACGGGGCTGCACTCGAAGCGGGATTCATCACTGAAGGCAGTTCTACTCCAGTCAATGAGATTCCAGTCCAAAGATGTGACTAGAGTAGAACTGTCAATGAGATTCCAGTCCAGAGATGTGACTAGAGTAGAACTGTCTCCAGTGATGAGTCCCGCTTCGAGTGCAGCCCCGTTGACCAGCGAAAACGAGTCTGCAGACGCCTTGGACATAGGTGGGATACCAACCAGACTGTTGCTTGGCATGCAGCCTGACAACCAGGAACGACAGTCTGGGATGCCACGTCTTTTCATAGCGGGATCGCTTTCGTTGTCATCAGCTCACAAAAATTCACGAGAAAATCGAGTTTGAAGTATTCTAGAGCAGTTCAGTTCACTAAACTGACGGGTTTAGCTGGCAGTAGCATTTAAAATGCATTTGAAAGTGGCGACCTAATCGTTGTAGTAATAGCCCATATTCGGTTATGGTTTGTTCGCTGCGAAATTGGAGGAGGACCGTACCAGATCTGACGGGAATCTGGCTGGGTAATGGGTACCGGAAAGGAAGGAACATTAATTTCCGAGAGGACGACGATCGTTTGACCGAAAATGGTTGTCTGTAAGCAAATACACATTACAGCAGCTTCGGTTTTCTGTGATACCGTTCTTTAAATACGTTGCAGCCGTGCAGCGGCATTGTTTGAAGAAAATATTCCAAGGAACAACTTGGATCCAGTAAGAACATAACAGGCGAATGAAGAGAGAAAAAGATTAAGACCTCTGTTACGAGGAAGTAAGTCTTACGGGAGGGAAAACGAAAGTAGACAGAGTGATCCAATTTTCAAACGTGTTTATAAAAATGGAATTGGCCACCAGTGGATCCAACAAACTCATGCATTGTAGAAATCGACTTAACAAGATAATTTATATATAAAAAAGAAAGTTTAGAAATTTGATCCGAGTGCGTGCGCGTGCGTGCGTGCGTGCGTGCGTGTGTGTGTGTGTGTGTGTGTGTGTGAGAGAGAGAGAGAGAGAGAGAGAGAGAGAGAGAGAGAAAGGGGGGGGGGGGCAATGCTGGGTTGAGGGAAGACACACAACTGTTGGAGAATGAGAAAAGGAGTTACAGTAGATAACAAAAAATGCATTTACTTGTTAAAATGTTCCTAGACGACCGTAATCCAAAGAAGAAGAAGAAGAAGAAGAAGAAGATGATGAGCATCAGTGTGGAAGTATTTACTACTTTTCAGGATTTCCTCTTGGTTTTGTCTATGGAAAAACAGTTATTTGTAATTTTGTTGACGTCTCGGACGTGTTTGGATCCAACTGCGTCGTTCTCAATTAGTGCTCTCTGCTTAATGATCCTTCATTGTGAAATACTGTGTTTCTGAAGTACTCTGTTCAGAGTGCTCTGAGGTATTTTGAATGGGTCAATAGTGCGACGGACTGAACGTCCTGAGTTCTATGCCGCGTCACCTCGCCCAGTGATAACCTCTCTCGATACATCGGTTTGTACTCTCGGCACACTTTTAATGGAAGATCAGTTGACGACCAATCCATCCGACTGCGTGCCGTGTTGACTGTCCCGGTCTCCACTGCAGTCGATGCACTTGCCAATCAAGCGACGCTCATTGCGCTGCCCTACGATGGCACACGAATTTCGAAAGTAGCCCCGAATTGGCTGGCTGTCAGGGCCGTATCGCTGGCCGCAGATTTGCGTGATTAATGCCGCAGTGAGTGATGGACGCGGTCGCTGCCGTCGCGGGGCTGTGCCGATAGGCTATCGGCGCGGTCCACGTGATGGCCCGCCTGACGTGGACTGATGCCCGCGATTTGTTAGCGCCGCCGCCTCTGCCCTATCCTGGCACAATCACTCATCGAAAATAACCTGAGCATTGCCTTATCAGGGCCCAAGTAACTACATCCGCCGAGTAAGGAACCGTGTGACAAATGTAGAATTATTTAAAACCAAAATTATCAGTATTCTGCCCTACGGCAGGTCTTCACATGTAGCTCTCGATGCACTCCTGTCATTTGCTACTCTCTTCGTTTTCTCATAATTGTTTCCTGTCTTTATACTATCCACCATCTGGTAAATTCTTCGTCGTCGTCTTCTTCTTCTTCTTCTTCTGCTATTCACCGTTCCCTCCATAGCATCCATCAGTAACCAATATCTTCTCATCCAACGCCCAAACTATGTTTCCACTTCCAGATTACCTTTAAAATCTCTCTGGCTTCTTTCACTCTTCCCAGCATCCCTTCATTTCTCACTTTGTCAACTCATTCTATCCTTTCCATTTTTATCCAAATCCGCATCACGAATGCTTCTATTCTTCTTTGTTCCTCTTTCTTCGGCTTCCTTGTCTCAGCTCCGTGTAATGCCACGCTGCATGTAAAGCATCGCCTTTCTCAGGTCCCTGTCCACACACCCACATAGAAGCCTCCTCTTCTTATTAAATGCCTTGTTGGCAATTGATGTATTTGTTTTCACCTCCTAATTACATCTTGGGTCGTGCATAGTTATGCTTCCCAGATATGTAGAAGCCCTAACTTGTTCTATATCTTCCTCTTACTTTCCTTGCACTTATCACCACACATTTCGTCTCGTTCGAAATTCCTCACGGATTTTATTTGATGCTTTTAACATTCCAGTCATAGCTTTCCGCTCTCTGCCAGTAACAACATATCATCAGCAAATCGAATGGATTCTGTCCTACCACCAAGCCGCACTCCTGTTTTTCGTTTCAAACATTTCTGAATCATATGCTCCAAATATATGTTACACATTATTGGGGAGAGATAGCAGCCTAGTCTCACTCCCTTCCAGTTGTGCTGGTAAATGTTTGACTGGCACGAGTTTTCGTCAGTACAAGTCTGAGCTTGCAACTTACATTTCAGTGAGAAATGACGCAAAGGCTATTCATGACCACGGTTTAATGCAACATAGCTTATCGCATTGTTCTTTTGTTCTTATATTCCGTAAGTTAGAACTGTCGGTGATAATTACTGAAACAGGTTTTGTGAATATTTCTGCGAAATCTTTTTGCAACATTGGGAAGTCAAATGAACTCTCTATCAGTCTTCACTGTCGAATGGTTGTAAAGTAGTTCGTTTATCATTTGCACGTGGTATGACCATATATATATATCTGTGTGTGTGTGTGTGTGTGTGTGTGTGTGTGTGTGTGTGTGTGTGTGTGTGTTACGTCGAAAGGATTCATTGACCTGTATACCGATTGTTACTTCTGTCGTATATGAAAGCCGATCAGATATCAGAACATAGAGCGACGGTTCCAAACAATGGTGTGTCCTACAGTAATTTTGATGTCGCTTTGTGGCAACGTATGGTAATTGAATAAGTAATAGCTTCTCCTTCCAAAGAAAGAGGAATGATTCAGACGTAAGGCAGTTGCTGATAAGACGGAAATAGGATGTAATGTACGTTTAATTGTGGAGGGGGGAGGGGAAACTAAGGAGGTGGACATGTCGCCATATTTAGCCCTCACCTACTCACTTGAGGACGCTCTGCATAGCAGCCAACATAGCGGTATTATTAGTATTGATTGTGTGTAGTAGAAAGAGGCCAAAACCGTAATACTGACACTATCCTTCATGTTTTAACCACAAAGTAACTGTTATTGCTGTAATCCGTAGAGATAATCGCATCGACGCGGACTTTTCCCCACAAAGAAAATATAACCGCCTGTATTTGCATAGACGCAGACCTCTGCCTATATGCCTACGAGAAGAGCAAACGAATTTCTTGGACTGTTAAGTGTGTATAAATGATCCATGCACGCAGACCTGTATTTCCTCTCCTCGAGTCATCCTTCGCAAACAAATTAATGGCTACTCAGATCCGCAAATAATACGCGATGCAGCGGTCAAATTCAGCAACGGCTGTCAAAAAGATCAACATCATGAAAGAAACAAAAAAAGAACAGAAATATGGCATGTGGTGTATTTCACACATGTAAACAAAGACAAACCATGTGTGCTTTATAAAGTTTTCATGTTTTTTTTTTTGAGGTTAGAGAAGGTTTTATAACACCGACCTACTCAAGAAAGAAAGAAAGAAAGAAAGAAAACGAAACGGACAGATGCGAGTAGGTTTCGCTCTCTGAGGGTTCCGTAAAAATTTAATTATGTATATAACAATAATAATAATAATAATAATAATAATAATAACTTCGTGTGGGTCAGTCGCCTGGTGCGAGTTTTTCAAACGGACGCCACTTCAGGGACTTCCATGTCCCTAACCTGTCCTAGTTATCCAACCAGGGAAGAATCCGAACCATGTTTCGTTTCAGAAGATATCTCACGTCTTTGAATGGTGAAAGTTACGTTAAAATGAAAACTGAAAAATCCGTGGTTCGACCGAGATTCGTTCTTTCGGTTTCCAGGGGAGCGTTTTATTGCTAGACCACCATGCCCGACATGTATATAGATATTTCATCTACATGATTTGATGAGAGATTTTGTGAATGTCAAAACATGTGACATAAACGGCCATATCTTTTTATTGCATTGAGTTAGAAGCTTTAATTTTTTAGACGTACAGTATCATAGACCTCAGTATTTGACATAAATGGCAGCTTCATTCTCGTGAGAAAAAGGATTCTTAACAGTCGGATAGACATATGGACAAAGGCTTCGTTGTGACCGGTCGCAGTACGGAAACCTCAAAAAAAAAAAAGTATCCGCCCTAAGACGTATCCTCATTCATTCATGGAAAAATGAACAGAAATATGTCATCTGGTGTATTTCACACATGTAAACAAAGACAAACCATGTCTGCTTTATAAAGTTTTCATGTTATTTTTTCGAGGTTAGAGAAGGTTTTATAACACCGACCTAGTTAACAGCATTCACGTTTGCAGTGACTGCCAGCCGTTCTGATTTAAGATAACCGTAGCTCCTGCACATCACTTGAAACCAGTTATAGAAGAAACAGTCAAGTCCACGGTCAGTTTACTTCCCCGTCCTTGTCCAGCTTATCTGTCTCTAATGGATTCGACGACGACGGTATGTGGCTATAACCTTTCTAGTGTCAAAGATAAAGGAAAAGTTCGATACAGATTGTGTTCGAGTAAGAGAGAGAACTTTTACAAGGCTTTGCTCTGCCGGTCGTCCCTGCTGGTTCTGCTACCTGGGGAAGCATACACGTCGACGTATCGGCTGGTGCCGTAAAGACTGCGCCGCGCAACATGCATAATGTATCGCGCTGCTGCTGACGTCATCGCTGCAGTCTGCACTCCAGACGTCTGACTACCGTTCTCTTGCAGTCAGTGAAGCAAGTGTGGCCTTCCCCGCCGGTCCGACTGACAAAACGAACTCGTAACTTCCATTTGAAATTTTCTTTGCACACTTCATGGTTTTCGTTTGATTTTATACGCTTTTCACACTAAAAGAAATTTAAGATTTGTTTATCGCCGATTTAACTGCCAAGAAGTCGACAAAGAGGCACAACAGACAGCTGTATTAGCTGTACTTTGTAATTTTTAAATGGAGTACTAATTTTGTTATCGCTTATACATCGTCCTTAACTAAATTCATAATATTATAAGAGTAAGAGGAAAGTGAAAAATGGTTCAAATGGCTCTGAGCACTATGGGACTTAACATCTATGGTCATCAGTCCCCTAGAACTTAGAACTACTTAAACCTAACTAACCTAAGGACATCACACAACACCCAGCCATCACGAGGCAGAGAAAATCCCTGACCCCGCCGGGAATCGAACCCGGGAACCCGGGCGCGGGAAGCGAGAACGCTACCACACGACCACGAGCTGCGGGCAAGAGGAAAGTCATTTTTTGTTTTGTAAATAACTCCTATAATAGTATTCATGTTCGTGACCCACACGAAGATTTTCGCAACTGTTAAGTCACTGTAATGACCGTTAAATAAAACTTTGAACATGATAATCAGGAATTCACACTATTATCTTTACGACTTAGATAAGAACAAATGTTTCCATAATTTGCAACTGAATTTTATTTTCTTTTTAACGAAACATGTTTCACCTCTCAGTAATACTTATATGCCTTTAACCACATAAATAGTAATTGCTACAACTCAGCTATGCGTTTGAAGGGACAGTGCTCTCATCACCAGGTTGCTGATCCATAGTTTTTGGCGTTCATTAAAAAAATGAATAAATAAAAAATATAGTGTGCTGTGGGCCCGTGTCATACAGTCATACATAAAGTCGTTGACTTCACAACCGTGCAGTAGGCCTTGTCCTGTGTTCACTGGACGCTTCTCTTGATGTCCGGAGGTAGCTGTGAGCCACCATGTCTGAGGTACCACTGTGCATGTGTAGCTCCTGTTCATATTTCCACGTAAGTTATTTGGCCAACCTCTAGTTATTACTTCCATGGAATACCAAAGACTTCGAACTATTCATTTGCATTAAAATAATTTCAAAAAACTGTTAACAAATCTTGTTCAATTATCATTCATTTGAACATTAAGAACATTGTTAGTTTTCTTTTCGCATTTGGCTGTTCCTTATTCTTCTTCTCTCTTTTTCCGTCTGCAGAATTTATAAATCGTCTTCTATACCTTTTATGAGGTGACCTGTTCCATAAACGTGATGGGCTGCCGTTGACTTCTCGTAACTCTTCAATCTGACAGCGCCCTCGTTTTCTTTATACCTGGCCGAAAAAGTTCTCCCTGTCTGCGCAATATATTTGGCATCGCATGGCGTCTACTGTATTTTATACACTCCCGAACTTTCAGATTTGTTTGCCTTGCTGCAGATTATTATCGAATTGGGATGGTGCATCGTCATGTTGAAACCATATCCTCTCGTGATAGCTGATGTACAGGCTCCAAAACGTGTGACAGCGCATCTGGAAGCGCCACCAGCCAACGTGAATTGTTCACATACCAACAAATCCCTTTTGGTTGATTTTGTATAATTTCACACCACAAGTTGGGAGAGTTTTTTTGCTGGTGACCAGAGATGAGAATGGCGTAGGGGTTTTCTTCACTCCAGACGTGGCTGCTGCGGCAGCTGCAAAAGTCATCATAAATGAAAAGCCTCATTGTTGAACAATCCAGATTGTAGGGAGATCGACCGTGCACTACTGAACAGCATAACCCACTGAAATAAACGAATTGTGGGTTCAGAAGAATTTGTTCTCATTGGTTGCACACGTTATTTATCACGAAGCGTAACTGCTGCTCCATTCGAACTGTCCATGCCATATTATTCGTAGCTCGCAAGTTGACGGGTGCTTATTGGCGATTCTTTTTGCTCGCACCACCTAACGCATCTCGTCAAATTCTACTGTGCGAACAAATGTTTGTCGAGAATCTTGACTGGCTCTGTGTGGCTTGAGTGGCCCAGTTTCTGTCCACAGCTATAAATTTCTGCCAATTAGGATGACCTCCATTGCGAAACTTCCCTGTGTACATTAGTTAGGCTTGCAGTCACTATATCGTGCTCCTCCACAGATTAAAAGTATGTCTGCCGCGTCCTGCAAACAAGTGGTATTCCATTTTCGACTGCCAGTTGTGAACGTTAAACAGTGGTAATATCTTAATTAATAAAGACAATAAATTCCTTGAATTAGTCTGATTATTGTGAATTTTTCCGAATAAAACCATCTAGATGGGTTAATATATTTTTATTTATTATGGCGTGTTTCGCCTACGCCCATAATCAGCTCCTGTAACTGATATCAAAATAAGATTAGAATGATATATGTTTCATGTACTCACCAACCGCACTTTGCGTTGAACATATAAATGTGGCAAGAAGAGAACCCACCCCCTCCCCCTATCTTCGAAAGTAGCTGACATTAAGAGATGGCTCTCGTCTACGCAGCAACTATACAGCTTTTTACAGTACTTAATTGTAGTATGAAGAATGTGCTTGGTAATATAACTCAGTGTTCACTTGCATCGATCTGTAATTAAAAAATAGTTTACTCGTAGATACAGTGAACGGCAACTAACATCAGTTTTTGTAATGTCCAGTTTGGCTCTTTTTAGTGGTGTCTATAGATAAGTCCTAAAACTCTCTCTTGGACACGGTCATGTCTGGAGGTATTGTCCTTGTGATATTCACTGACCAACTAACTGACTGGAACCATGTGCCTGCTTATGTCTAGGTTTGGCGGGTAGGTGTCCACTTGGGAACTGTTTGTGTGACGTTAGGCAGAATCTTAACGTAGTTCTTATCGTGCTCCCTCGCTAGCAGTCTAACCTAAACTATGTTGCGCCTGAGTAATAGCACACTTGGCGTTCTTCCACGTAGGCCGTGTCTTGTATCTTCTGGGAACACAAGTGTTGCATTTACACATTACCAGCTGACAAAAGTAATAATATACCCAATGAAACTTAGAACTCTTGAAAGAAGGCTCGGTACATACTGCAAAAAAAACAGTGTCGATTCATTGCTTCAACTGGCGGCTCATTAAAAATGTAAAAAAATAGGTTTTGTCGTAACAGACACTGAACTTTTTACCATGCAAAATCGGCAAAGAGCCATACGTTTTGAGAATTTTATTTAGACATCCAGTTTCAGCATCTCATTAATGCCATCTTCAGACTCGTGTGCACACCATGTAAAGACAGTCAGATATATCGATACCTGCATCACAGGAGTCATAGATATCAGCATTCCGTAAATTCGTTTCTGGAGCCTTTACTTCGAAGACTGGTTGTTGTCGAGTCTTCGAAGTAAACACTCCAGAAACGAATTCACGGAATCTTTATATTCTCAAAATGTACGGCTGTTTGAAGATTTCCTTTAACAAATATTTGACCGGTCGCTGTCCCGTATCCACAAGGGATGAACAGAGACACTGTACTTCGTTTTAAGAGCTCTAAATGTAAGTATTCATTGGTGAATTTTTACTTTTGACGACTGATAATGTATATAGACCACTTATCATTCTAGTGTTGCTTCAGTCTCAATTACAGTAGTCGAATCATGTAATAAATACAGAAACAACGGGTAGACATAAAGTTTTAACTACCACCTTGAAAAAATAAACTTCCGTGATTAATCTGATTGTTTGCAGGGACATGCCTGCAGCGCTAGTACGCGTAGAAAACCCCGCGCCACTTTATCACAGCACGCTGCTAGAGGAGCAAAACATAATGGCACAGTACGTTGATAAAGTGGAGAAATAACTCATTTTTTAGAGTTGGTCATGAAGTTTTCACTATCACCTCTCGTAGGTGAAGGGATATAGACTTGTCAGTTTAGTGCTGCAAACGTTACGAACCCGTACGTCATATGCGTTGGTGACTAAAGACCTTATATTGCATAACTTTCATTTCTGGACATTCCTTTTCTGGGGGTCATCAGTCTTCTGGCTGGTTAGATGATCGTCACGAGCTCCTCTCCTGTGCGAACCTCTTAATCTCAGAATAGCACCAAACGTCCTTAATCATTTGTCGGATACATTCCAGTTCATGTCTTCCTACACTTTTTACCGTTTGTAGCTCCCTCTAGTATCATGAAAGTTATTGCCTCATATCTTAACGCATATTCTGTCGTCGGGTGTATCTTCGCCCTGTCAATGTTTTCCTGATGTTCATTTCCTCCTCGATTCTGCGGAAATCCAATTCATTTCTTGTCTTTCGAGCCCATCATATTTTCACCATGCTTCGGTAGAACTACATCTCAGACACTTCCGATTCTTTAGTTTTCCCACACTCCACAATACACTCTCATAGATTTTCTGTTCTCCAAAAGTACATTCTCAGAAATTTGTTTCTCAAATTGAGGCCTATGCGTCATACTAGCAGACATCTTTCCGCCTGAAATGGTCTCTTTCCCTGTGTTGGCCTAATTTGTGTGTCTCCTTGCCTCGACCGTAATGTCTTATTTTACTTCAAAGGTCGCAGAATTGATCCACTTCGTCCACTTGTTGCTTACTACTTTTGCTATTAAGTTTTTCGTTAATCTGACTTCTGCTACTTCTCATTGCATTCGTCTTTCTTCGGTTTACTCTCAATTCACATTCTGTACTCATTAGACCGTACATTCCGTTCAACAGGTCTTGTAATTTTTCTTCACTTTCACCGAGGATAGCAATGACATTAGTGAATCTATTACTGAATCTGGTGGCTCCTGAATTTTAATCGCGCTCCTGAAGCTTTCTGTTATTTCCATCATTGCTTCTTCTAGGTACATATTTAACAGTAGATGTGAGTGGAGCTGTGGACGCTAGGAAATGGAGTGCGAAGTGGAGAAATCGGAACATTTCTGACATATTCTTCTGTTTGAGTTCAGTAGAGGGGTGGCAGCAGCGGAGGCAGGGAGTACCATTTGCGACGTGTGTATGGATAATGCGATTGGACAGAGCACGGTAAGAAAATACTTTTCTCGTTCTGGGAAGGATCGTTTTGACATTCGTGCCTCCCCACGTTCAGGAAGACCCTCTGGGTTATATGGAGATCTTGAAATGCATTAATCCACCATTATCCACGTCAGTGTATTCGATAACTAGCAGATGTGACGAACTGTGATCATTTCACCATCGTGCAACACTTTCATGCAGTGAGGAAGTTTCAAAAAATTCGGTTGTGTGGGTCACAATCACAAAAATCAACGGGTGGTCATAAGTGCACTCTGCTTGCACGTCATCATTTGGCTTGTGAATAACACCGACCATTCTAATCCTGTATAATTACTGATGACGAGAAATGTTATCTTTATGGTTGTTGCTGTTGTTGTTGTTGTAGTTGTTGTTGCGGTCTTCAGTCCTGAGACTGGTTTGATGCAGCTCTCCTTGCTACTCTATCCTGTGCCAGCTTCTTCATCTCCCAGTACCTACTGCAGCCTACATCCTTCTGAATCTGCTTAGTGTATACATCTCTTGGTCTCCCTCTACGATTTTTACCCTCCACGCTGCCCTCCAATACTAAATTGGTGATCCCTCGACGTCTCAGAACATGTCCTACCAACCAATCCCTTCTTCTAGTCAGGTTGTGCCACAAGCTCTTCTCCTCTCCAATTCTATTCAATACCTCCTCATCAGTTACATGATCTACCCATATAATCTTCAGCATTCTTCTGTAGCACCACATTTCGAAAGCTTCTATTCTCTTCTTGTCTAAACTATTTATCGTCCATGTTTCACTTCCATACATGGCTACACTCCATACAAATACTTTCAGAAACGACTTCCTGACATTTAAATCTATACTCGATGTTAACAAATTTTTCTTCTTCAGAAACGCTTTCCTTGCCATTGCCAGTCTACATTTTATAACCTCTGTACTTCGACCATCATCAGTTATTTTGCTCCCCAAATAGCAAAACTCCTTTACTACTTTAAGTGTCTCATTTCCTAATCTAATTCCCTCAGCATCACCTGACTTAATTCGACTACATTCCATTATCCTCGTTTTGCTTTTGTTGATGTTCACTTATACCCTCCTTTCAAGACACTGTCCATTCCAATCAACTACTCTTCCAAGCCCTTTGCTGTCTCTGACAGAATTACAGCGTTATCGGCGAACCTCAAAGTTTTTATTTCTTCTCCATGTATTTTAATACCTACTCTAAACTTTTCTTTTGTTTCCTTTATTGCTTGTTCAATATACAGATTGAATAACATCGGGGAGAGGCTACAACCCTGTCTCACTCCCTTCCCAACCACTGCTTCCCTTTCATACCCCTCGACTCTTATAACTGCCATCTGCTTTCTGTACAAATTGTAAATAGCCTTTCGCTCCCTGTATTTTACCTCTGCCGCCTTTAGAATTTGAAAGAGAGTATTCCAGTCAACATTGTCAAAAGCTTTCTCTAAGTCTACAAATGCTAGAAACGTAGGTTTGCCTTTCCTTAATCTTTCTTCTAAGATAAGTCGTAGGGTCAGTATTGCCTCACGTGTTCCAACATTTCTGCGGAATCCAAAGTGATCTTCGCTGAGGTTGGCTTCTACCAGTTTTTTCCATTCGTCTGTAAAGAATTCGCGTTAGTATTTTGCAGCTGTGACTTATTAAACTGATAGTTCGGTAATTTTCACATCTGTCAACACCTGCTTTCTTTGGGATTGGAATTATTATATTCTTGTTGAAGTCTGAGGGTATTTCGCCTGTCTCATACATCTTGCTCATCAGATGGTAGAATTTTGTCACGATTGGCTCTCCCAAGGCCATCAGTAGTTCTAATGGAATGTTGTCTACTCCAGGGGCCTTGTTTTGACTCTGGTCTTTCAGTGCTCTTTCAAACTCTTCACGCAGTATCATATCTCCCATTTCATCTTCATCTACATCCTTTTTACATGTCCATAATATTGTCCTCAATTACATCGCCCTTGTATAGACCCTCTATATACTCCTTCCACCTTTCTGCTTTCCTTTCTTTGCTTAGAACTGGGTTTCCATCAAAGCTCTTGATATTCATGCAAGTGTTTCTCCTTTCTCCAAAGGTCTCTTTAATTTTCCTGTAGGCAGTGTCTATCTTCCCCCTAGTGAGATAAGCCTCTAAATCCTTACATTTGTCCTCTAGACATCCCTGCTTAGCCATTTTGCACTTCCTGTCTTTATGGTAACATAAGGAAAAGAAAGGAATGGTTGAGCCCAAACAAAGCAGCAACTCCCCGTACAAAGACGATGTGTTGTACCACGATCTACTTGCCCGAAGTGGAACCATCATTTCTGACATTTGTTGTCAACTACTGAGACGTCTTGCAGACACAATCCAAGAACAACGTCCAGGAAGACTGCGTGAAGTGATGCTATTCCACGATTACGGCCTCCCGCATTCGTTTAGACTGACAGAAAGCACTATACAGACGTTGGGTTTGGAGATCGTCTCACATGCACCTTATTCACCTGATCTTGCGCCTCAGATTTTCACCTTTCCCGTACTCTATCGAACGATCTTCAAGGGACTTCCTTTTCGAATTAAAGTGCGCTCCGAATATGGCTCGACTAGTTACGAGTGTTTTCTACAGTCGCGTCTTAAAAAAACTATCCCAGCATTGTGAGACTGTTGTAAATAGAGAAGGAAAATACTGAGTGATCAAAAAGTCAGTATAAATTTGAAAACTTAATAAACCACGGAATAATGTAGATAGAGAGGTAAAAATTGACATACATGCTTGGAATGACATGGGCTTTTATTAGAACAAAAAAAAAAAAAAAAAAAACGCGTGCAAGATCTATTGCGCGCGTCGTTTGGTGATGATCGTGTGCTCAGCCGCCACTTTCGTCATGCTTGGCCTCCCAGGTCCCCAGACCTCAGTCCGTGCGATTATTGGCTTTGGGGTTTCCTGAAGTTGCAAGTGTATCGTGATCGACCAACATCTCTAGGGATGCTGAAAGACAACATCCGACGGCAATGCCTCATCATAACTCCGGACATGCTTTACAGTGCTGTTCACAACATTATTCCTCGACTACAGCTGTTGTTGAGGAATGATGGTGGACATATTGAGCATTTCCTGTAAAGAACATCATCTTTGCTTTGTCTTACTTTGTTATGCTAATTATTGCTATTCTGATCAGATGAAGCGCCATCTGTCGGAAGTTTTTTGAACTTTTGTATTTTTTTGGTTCTAATAAAACCCCATGTCATTCCAAGCATGTGTGTCAATTTGTAACTCTCTATCTACATTATTCCGTGATTTATTCAGTTATCAAATTAATACTGACTTTTTGATCACCCGGTATATTATTGACGACTGAAGTCTCTGCTAGATGTCCTCAGAATAGCCTGTTAAGTATTCTCGCCGGCCTGCTGTTGTGAGTGACGTGCCACGTGCGCTGTCCGTTGCCGCAGATCGTGGTGGTGTGGGCGCACGAGCGCGCGCCGCCCGGCCGTTCGCGCTGGCCCTCCCTGGGCCACGTGCCGCTGACGGTGCTCTCGCAGCCGCAGGGCCAGGGCCAGGGGCCGGCGGGCATCGGGCGCCGCTTCCAGCCGCACCCGCTGCTGCAGTCGGACGCCGTCCTCTCGCTCGACGAGGACTGCCTGCTCACCACCGACGAGGTCGACTTCGCCTTCGCCGTCTGGCAAGCCTTCCCCGACCGCATCGTCGGCTACCCCGCGCGCTCGCACTACTGGGACGACGCCAAGGTGAGCCTTCGCTTCCACTTCTATACTTTCCACTACGCTGAAGGAGGTACAACGCGGCTATACTGTAGCCTAAACGTTGGCACCAATATTAATATTTTTGTGCCCGCCCGGTTAGCCGTGCGATCTAACGCGCTGCTTCCCGAGCAGGAAGGCGTGCCGGTCCCCGCCACGAATCCGCCCGTCGGTTTAGTGTCGAGGTCCGGTGTGCCGGCCAGCCTGTAGATGGTTTTTAAAGCGGTTTTCAATCTACCTCGGCGAATGCGGGCTGGTCCCCTTATTCCGCCTCAGTTACATTGTCGGCGACTGCTGCGCAAACACACACACACCCACCCACACACACACACACACACACACACACACACACACACACACACACACACCCACACACCACACTTACTCTACCACGCAAACATTTGGGGTTGCACTCGTCTGGTACGACACGTTCCCGGGGGAGTCCACTGGGGGCCGCCGGCCGGAGTGGCCGAGCGGTTCTAGGCGCTACAGTCTGGAGCCGAGCGACCGCTACGGTCGCAAGTTCGAATCCTGCCTCGAGCATGGATGTGCGTGATGTCCCTAGGTTAGTTAGGTTTAATTAGTTCTGAGTTCTAGAAGAGTGACGATCTCAGAAGTTAAGTCGCATAGTGCTCAGAGCCATTTTTTTTTCCACTGGGGGCCGAACCGCACAATAACCCTGGGTTCGGTGTGGGGTGGTTGGACTGCTGTGATTTATTGTGGAGTTGTGAACCACTGAGGGCTAGGGGGGGGAGGTTCAAAAATGGCTCTGAGCACTATGGGACTTAACATCTGAGGTCATCAGTCCCCTAGAACTTAGAACTACTTAAACCTAACTAACCTAAGGAAATCACACACAGCAATGGCCGCGGCAGTATTCGAACCTGCGACCTTAGCGGTCGCGCGGTTCCAGACTGAAGCGCCTAGAACAGCTCGGCCACAACGGCTGGCACGGGGTGGGGGGTGGCGGCGAAACCTCTCCGTCGTTTCTAAGTCCCCAGTTTAATGCATATTAATATTTACAGGAATTCTGACCAAGTGGCTTTTAATATAAAAATATACCTGTTGCATAGAATTTAATTAAGACCACTGGTAAGGTATCAGAATGCGTTTGCTTCTGGCAAGCGTGGTTGTTCCAGACGCATAAGGACACACAATTTAACACTTAGTAAGAACTGGCATCGTTACAAATAAACAAATGGGAAGCATGAAGAGTCATTATTAGACAAATACGAGGCGTGTGAGACCGACAAGACTGCTAGCGATCTGGAAATGCTGTGTTGTTCTACTTGTGTAGACTGGTGTGTTCCCTTTCAGATGTTCAGTCCGAGCTCCGTACAGCCATCACGTGATTTTTGAGAGCGCCCACAGTGAAGTTTTTATGTTGTGTGTGTGCTTTACGAAAATGGAACAGTGGAATTTAGACCAACGTTTTGAAACAGGCCTGTAAGGAACATTCCTTATCAAGAGCACAAGTGTTTCGCTGCACAAATCAATTTTAGAAGTCAGAGAAGGTGTTGAAGATGAACCTCGCTGAGGAAAAACCTTCAACTTCAAAGACCGACCAAAACGTCGAATATATACGCGCTCTTGTGCGATCAGACCGACGTTTAACAATAAGGGTGGGCGACCTGTTAAACTTAGACATTTGGACAAAATTTTGATTGAAGTTACGCATATGCGAAAGGTTTGTGCCAAAATGGTACCGAAAGATCTTACAACCGAGCAGGTCTATCGAAGTAACGTGTGTGTTGATCTTCTTGAGAGGATTGACGATTACCACAAATGGTTCAGTTTTGTGATCACAAGTGATGACACCTGCATTTTTGATTACGATCCTGAGACAAAGCGGCGAAGTGAGACAGTTGCTCGAACGAAAAAAATCTTGTTTCTTTAAAGTCAGTACCGCCATTAGACTGATGTTTATTTGCAGTGTCACATTAACACTTACGCGATCATGATTTCGGCTTCAAAGTACCATTATCAAGTGTTTTAAGTGTTATGCAGTGGCTACGATAGCATACTCTCTTATTTAAAACACACTATTAGACACTCGTCCTCCTGGACGGGGGCAATATCATTTTCGAACATAACCTCACTGGCACGCTCTTTCACACTTGTAATATGCCTATTCAACGCTGCATATTCAGTGATTTGTCTACTGACCAGACCGTTAGTCATTATTTTGAAGTGATTTGCATCTGTTGACATATAAGTTTACTGAGCTGTTTATCTTGATGATGGCTTCATTGTCTTATTTAGAGGCATGATAATGTCCGTGGGTCTTCTTCTAGTACGGAGAAGATTAACTGATGAAAGGGTTGTAAAGATCGGGTGATTCTCGATGTACTGAATCGAGTTTTAAGTGTTTGTATTCTGCAGCATTTTACGTATTATGAATAAACCCAACCAGTAATACATCTTCTTCCTGTAATCTCACAAACAACTCAACTTCCATTTACAGCCACCTCCTGCCAAGTCTGTACAAAATGAAGAACAATAGAGATACTCTACAAAGCAAAGAGTTCACATCTTCGTCAGAGGCAATCTCTGGTACATATTTAGCAAAATAAACAGAAATGAATTTACAAAGTTTTCAAGCAACATAATTCAGAATTGTTTTAGATACGTGGAATATGAATATTTAGGTGTGAAGTAATTTTTATGGTCATGTATGATAGTGGGACCTCTAATGTATCACTGGCTTAATTACGTTACACACATTGTAGGAAATTGTGTGAATGATATAAGAAGTGAGAGGTATAGCTAACAGTTATGCCATTGTCATTAACATCGTGCTGCCAAAATGCTTGGTCTATTGGAATAAAAACGTGTCTGAAGCTAAAAAAGTTTTATTTTATGAACCTCATAAAATGTAAAAAAAATTAAGTTGTTGTTGTTGTTATTATTAATCATGTTGTTAATTATACATAAAGGGAGAGTCAAGAGGAAAGGTATATGCTTTGAGAGGTCATAATATTGGTGATTCTGACCAAATAATCATCTGAACGTGTGTCCTTTTCTTAAGCGCATTCGATATACAACTCTTCGAAAATAATGGACGTCAGTCGCGTGTCGTCCTTCACCAGCACTCACATGCGAACACAACCAAAGCGACATTCGATTACGTAGTGTTGTCTTGACTGACCATAGGTCATTTTTCTGAAACCACGCAATTTTTCTCGTGTACACAGTGACTTACTGGGTCTGCTACTCCCAGCAGTAGGGTTCTGTTATGTTCTCAGGGTAACAGACTCGTACACCCTGTGGCCAGATGCTACTCCAGTTACAGACATTTCGACGGAAACAACAGCCAATACATTCGTTACTACATGGAACTTTTAGCTCGTATTTTTTACGCGTGTGGTCAAGTAAAGGACCGTACGAATGAGCTCAGATCAGCATCACAGCTGCTGCCTAAAAGAGCTGCATTGAAGGTAACAGTGGACTTTCTGAACCTCTTCTGTGAGGAAATGTACACTATTGAATAAAACATAGATAAAAATGTTTCATTTACGATGACCTGCATTTGTCTTGTTCCCCTCTGTTTTCATCAGTTTCTTCAAAAACTGTTAAGAACATGACATATGTTTATACGATGTTTTTTGTTCAGAATCACTAATACTATCACCCCTCAAAGCCTATACCTTTCCTTCTAACTCACCTTGTTTAGTGATAATTGGTTCTCTAATATACACAAAAGTAAATCAGAGCGTTTGTAGAACTTAAAAGCTTGAGAAAGTTTTGTTGTGCGTGATCAATGTAACATGGGTCCTGCAGGTTTTATTCATGTCACATTAAATACAAGCAGATAAATAAATCTCTATTTCCTTCAGTTGAAAATTTTAGGAAAATGCCTCCATTTGCAATGTTGTAAGAAGAAATGTTTCATCATGGTGGTTCCAAAGCGAAATACGAAAACCTTAGTTTCTTTAGTAGGACTGAAAAGAATTTAGAAAAATGTGATCTGGCGCACACAGTTTTTTGAGATATGTTGCATGTTATAACGTACTGTGTGGTTTTCCAGGGCACCTGGGGCTACACGTCCAAGTGGACCAACGACTACTCGATCGTGCTGACGGGCGCGGCGTTCTACCACCGCTACTACAACTATCTGTACACGTACTGGCTGAGCCCGCTGCTGCACAAGACGGTGGAGCAGTCGCAGAACTGCGAGGACATCCTCATGAACTTCCTCGTGTCGCACGTGACGCGCCGGCCGCCCATCAAAGTGACGCAGCGCAAGCAGTACAAGGAGCAACCGCCGGGCGGAGCCAGGTGGGCCACAACCCGCTTCACTCTCTGGGCCAGGGGTAGTAGTGGGGAGCGACAGCCAGTAGCGGCCGGGGTTGTGGGATGCTTTACTTCTTATTTTCGTTTATTGGTGGCTGTCATCAGAGGACTGTCATAAAATTGTTTTACTTTGTTTGATGAGACCCGCCACGAATTCGTCTCCTGTGTCAGCCACCTCATCTCAGAGTGGTACTTGTATCGATCATCCTCAGTTTGTTGAATATATTCCGATCTCTATTTCCCTTGAAAGCTTTTACTCTCCACAGCTCTGCCATGTATCATGAAAGTTATTCCTTCAGCACCTAACACAGTGGTTCCCAACCTTTCTGAGACAATTACCTATGAGTGCGCCCAGATATTAGGTACTTCTTAGGTACTATCTTTCTCCTCCCCTCCCCCACCATCACTACCACCACAGTCTCAACCATTCCAACAACAACAATCATCATCGAGATTAGATCCTAACTGAAACTGAGAATCAAGAAAAATCTATTTGAAAGATAAGCCATATGGTACTTTCTCTAGTTGTTTTATTAAAGCGGTAACTAATGAGTTAAAGCTACAATTGGTACCACTTTTTCTAACAATCTTTTTTTATAGAATGATGAAGTAATTCTCAGCACGTCGCAAGTGCTACCTAATAACTCCTCCTCAGAAAGGAAAGCTAGCTATCCACATTGAGGGTAGGCACTTGTTACAAAACATGCTTCCTCTCCCTAGCGGTAGTTGCTTCCCCCACACCATGCACCCTCATTTAAAATAAGTCAAGTATACATATATACATAGGCTTATGCTTATAAATCATTTGCTTAAGTTCTCCTTACTTCTCAACTGGCAGATATTGGAAAGACTGCAGGATACCTATGCTTTGCACCTGACCACTGACACTAGTAATAATAATAATAATAATAAATCCCGTGGAGGCCCGGGAAAAGAACAGGCCTGCGGTATGTTCTGCCAGTCGTAAAAGGCGACGAAAAGAACAAACCACTAATAGGGCTAACCCCCCTTTTAGTGTGATTACTTGGTTCAGGACAGAACTAAAGAAGCCTCGGACAAGCGCCGTCATGGTCGGGGACGACGCTTGAACCCTATGCCCGCCCACAATGGTAACGACACTGCTAGCCAACTGGAAAATGATTTAAATCCAAATACAGGTGTTTTGCAGGATATGCTTCCTGCAACCACCCTAGAAGGAAAACAAAGACGAGGATGAGATGGTCAGATGAAGTTAATCGACACCTCATGTTCTGTTATTACCAAGCAACAAACCTAGGAACCAACACAACTGGATACAGATCACAAGTATACACAACATTTATTACCAGATACCCGGAATTAAAATTTTTAACAGAACAACGACTAGCTGATCAGATCCGTGTAATAATAAAAAATAACAGGATACCCCAGTCAGAATTAGAAAACATCAAACAACAAGTACAACAAATGCTGGAACAAAATAATGTGCAATCAGAAGAAGAAGAAAATGCAGTAATGGACTCAAACATCCCAGAGCAAACAAACAAAGACCAACACGCATCAATTAAGCAATCAGAGGAAAACGAAATCTTAAGACAGCCACCAGAACAAGCACAAATAGAACACGAAGAGACACACGTGTTAGATATAGAGGAGAAATTTCAGCTGACATATATAGAATACAAAGACACAAATACAGACATCAGACCATTCTTGCATAGACCGCCAAATAACCCACAAGTCGAAACAACAATAAAAACTATCAACACAATCATATACAACAAAATAAATGAAAATACAACTATGGAAGAGTTACAACTACTGGTTTATATAGGATCACTCACTACACTAAATATACACACTAGGCAGAGATCAGAACAAACCAACACACGGAAGAAACCCACAAAACCAGCATGGCAACACAGCCTACAGATCAGAATAGAAAAACTGAGAAAAGACATTGGACAGCTAACACAATTTATAAGAAATGAAATATCAGACAAAAAACGAAAAAAGTTAGGTAAAATCTCACAACAAGAAGCAATAGAGCAATTAGGTGAAAAGAAGCAGAAATTACAAGCATTGGCCAAACGACTTAGAAGATACAAAAAAAGGGAAAATAGAAGGAAACAAAACCAAGCATTCAACACAAACCAAAAGAGATTTTACCAAACAATAGATAACACACACATTAAAATAGACAATCCACCAAACGTAACAGACATGGAACACTTCTGGAGCAACATATGGTCAAACCCGGTACAACATAACAGGCATGCACGGTGGATACAAGCAGAAACAGACACATACAAGATGATACCACAAATGCCTGAAGTGATAATTTTGCAACATGAAGTCACCCGAGCAATTAGTTCTACACACAATTGGAAAGCCCCTGGAAATGATAAAATAGCAAATTACTGGCTAAAGGAGTTCACCTCAACACATTCACATCTAACTAAATTATTTAACAGTTACATTGCAGACCCATACACATTCCCTGATACACTTACACATGGAATAGCCTATCTGAAACCTAAAGATCAAGCAGACACAGCAAACCCAGCTAAATATCGCCCCATAACATGCCTACCAACAATCTACAAAATATTAACTTCAGTCATTACACAGAAATTAATGACACATACAACACAGAACAAAATTATAAATGAAGAACAAAAAGGCTGCTGCAAAGGAGCACGAGGATGTAAAGAGCAACTGATAATAGATACAGAGGTGACATATCAAGCTAAAACTAAACAAAGGTCGCTACACTACGCATACATTGATTACCAAAAAGCCTTTGATAGTGTACCCCACTCATGGTTACTACAGATATTGGAAATATACAAAGTAGATCCTAAATTGATACAGTTTCTAAACATAGTAATGAAAAACTGGAAAACCACACTTAATATTCAAACAAATTCAGATAACGTCACATCACAGCCAATACAGATTAAGCGTGGAATATACCAAGGAGACTCATTAAGTCCTTTCTGGTTCTGTCTTGCTCTGAACCCACTATCCAACATGCTAAATAATACAAATTATGGATATAATATTACTGGAACATACCCACACAAAATCACACATTTGCTATACATGGATGATCTAAAACTACTGGCAGCAACCAATCAACAACTCAACCAATTACTAAAGATAACAGAAGTATTCAGCACTGATATAAATATGGCTTTTGGAACAGACAAATGTAAGAAAAATAGCATAGTCAAGGGAAAACACACTAAACAAGAAGATTACATATTGAATAACCACAGTGACTCCATAGAAGCGATGGAAAAAACGGATGCCTATAAATATCTAGGATACAGACAAAAAATAGGAATAGATAATACAAATATTAAAGAAGAACTAAAAGAAAAATATAGACAAAGGCTAACAAAAATACTGAAAACAGAATTGACAGCAAGAAACAAGACAAAAGCTATAAATACTTATGCTATACCAATATTGACCTACTCATTTGGAGTAGTGAAATGGAGTAACACAGACCTAGAAGCACTCAATACACTTACACGATCACAATGCCACAAATATAGAATACATCACATACATTCAGCAACAGAAAGATTCACATTAAGCAGAAAGGAAGGAGGAAGGGGATTCATCAACATAAAAAACCTACATTATGGACAGGTAGACAATTTAAAAAATTCTTTCTAGAACGAGCAGAAACTAGCAAAATACACAAAGCAATCACTCATATAAATACATCGGCTACACCACTGCAATTTCATAACCACCTTTACAACCCTTTAGATCACGTAACATCAACAGATACGAAGAAAGTAAATTGGAAAAAGAAAACAGTACATGGCAAGCACCCGTATCATCTAGCACAGCCACACATCGATCAAGACGCATCCAACACATGGCTAAGAAAAGGCAATATATACAGTGAGACGGAAGGATTCATGATTGCAATACAGGATCAAACAATAAACACCAGATATTACAGCAAGCATATTATTAAAGATCCCAATACCACAACAGATAAATGCAGACTTTGCAAACAACAAATAGAAACAGTAGATCACATCACAAGTGGATGTACAATACTAGCAAATACAGAATACCCCAGAAGACATGACAATGTAGCAAAAATAATACATCAACAACTTGCCTTACAACATAAACTTATAAAACAACACGTTCCCACATACAAGTATGCACCACAAAATGTACTGGAGAATGATGAATACAAATTATACTGGAACAGAACCATTACAACAGATAAAACAACACCACATAACAAACCTGACATCATACTCACCAATAAAAAGAAGAAATTAACACAACTAATCGAAATATCCATACCCAATACAACAAATATACAAAATAAAACAGGAGAAAAAATTGAAAAATACATCCAACTGGCTGAGGAAGTCAAGGACATGTGACATCAGAATAAAGTTGACATTATACCAATTATACTATCAACTACAGGAGTCATACCACACAATATCCACCAGTACATCAATACAATACAGCTACATCCAAACTTATATATACAATTACAGAAATCCGTAATTATTGATACATGTTCAATTACCCGAAAGTTCCTAAATGCAATATAACATATACCGTACAGTTAAAAGGAAGTGACGCTTGATCAAGGTCCGCGTCACGTCCCATTTTTAACCAGACTTAACGTCTGAGAAAGTAAAGAAATAATAATAATAGAGTTATGGCCTACAGCAGTGTAATGGCTGTTTCATAGTTACTGTTTTGTTGTGCTGTTAGTGCTTTTTCTTTTATGTGGCCCATCACGAAGTCCTCTCCTGTGCCAATCTTTTCATTTCAGAGTAGCAATTGCAGCCTCTGTCCTCAGTTATCTGCTGGATGTACTCCAATCTCTGTCTTCGTCTACACTTTTCCCCCTTTACAGCTCCCTCTAGTACTATGAAAGTTATTCCCTGATGTCTTAACAGATGTCCTATCATCCTTTCCCTTCTCCTTGTCAGTGTTTTCCACATATTCCTTTCATCTCCCATTCTGCGCAAAAGTTCCTCTTTCCTTACCTTATTAATCCCCCTAATTTTCAAAAAATGGTTTTAATGACTCTGAGAACTACGGGACTTAACATCTGAGGTCATCAGTCCCCTAGAACTTAGAACTACTTAAACCTAACTAACCTAAGGACATCACACACATCCATGCCCTAGGCAGGATTCGAACCTCCGACCGTAGCGGTCGAGCGGTTCCAGACTGAAGCGCCTAGAACCGCTCGGCCATTCCAGCCAGCCCTAATTTTCAACATTCGTCTGTAGCACCACATCTCAAATGCTTCAGTTCTCTTTTGTTCCAGTTTTCCCATAGTCCGTGTTTCACTAACATACAATGCTGTGCTCCAAACGTACATTCGCAGAAATTCCTTCCTCAAATTAAGGCTTATGTTTGATACTAGTAGACTTCACTTGGCCAGGAATGCCCTTTTTTGCCATTGCTAGTCTACTTTTGATGTCCTCCTTGCTCCGTCCGTCATCGGTCATTGTGCTGCCTAAGTAGCAGAATTCCTTAACTTCATCTACTTCGCGACCATGAATCCTGACGTTGAGTTTCTGGCAGTTCTCATTTGTGCTACTTTTCAATTCTTTCGTCTTTCTTCGATTTACTTTCACTCCATATTCTGTACTCATTAGACTGTTCATTCCATTCGACAGATCCTATTATTCTTCTTCACGTTCACTCAGGATAGCAAAGTCATCAGCCAATCGCATCATTGATACCCTTTTACCTTGAATTTTAATTCCAGTCTTGAACTTTTCTTTTATTTCCATCATTGCTTCTTCGATGTATACGGTGAACAGTAGGGGCGAAAGATTACATCCCTGTCTTACATCCTTTTTAATCCGAGCATTTCGTTCTTAATCGTCCATTCTTATTATTACCCCCTGCGGGTTCGGGGGTTAGAATAGGCCCGTGGTATTCCTGCCTGTCGTAAGAGGGGACTAAAAGGAGTCTCAAACGTTTCGGCCTATATGTGAAGGTCCCCTCTCGTGTTTGACCTCCATCTTTCCAAATTCTTCCGCAGAGTGAGCCAATTGGGGAAGGGCGCCTTGCGTGGTGCATTTTGTCCATCGTGCATTGAGACCTCTAGCCAAATTTATCGACGTCGCATTGCCGTCCCGCTCGTTTTCCATCTCTTGGGCGAGGATGCGTTCCTGGGTGCATTTCCACTATGCACTGCGCAGTGTTGCTTTTTGCGGAGGCGACGACCATGGACTTTATTGCACCTAATGTCCAGCATGGTAGCCAGTCCGTTGTTGTGGGGCCGCCATGTAACCTGTTGGTTGTAGCCACCTGACAACACAGGGATCGCTCTACTGATGCCTGCGCCGTTAACTCCCCACCTAAGACAAGGAGTAGATGCCCATCTCCCTGGGGCATCAGGACTCCCGGCAATGGCCATCCTGCCAGGTGGCCCTTGCTGTGGCTGGGTGGCGCCCGTGGGGAGGGCCCTTGGTCGGAGTAGGTGGCATCAGGGTGGATGACACGCAATGAAGCGTGGCACATCTTCTCTTGCTGGTGGCCAGCCACCAGCAGTCTCTACGTTCGAGGGCTCACTTTAAAGCTAATGTGTATGACCCCAAATCGTTGCCCTCCCTGGCCATACAATGGGAGGAATGAAAGGCTATGAAAGACAGCTAAACGTATTCGCCCCAGTATCTCGTCTGTACCAGAGCTGACAGGAAATCCTTTTTGTCCGTGAAGCCTCAGTTCTTTGTAGAGCATTAAGAGGACAAGTTCGGGGAGGTGGAGGGCTTGTCCAAAATGGGGTCAGGGTCAGTCTTGATAAAAACTGCATCCTCTGCACAGTCATGAGCCTTGCTCGCTTTACGAAGCTGGGGGATGTTTATGTTACTATCACCGCCCATAAAAGCTTAAATATGGTCCAGGGCACTATTTTCCATAGAGATCTTCTTTTACAGTCCAATAACGAGCTGTGCGCCAACTTAGAGCGACAAGGTGTCCATTTCGTGCGACGCGTCCACCGGGGTCCGAGGGATCGTGAAGTTGCCACTGGTGCCTTCGAGGGTGACACATTACCTGAGAAGGTCAAGGTGATCGTCCACCGTTGTGATATATCCCTCCCCTGATGCGGTGCTTCAAGTGTTGGAAGTTCAGCAATATGTCTCCCTACTGTGCTTCCAGCCTCATATGTCGCGATTATGGTCGACCATCCCATCCTGATACTCCATGTGCCCCACCTCCCATCTGTGTCAGCTGTGGAGAGCACCATCCCCCTTGCGCGTGGACTGTAGGATTCTACAGAAGGAATGGAAAATAATGGAATACAAGACCCTGGATCGACTGACCTACACTGAGGCTAAGCGGAAATTTGAACGACTTCATCCAGTACACATGATGTCGTCTTATGACACCACTGTCACTCCTGCTACAATTCCCATAGCTGCACCACATACCGTCAGCTTTCAGAGCCAGAGGACCACACCTGCCCCGTTGATGGTGGGGGCCACTTCTCTCTCTGTTGCTCCCGCACCACCTACCTCGGGAGTAGCACCCCCTCAACCACCGGGGACACCAGTCCCCACTTCTAAGCCAGAGAAGCGTAAGTCTTCTTCGCCTTCTCTCGCTCGGAAGGGATCCCTTGGGTCACTCCCTTCCCAGGTTCCTACGAGCGGCACAGTAGACACCCACCGGTGGCTGAAGAAGCCACAGGTCACTCACTGGTCGTCGAGCTTCGCGATCCTCTTTGGTCCCAGAGACTGACTCACTAAAGCCCTCCCAGCAAGGGCAACCAAAGGAACAGCGCGATAAAGCGAAATTGAAGACCCCTAAGACCAAGGCACCTGCGGTGGCACCTACACCACTACCTACAAGCTCTGCATCTGAGGATGAGGTGTGGATTCTTGCATCCACTGAGGACCTCGATCTCGCTGGTCCCTAGGACGTTATGGATGTCACTACTGTCGGTACTCGGTCGGTGGCGGCAGGTGACTCAGCAACATAATTTGCCTCCTCAGTCCCTTCACGCCTTTCTCAGCCATGTACAATGTCATCCTCCAGTGGAACTGCAGCGGTTTCTTCCACCATATTGCTGAGCTCCGACAATTTCTCAGCCTTCACCCTTTCTTCTGCATTGCTCTTCAAGAAACTTGGTTTCCAGCAATGCAAACCCCCACCGTCCGTGGCTATCGGGGTTATTATAAGAACCGGGCAGCTTATGAAAGGGTATCTAGTGGCGCCTGCATCTATGTCCTCCACTCTCTTCACAGTGAGTCTGTCACTCTACAAACACCTTTAGAGGCTGTCGCTGTTCGGGTGTGGATGCCTCAGGCTGTTACTGTCTGCAGTCTGCATCTTCCACCATATGGTGATGTCCCGCAGCATGCCCTGGCTGCACTGATAGCCCAATTGCCGCCACTTTTACTGTTACTGGGCGACTTCAATGCCCATAACCCTCTGTGGGGTTGATCAGTGGCAACGGGCAGAGGCAACATCATTGAGCATGGAATGGCACAGCTCGACCTTTCACTTTATAATGCTGGTGCGTTCACACATTTCATTGTGGCGCATGGCACGTACTTAGCTATCAACCTTTCGAACTGCAGCCCTAGCCTCTTACCGTCTGTCCAATGGCGTGTGCACGACGACTTGTGCGGTAGTGATCACTTTCCGATCTTTCTGTCACTGCCACAGCGTCCCTCTTCTGGGCGCACCTGCAGATGGGCTATGAATAAGGCTGACTGGGGCTTATTCTCCTCCATTGCCACTATTGAGCCTCTTTCCAGTGACGCCATTGATGCGGTGGTTCACTCCGCCACCACCGGCATCGTTACTACCGCAGAATCTGCCATTCCTTGTTCTTCTGGGTCCCCTTGGCGGAGGACTCTGCCTTGGTGGTCGCTTGAGATCGCTGAGGCGATTAAAGATCGCCGGCAGGCGCTCCAGCGTCACAAGTGACATCCCTCAACAGAACACCTCATCGCCCTTAAACGGCTGCGTGCGCAGGACCGCTGCATCATTCGCCAACACAAGCAGGAGTGCTGGGAACGGTATGTCTCCACCATTGGCCTCCATATCTCTCTGTCGCAGGTTTGGGCCAAGATTAGGTGCCTCTATGGCTATCAGACCCTTGTCAGTGTCCCTGTGCTCTCACTGAATGGAGCAGTTTGTACTAACTCCGACATAATTGCAAACCGCTTAGCAGAGCATTTTGCTCTTAGCTCCCCTTCTATAAATTACCTACTGGCATTCCGCTCCCTGAAACAGCGGCTGGAACGTCGGAGCCTTTCATTTCACACACGCCATCCTGAATCGTACAATGTTCCATTCGGTGAGTGGGAATTCCGAAGTGTCCTAGCCACTTGCCCTGATACAGCTCCCGGGACAGATCGCATCCACTGTCAGATGCTCAAACACCTCTCAGTGGACTGCCAGCGACGCCTCCTCATCCTTTACAACCGTATCTGGATCGAGGGTGAGTTTCCGTCGTAATGGCGGGAAAGCATCGTTATCCCCGTTTTGAAACCTGGCAAGAACCCATTGGAGGTGGACAGCTACCGCCCCATTAGCCTCATCAATGTTCTTTGCAAGTTGCTCGAACGCATGGTGAGCCAGCGGTTGAGTTGGGTACTCGATTCTCGGGGCCTTCTGGCTCCGTCTTATGGTGGGTTCCGTAAAGGCCGCTCTGCCGCCGACAATCTGGTGATCCTGGAGTCAGCGATCCTTACGGCCTTTTCCCGCCGTCAGCACCTCGTCGCTGTCTTTTTTGACATTCGGAAGGCATACGATACGACATGGCGACATCAATCCTCTCTACGCTTCATGGTTGGGGTCTTTCGGGTCCACTGCCGATTTTCGTACGAAATTTTCTGTCGCATCGTACCTTCCGCGTGCAAGTTGTCGCCTCCCATAGTTCCCCCCAAGTTCAGGATAACGGGGTACCACAAGGATCTATCTTAAGTGTCTGTCCGTTTTTAATTGCAATTAATGGGGTCGCTGCGACGGTGGGAACGTCTGTCTCAGCTTCCTTGTATGCTGACGACTTCTGCCTCTACTATAGCTCCATTGGCACTACAGCTGCTGAACGTCAGCTGCAGGGCGCTATCCGCAAGGCGCAGTCTTGGGCTGTAGCGCATGGCTTCCAGTTTTCGGCTGCCAAGACCGGCGTTATGCATTTCTGCCGGCGACGCACAGTTCACCCTGAGCCATGGCTTTATCTTGCCGGCGAACTTCTTGCTGTGGTGGAGACACATCGGTTTTTGGGTATGGTTTTTGATGCCCGGTTGACTTGGCTCCCCCATATTCGGCAGCTTAAACAGATGTGTTGGCGGCATCTTAATGCTCTGCGATGCTTGATCCACACCAGCTGGGGCGCCGACCGCTCTACCCTCTTACGGCACTACCAGGCGTTAATCCGGTCCCGTCTGGATTATGGGAGCCTGGCTTATGGTTCAGCATCCCCTTCTGCGTTGCGGGTGCTGGACCCCATGCTTCATAGCGGGATCCGACTTGTCACTGGAGCTTTCCGGACCAGCCCTGTGAACAGCATACTTGTGGAGGCAGGTGTCCCTCCCCTGCGGTTACGGTGCCAACGTATACTGGCCGCTTGTGCTACACATGTCTGTAGCTTGCCCGGGCATCCTAATTATCGTCTCCTGTTCTCTCAGTCAGTCGTCCATCTCCCAGAACGTCGGCCCCGGTCGGGTCAGCAAAACTCGTTTTGAACTGATTCATCTTTAGAAGTCTGTTACTGACAATTTGCTAGTATTCTGTTGTGGATTATGAACATCGGCATGTAGAATGTAGTTTGCATTCAGTATACGACTTCAAATTTTATTGAGCTTGACTCTTACTTGTTTTGTATTATAATTAAGCTGATAGCATCTCTAGGTTCAAGAGGATAGCAGTTCTCCGTACTGTGTGATATGAGTATACTAAATTATTGAAAATGAAATTTGAAGGATAATGTCTGTTGTTTTTCCTTATTTTTCAACTATCGCTCATTTTGTGCTACTAGTCTGTTCTGTAATACCACAGTTGATTTTTGGACTTCTGAATTAACCAAAACCTTGTATGTGTGCCAGTGTACATATAAAACCAATGGTAAATGTCGTCATCAGACGCTTGGTGAAGTACGTTTCACATCTGTAACTACTGTGAAATGGTTTTGGACAAGGAGAAGCACTGAATCAGGCCTTGATGCATTCCTGTGTGACGCAAGAGGAACACCATTTCAAATCTCCCTCTAGAAACCCAGGCTGACATTTTCTGTTAATCACTTCAGGTGAATGTCTGTCTCTCTCTCTCTCTCTCTCTCTCTCTCTCTCTCTCTCTCTCTCTCTCTCTCACACACACACACACACACACACACACACACACACAGTGGATGTGCTGCAGTACTTGTCTGCAATGCATCCCAAACACGGTGGATGAGATGTAAGTTAAGTAAGTTTTCTTAAAAGAGCTGCTGCAGCTGCCCTGTTCCTTGATCATGCATAAAAATAATGTCCAGCCGAATGCAGCCCCTCAAAGGATGCAAACGGGGAAAGAGTACAGTATCACAATAATGATGATCAGTGCCTGTACCATGTTCAAAATTTGCAGGTCAGTATACCCACGCAACATTATGCTTTCCCATGCCGTAACACATGGGCAATAAAAATGATCGTGTTTGACAGAGCCGGACATCTCCTCATATGGCGAGATAGGGAAACGTATATTGCACACAGGTATTACAGCGTGGGGAAGCAAAAAGGTTGCTTGGGTGACTGACCTCCAAATCTTAGAACCCAGTATGTTCACTGGTAAACTTTATTGTGGCACTGTACCCCTCCTCCATCTGCATCTTTTTAGAGGTGCATTCGGCGCTGACTTCATTTTTATGATAATGTGCGACCACGTCGAACAGTGCAGGTTGTAATCTTACCCTTCCACCCTTCGAGAGGCGTAAGATACACAAAAGAAAAACGTTTTACTTATCTTGATTTTCTCTTCTTGTTGTTGGCTCTAATTCTTGCGGCTGAAATTTTGATTTAACGTTGTTAGATCCTGATAAAAATTTGCCCGTATATTTCTTGAATTTTATTCTTTGTCACATTATTAAATATCACACCGTTTTTACAATTTCCACTTAATATTCCAAATTACAGTATTAGTGACACAATCAAAAACAAATCCTATTCCATCAGAGGCATGCCCACTACTACTACATTCTGCAGTACTCAAAATATTCCAGAGAGTTTACAAAGCAAAAGAATTTACAAACTATCTTAACAAAAGAAGAATCATCACACAAAATATAACATTATTCTCCAAATTAATCCAGAACGAAAGTTAATAATTAGCATTATATTGTACAATTAATAATATGAATATTAAGTGTGCCAGATAATTCTAAAAGAAAAATAATTTTAGCTTTATAGATTGTAACACTGTAACTTCTTTTATAAATTTTAGTCCGAAATATATTACATCGTATGCAAAATCAAGTGAAATTCTTTCAGTGAAACAGCTGAATGTGTTCACCTATACAAGAATTGATAGTATACATGGTATTGGTAGTTTTTATTAAAAAAAAAATCTTATTTTAGAAAAGGGTGTCCCACTGCAAGGTGGAGGAGCTCTTGGAATGAGAGGATATTCGGCGAATGGACTGGTCTGCCCATTCACCCTGACTTAAATCCCATTGAGCACATGTGGGATGCTTTTGGAAGCACATCCCCATGCATCAACAGTTGTTAGTATCACAGGTTGAGGAATAGAACTCCCTACAGCAAGAACTCCTTACCTACTCTCTGGCCAGTATGGCAGCACGTCGCAGACTTGCACTGCCAGCTGTGGTGATCACACACCTTATTGATAACTATTTCCCACCCTTTTTAATGGCGAGGGGATGATCACAATTGGCAGTGACTTCAGTGTATTTATTGTCTTTGAATATAAGTGTCATTTCTGTTCGTCTCATTGTTTATGTCTTTCAGTTACTTTCTATATTACAATGTAGCGGTTATTTCTGTGTATGATCCAAATTTCATTGGACTACGCTACGTGGCATTGACATATTGTGCAAAAGTTACTTTCATTCTTGCAGTCTGCTCAGCAGTGTGCAGATCAGAACAGAGCAAAAGCTAGTCTGCAACTATGAGACGGTGCAAAAGATAAGCAATGTACGAGTAGCTTCAGTTGCAACTGTGATTTGACGCGACTGGTTTCGCCCATGTGAGGGGCATCGTCAAAACGCAACATTGGAACATCGAAAGTCCCCAATGCTCAGACATTGACGGAACGACATTGCTGTTACGTTACAACAGTCATGTCAAATATCTGATTATCACAAACATTTTTCCTTCGATTGCTGCTGTTTGATAATGACTTTATTACCACTGAAGCCAGTCATGTGAAATCAACTGTTGTTGCAATTGGATTACAATTTTAGTAACTGATAAATAAATATATCTGAGGAAGCTTTTTCTTTGTAATTTTGGGCAAACATATCGCTGTTAATGTTGAGTTCAAACTTTAGCCTTGCAAATAGTACATTAGAGTTAGTAGAAAAAGTAAATTGATTTTAAAATATAATTTATTGCATTTTTCTGTCTTTTGAATCTTTATTCAGGACATCAAAAACTAAAACTGCTTTTTTTGTGCTACTTCAAGATATTTTTCCAGGTCCCCATGGAACGATCCAGATCACTTCATTCAGCGCCAGACTTGCCTCAACACCTTTGCAGCTGTTTTTGGTTACATGCCTCTCCTGCGTTCCAACATGAGGCTCGATCCAGTGTTGTTCAAAGACCCTGTCTCAAACATGCGTAAGAAGTACCGCCAGATTGAATTGGTAGGCAGCTAGTATCATCTGACAGTTAAAGTCACAGTGGTTCCTCACATTTATTTCGCAGACCTGTGGTGTGTGATACTTAAAAGAACATATACAAGTTGTTTATATCGACGTGGCGTTTTCAGAAAAAGTTTGTCGTATTTATCAATGCAATGTATTTTATTTAAGTTATGAAACTGTATACCAAGACCAAAAGGAATATACGAAATGTCTGTGCTTTCAGAGAACACAATGGTACTTGTTCCTTGCTTACATTTTCCTGTCATGGATGTGCATCGATTAGATCCCATTTTATATTTATTATTTTGAGTTGCAAACCCTTTATGACTAAAGCACTGAAAACGTGTATGTAACTCGCTGAATACAAAGACATGAATTACTAAATCTTTGATAAAATACCTATTCAAAGGCTTTCTAACCTCCCAGCCAACAGACTGCTATACCTCATAATAAATGTTGTCCAGTTATATATGTGACAGTCCCAAATGATGTGTATTTTCTTTGTATTTATGAATTTATTAACAAAATGAAATATTTTGGAAATTACATTTTATACAATTGGTTTTTGCGGATGTTTTGAATAATTTGTTGAAGCATGAATTGGGAGAAGAGCTAATAATATACATTGAAAACCATCTTTTCCAGACAGAATTGTGTGTTAAATAGCACCTGTTCATTATTTATCTGAAATAATTTAACATAGAATGGACTTCAGTATTGAATAAAACATTGCTATATGTAATCAATTTATGTGAACAGACTCTGAAGTTATAGAGAGTACATTATTGACTATTGAAATTTTATCCATGTCTCTCATTTGGAAGACATTGTACACCTGTAAAAATTTACGAGGCTCATTGATTTTTTGGTCAGCAGTTTGATATCAGTACTGTCTTGTAGTGACTTTTCTGTTGGTTTCATTCATTAGTTTTATGTAACTTCTTACATTCCACTAAGTCACTATGCAATGAAGCATAAAGCAAAGCAAAGGGAAGTACCTTGATGTAACTTGACCTTGTTCTGTTTTGTTTTTCTACAGTTTGATACTGTGTTGTGCAACCATTTGCTTCCCAACTGTTACATACTGTATATGCTAGCAGAGCAATGTAAATTGACACATTTTTATAGGAACATATATTTTATTTTTGTTTAATACATAACAATAAAATGGAGAATACTATACAGTAACACTGTCCATTGTCTCGGCACAGATATATTGCAGTTACAATGTGATATGTATGTGTGTGAGGATTAATAAAATGAATCTTTTATTAACGCATTGAGAAACCTTATTTTTGCTGCCTATTACATGACCTTTCCCAGTTTACCACCATAATTGTAAATATTAACACTACCTGTGGTACATTTCGATTAATGCTGATGAGATGTATGTACTAATAGTATTATTAATTATTTAGTTATATTTCTCCCAAAGAAATTTTGCCGTTTCAGTTGAAACGAAAAAACTGACATCAAAATTCATATAATTTTGTTTTGTGACGAGTTGGCCTCCTTGCTTTAAAGTAGAGTAATATCCTTCATTTGACCTTCAACTAAAATACTTTACTGTTCAAAAAAATTACAAAATATTCTAGTTTTGCTTTAGGAACACCATAAAATATTAACAGAGTTGTCTTGGAAGCATTCTCATTTCAAGTTAAATCCCTTTGAGATAATCTATAATTTCACAACACAAGTTACCAATCAAAACATTTCAGTTATTAACTGTAACTCTGAAACTTTATTTGTAAATTTAAGTCTATTTCAGAATGTGCATGCACATTTTCAGTGTTATGTAATTAATAACTAATAGTATCAGCTGTGATGAAATTTTAATATTTCAGCCTGAAATTTCTCGATGAATGAAATTTTTTGTGGGCTGAAAACAGATACTTACTGTATGAATGCTCATCAAATTCTCTCTCAACTTCAACTAAAATTCATCTACTGCTCTGCTGCATGTTCTTAATTACGATCATCTTTTCATTTTGACTATCATTTTATTGCCAGTGGTTGAATATTAATGGAAATAAGAACCATGAATGAGCAATTTTTCTATTAATCTCACAATTTTACACTAGCTGTTGAAGTGAAACAGCTTTACAAAACAAAATTTACATTATAAGGTACACTGATTAGCAAATGTTTACAAATGTTCACAAAAATCCATTTTTTTTTTGCTGAGGACCATACCCCAGAATTTCATAAGGAATAAAAGTTTTCCATGAATGACTTTCCCATCACTTGCAGTAAAAATGTACATCTTTAACAGAATATAACACTCAGCATTACATTTTTTGTTTATTTTAAGCATGAGAATTTTGTTCACATCCAAACAATTGATAAACATGCCAAGAGTTAAACATTGTGTGACATTCAACTATGTACTAGCCCAGCAGCCAGAGTGGACACTTGCCTCTTCTGGTTATTGCTTTCAGCAAATGAACTATCCATTTTCATCTCTCATTACTTTCTCTCAGCTTCAATTTTGTCAGTACCTGTATCCTATTCTACAAACTGCTGAGTTCTGCTCCTTATGCTGCTGACTTAAAACACTGTGGTGAAAAATTATGTTGCATTGTATGATTCAAGTACAACTTAGGATTGCTTTCAAGAATGATTATGTTACAACAGCATCCAATCCACAGGAGAGTGAAAGTTTCAATCCCTTGTATCAAGTGTGTCTAAACCAATTCTGCATACAATAATGCCTCATCATATTCTTTAATATAGGTGCCACTTCTCACAAGTTTTTTCTATTCTTTGATTAACCTCTGATTTATTATTTGTAAACAAGTAGGAAGCCACTTTCTGTTACATGATCACTATTCTATTTGGCAGTTGGAGAAATTGCAAGAAAACATCTGCATTCAAAGATAATGAACTGTGCTAAATATTGTGAGCAACCATCTTGTCTAATTGCACATGGAATCTCATACTAAATCTTTTGTGTGCAATTCCTACCTCTAGAATTAATATGGAGTACCCAAAAGAAAATAATTTCAGGGTGTTGTAAGTCTAAAAAGCTGTTTGCAGCATCAAAAAGAAGCTAGTGGCAAGACAGTGAAAATGTGTTTATAAACTCATGCCTGGCATAATTTTTCTGCTTTCCATCAGTCGGTGACCTCTCCTTCCAATTGCTTGTCAAAGTGAGTATTAAGGCTACCTCTTTGAGTGTCTTATTATACTTCAGAACCTCACCATGAATTTTTTTCTCTCATTGTGAGGCATATGTACAAAGCTCAACACCAGACTACCATCAACATATCACATCATATTATATGCCACAGTACAGGATAATGAGTACTCGGGTAATGAAAGATGAAAATCTAAAGAAGAAAACTGAAAAAAATTCAGACAGGTCAAAGGTTTGCCCCCTTTAACAGTAACTAAGCAAATACCATGGAAGAGTCCAAAACTAAGGTATGCAATAGTGCAATATTCCAGGAGGAAAAAACTTTCAGATGAAGCAACTACCAAATTATATCAAAACATGAACCCTCGAAGTACAAACATTTAAAAAACAGCAGCCCACAAGTGTCATTACAACCAAAGAGTAAGCTTCATCATTCCATTTTCTCAACACCATTAAGAAGCGAAAAGGATGACTGAATTAAGTAACAAGGAGGACTGAAGATTAGGGTTTAATGTTCCATAGATGATAATATCATTAGAAATGATATAAACAACAAAATGGGTAGCAGCACTTCCAGAGGTATTTTATTGAATTTTTCAAAACAGAAACAGTGTAAACACTAATATTCAATGAAGTAAGTGGAAGATTAAATTTTATTTATTGATGTTACAAACTAGACCTAATGCAAGTTATACAAGAGGATTAAAGCCCAAGATATTCATGGAGCCTAGAAGTTAGCTTTTAGCCCTTCACTGATGATGAAAGGAAAAAAGCCATGAACAAGACAAAAGGAACAATCCAGTGGCCCAGACAGAGTGGGTGCTAAGTTTTAGCAGTGCTGTTGGAGTCTGTTCATCACAGAGATCAACCAAGACTAACAACATGAGAGGATTAAAAGACATTGTCTAGGTCCTTAGGAGGGCATTGTGATCTGTTCGTGTAACAACTCAGTCACAAACACATGTGAGTTGTCCAGCTTTAACTGGTTTGACCACTTAGTCTCACATCCCAGAGTCAGACCGGAGACATCAAACTGAAAAATTGCCCACAAATTGACACTGAGCATTGCACTTATGTGTTTAGAGTTCTAGAACAAATTATATGTAAGGAGAATCTCGTTCACATATGACAACTCATTAACACAATCTCTATTAAACATTCTTACAAATGGTCGTAGTAAATACATTTAGCCTACAGTACATCATTCTCAAGGAATACTTGTGGTTCCAATATGGCAAATTATTATCACATTCTTATAATAAAACTATCTACAGAAAATGCAGACTCAGTTTAATTAATAAATTTAACCTGATCTTAGTAGACATCACATCACATCTTGAAACAAGGGCATAGCTAACAGCAGCACACAATCCAGTGTCTAACAGCAGTAGAGAAACCCCACACGAACCCGAACTGCCAGTGAATATGAAACACATTTCGCCAAAAAGGGTGTCATTGCCATGAACAAGGATGCTTCCCAAACAGCACAGTTAGCGAACAAGTGCGTAAAAAAGTTCATGAACTGAATATTACGGTAAAGAAAACCAAAAGACAAGGTGAAATGTCCACGGAAGCAACTTAGCAAAACATGGTATTCCAGAAATGAGACCGAGAAGGGATTCAAGAAAGTAGTAGTAGCAACGACTGCACAAGGCAAAACTCCTTTCTGTAAAAAGAAACCGCTACAAACGTCAAAGATTATAAACATTACATCAGAAGACATTCATAAAAAGTTAATTGTGAAATCGTGGGTAACAAGCCGGCACTGATTTCATGAAGTATGGTCCTAGTTGGTACACAAACATTTGAAATGTAAACATTTCGATTACGTGCCGATCTAGTAGGGCTCAAATTTCACAACTGACTCACGGTTAGAGCCCGTGATACATGCGTAATGGGCCACCGATCATTCTCCTGCTGATGTTGGACTACATCTGAAACGCCAATATGATCCAATAGTCACCTAGAACACTTGACCTCAATCTGCTGGACTTTTCCGTTTGGTATCATCTCAGAAGTTGGTAACTATGTAGAACTTGAGTAGCGAATTTTACGATCTCGTCAAGATGATCCAGGGGTGTCTGAATGCCGCCTTTGACAGTTGCGCGCATACTGTCATTTGTTGCATTTTACGTTCTGAAGCAGTATTGTATTTCTTGTGAAGGTAGTCTATGGCTGAAACTAGAGCCGAATTAGATGAAGAGGTAACTGAAAAGATTTTGTTTCAAATATGTTTGTATTAAATAAGACAATAGTTCATGCTGAGGCCAGTGGAGCCTTTTTCCGGAGCTTTTAGACTGATAAATGACAGGATTGAACAGTATGAAACAAGCCTTGCAAGGAAACACCATGAACATGACTACGTATTCTAAGGAGAAGTAAACACACTAGCAAGATTCAGCACCAACAGTCTACCCCTCGCGAAAATTTGGGGTGTAATTTTTATAGTTCGCAGTTATAACCTTATGAAAGTACAGCTTCTAAACATTGCGTGCGCCGTTGTTTGTCACTCGCTGCTTCCCACTGCAGCCACCTATTGCCCGTTTGCGATGTACTCAATAGCGGTCGTTCTTCATAATTTCGGTGAACCAACGCAGACAAGATGAATGGAACGCAATTAACAATATCGCAGACAATGTATCGCGAGCATTACATGTGGCATACAAACAGGAGAGACCGTATGCTAGAATAAGACAGGCTTCACATCTGACGTTCGCAGCTCGTGGTCTCGCGGTCGCGTTCACGCTTCCTGAGTACGAGGTCCCGGGTTCGATTCCCGGCGGGGTCGGGGATCTTCACCTGCCTCGAGATGACTGGGTATTTGTGTTGTCCTTATCATTTCATCACCATTCATGACGAAGGCGAGATTGGACTGAGCAAAGGTTGGGAATTTGTACAGGCGCTGATAACCGCACTTACCAAACATTCTCATCGTCATCCACATCTGACAGATCAACAGTACATAGGAAACGACACAGATACAAACATAGACACGGAATCGGATGCTGTATCACACACAGGAAGTGAAGACGAGATAAACATAGCAAAAGTAAGCTAAAGTTCTCCAACACACAATCGAATCAATCTGAAAATGTAACTGGTTGTTATACCATTTCATAGCACGTAACACTATCTGAAGATGTGACATTTCTTCTTCTTTCCTTGCATCAGGTGTGACTGTCGCGAAGTTTTACCGAGTCCTCTCACTTGATGCAGCTTACTATGACATTTTACATCATCTCCCAATCTCCACTGTTACCTTAAGTTCGGAAACGCGTTGTAACCTAATTAATCAATACATTATTAGTTAAGTATTACCACACAGCATATGAACAGACAGAACCATACACATAGAAGATATAAAGGGAAGAACTGTCAGTTGTAAGTCAAACTGTCGTCTCTTGTTTCTTCCGTTAAATATACCTTTAATTTTAATTTAAAATACATCCACAACCTATAACGTATTTTATTGATTATCATTAGCTAAATTAGCAACAAGTTTAAACAAAAGGATGTAAATGAATTATATATATATATATATATATATATATATATATATATATATATATATATATATATATATATATATATATATACGATCCTTTTGTAAAATTTTAAAAAAATGTACTAGTAATAAAACTGATTTTGTATGATACAATACGTAAAATCACAAAAGGTACTACCTGCTATATAACAATAGGCAGCAGGTCTCTTTACCTGAAAAATAAATAAATAAGAACCAAAACGCGATAGTGTCAAGGCCGGCCGGTTTGACCGAGCGTTTCTTGGCGCTTCAGTCTGGAACCGCGCGACCTCGCTCATGGATGTGTGTGATGTCCTTAGGTTTAAGTAGTTCCAAGTCTAGGGGACTGATGACCTCCCACAGTGCTCAGAGCCATTTAAACCATTTGATAGTGTCAAAGTGTGCTGTTTCCGAACTGTACCGGGTGTCAGAAACCTCTCTGCTTTGAACGCTTTCATGTTGTGTTCCACCAAATGCAGCGTAAATTAATAAAATGTATGAGTGCATCGTTAAAGAAGTAGCGTAGCACCATTTCATCATCAACATCGTTTTTTGCGTTATTTTCTTTGGGCTGAAAAACTGATA
Organism: Schistocerca serialis cubense; assembly: GCF_023864345.2. NCBI lineage: Eukaryota > Metazoa > Arthropoda > Insecta > Orthoptera > Acrididae > Schistocerca > Schistocerca serialis. Next base: position 439,925,306 of record NC_064638.1, on the reverse strand, counting down.
CTGCTAAAATGAATGAGCTGCGTTATTCTTCACCGTGACTGGCATGATTAAATTGTAAATAGGAAACCCTCACTCCATTTCCTAATAACTCGTCAGCTGCTTAGGTTATTTCATTTTGATTTTGAAACGTAGTTTTCAGCTTAAGATGTGCGTGAGTTTCACATAGTACGTACTCTTTTTCACGTTAACCAAAGAAACAGTGCGTTCTCGAACGAGGTTTCAAAGCACGTTCGCCAGACGTCTTCCCCGACTCCCTCGCCTTCAGCATCCCGCGAATAGGAGTGCACTGGCTGTCACTTCGCTGTACCGTACATGGCACTCGAGCGTTACGCGGCTGCAACGGGGAGGAACGAGTGACAGACAACCGGCGCGTGCATAGTTTAGAAGCTGCACTTTCAAAAGGTCGTAACAGCGAACTGTCAGAATTACGGACCTAATTTTCGCGCAGGATCGATTTCTGGGGCTGGTATCTTGCAAGTGTGCTTCATTCTTTTTCTCCTTAACCCTTCGAGTCCCCAACAACAAGATAAACAATATGATTTTAATGTAAGTATGTATGCAGTCTGAAGCGACCAATGAAAATTTGTACCATTTACCTGCTCACTAGGTAAATGCGCTAGCGATTACGCTAGCACAGTGGCTTTACAGAACTGCACGGGCTACCCTGGTAAGCCTTCCTCCTCAATCTAATTTCCCATTCGCGCCTCAGCTTACTTGGTATTCCCCCCAAACTCGAATACAACTGCAGGGGCTCTCCGAACCGTGTTGGAATAGCACCTCAGCATCGAAGGAAATGAGGGATATTACCTGAAACGCAGACACAGGTGCTTTGATCAAATGAAACTGTATGTGACTTTCTCAGGTCTGAAACATCTATGATGTACATACGCAGACTGAAGCGACGAATGAACATTTGTACGAAGGCCTGGATTCGAACTCGTGTCTCCTGCTCACTAAGCAGATGCGCGAACCACTACGCCATCGTGGCACAGTCGCTTTGCACAGTTGGACGGACTACGCTAGCACACCTCCCTCCTCAATACAAGTTCCTATTCTCGTCTCAGCCCTGTTCCGTTCGATGCTGAGGCGCTATTCCAATACAGTTTTAGGGCCTCTGCAATGCTGTTCATGTTTAGGGGATATACCAAGAGGGCTTAGGCGTGAATCGGCATTTGGAACGAGAAGGGAGGTGTGCAAAGTGGTTAGCGCATCCGCCTAGTGAGCAGCAGATACAGGTTCGAATCCCAGCCTTACAAGGGAACATCCCCATCGCACCCCCCTCAGATTTAGTTATAAATTGGCACAGTGGAGAGGCCTTGAAAAACTTAACACAGATCAATCGAGAAAACAGGAAGAAGTTGTGTGGAACTATGAAAAAAAAGCAAAATATACAAACTGAGTAGTCCATGCACAGGACAGGCACCATCATGGCTAATGTGAGCTCAGGAGCGCCGTGGTCCCGTGGTTAGCGTGAGCAGCTGCCGTACGAGAGGTCCTTCGTTCAAGTCTTCCCTCAAGTGAAAAATTTAATTTTTTATTTTCAGACAATTATTATCTGTCCGTCCGATGCGATCACTTTTTTTGGGAGTGGTTATCACATCCATAAGAAAATCTAAATCGGGGGAGGTAGAAGAATCTTTTTACCCATTCGCCAAGTGTACAAGTTAGGTGGGTCGACAACATATTCATGTCATGTGACGCACATGCCGTCACCAGTGTCGAATAGAGTATACCAGACGTGTTTTCCTGTGGAGGAATCGGTTGACCTATGACCTTGCGATCAAATGTATTCGGTTACCATTGGAGAGGCACGTCCTTTCGTCTACTAATCGCACGGTTTTACGGTGCGGTCGGAAAACACAGACACTAAACTTATTACAGTGAGCAGAGACGTCAATGAACGAACGGACAGATCATAGCTTTGCGAAAATAAAAAAAGCAAAATTTTCACTCGAGGGAAGATTTGAACCAAGGACCTCTCATCCCGCAGCTGCTCACGCTAACCACGGCGCTCCTGTGCTCGCTGTGGCCTTGATGTTGCCTATCTTGCACATGGACTACTCAGTTTGTATATTTTGCTTATTTTTTTCGTAGTTCCACACAACTTCTTCCTGTTTTCTCGATTGATCTGTGTTCAGTTTTTCAAGATCTGTCCACTGTGCCAACGTATAACTAAATCTGAGGGGGGTGCGATGGGGAGGTTCCCTTGTTAGTACAAGTGTTCATTCGTCGCTTCAGTCTGCATATATACATCACAGATGTCTGAGGCTTGAAAAGATCTCTGGAACCATATAGCTGCATTTGAAAACCATTTTAAGTTTTCTTTTACAAAATTAATGTTTCTTGGCATATTAAGCAGCGAACACAGGAATAAGTTGGCAAAAAGTAAACATTTGATTGCTTTAGAAGGATAGTTTCACTTGGGAGCAACTGGGACATACAGTTTCCCATCGTTCATCATTTCATGTGATGTATTTGAAAGCAGTTTCGGCTCTTTGCTAGACACACACCACATCTCGAAACTCCCATGAACTCATAATACCTGAAACAAATTATAGTCCTAAATAACAAGCAAAAATGGGCCTAAAATTTAATAAATTTATATCAAAAGTACATACTACTACAGTGGTTTCATTTTGCAACCGCTCACAAAAGCAGTAGTAAAAACTAAAAATTACATTATTTCGCTATCGATGATTTCCTCAATAAGATCACTACCAGAAAAGAATTCGCAATCTCCTACTACCACACAGCACAATCTCTGCGCCAACTGCTGCTTTGCACTGTAGATGACAGCAATAGTGCACTACGTCTGCACAAGTACCTCAGTGTACGATTAGATGTCATTGTCCTGCAATAGCCTCGGCGGTTTCGTGCGAATGCATTAGTACTTCAAATAAAAAACCTGATGTAGTCTGAGGCAGAATTCATTGGTACGGAAGTTTTTGGTGTTTCCTCGTCAGTGTTGTTCATCGAAACGGCATTCTGTCTTCCCAATATTTAATAGCATACGACACATGAAAAACTGCATTATATAGGGGAGACCGGGAATAGTAGTCACAGCGGCGGGCTGGTATTCCCATAGTTAATAAGTCGGCCATCAGATGTCACGCTGTATTTGAACAATTTTGTTGAGAGTGGCAGCATTAACTGAATCTGTTGTGTGAAGTTTCAGTTGTTTCCGTCGAGCACCCGAGGAGCTATCCACATTTTTCTGTTACTAATGCGAGTGAGCAAAATTTAAAGCATTATTATCGTTCGATTTAACTATAGAAAATTTTGCTAAACTGATTATCGGATTCTACAGTCATGTAGCCTATAATTCAGTATATTATGTGAAGTCTTTCTAAACTGGTATAAAGCACACAATGCTGGATACTAGCTAAAGTTTTCAAGATAGCGTTTCGGACTTGCTTGTCACACAACCAACGGCGATGGCTGTCACGCAGGGACAACCATCCCGCGAAAATATTTGCGTTTTAAATTCTGATACCGTCCTATCTTTTTGTTCTTTTCAGCATCAAGAAGCCTAGAAATTTCGGAAGGAAAACAGATAAAGGTCTGACATCCGCAGACACTATGCTGAAAGCGCCTCGAATGGTGAAATTGGAAAATAAATCCATACGGAGTGCTGCCAAAGATTACAATATAAATTACCGGACACTGGCTCGTAACTGTAAAAATTTTTCTGAAGACCTGCCCTTCACTGCAGGTAGACTACTGTTCTAATAGACTTATTCTGACAAATGCTCTTGAAAATCTATTGGCAGAATGCACCAAACCTGCGTCTGTCTATATTCCGGTATCAGCCCAAAAGAAGAGTGAAAGTTGTTTTACGAGTTAGCTTTTCCTAATGGGCTAGAAGTACCTGCAAAATGGATGGGAATTCGATGAGCTGGGGCTTACTGGGTTTCTGGGTTCATGAAGAGACACAAGGAATCGTCAGTTAGCAGTCCTGAAGCTAGCAGTTTAGCCCGAGCTCCTACCTTCAGCAAAACAAACGTTGGCGCCTTTTTCAATATCCTAACCTGTAAAGAAACGATACAGCTATGAACCGAAACACATTTGGAACATGGACGAGACTGGCATTACAGTTGTCCGAAAGCCAAATCGAATTGTGTCACGAAAAGTTTTCAAGCAAGTTGGGTCGATCAGTCTGGAGAATGAGGTAGGCTAGTTACCTCAGCTGCTGCTGTTTCTGCTAATGGAAATTCTATTCCACCATTCTTCATTTTTTTCCAGGTGCACTTCAAAGATCATTTTATTCGTAATGGACCAGTGGGCTGCCGTGGAGCGATTAACCTTTCTGGTTGGATGAGGGGAGAGGGTTGGATGAGGGGTGAAGTTTTGAAACACTTTGGTGCTAATGCACAGCACTCTAAACAAAGTCCGTGCTTTCTTCTCCTTGATAATAGTAGTTCTCAACTATGGGAAAGATAACTGTATTATTTTTATTGTCATTTTCTCCACACTGTTTCCACCGATTGCAGCCATTAGATCGGACAGTATATGGACCACTGAAGAAGTACGTCAATACTGCTAGTGATTCGTGGATGTTAAAGCACCAAGGTTCCACGATGACAGTATATGACATTACAGGTATAGTGACTTCAGCACATCCTTCCCGTTTACGCGATAAAATATCCAAGCAGGACCCAAGACTTTGGCAACCATGCATTTGCTCCTGCTTTGGTAACAGATCTACCAAATCCTGGTTGATCAACTGCTTCAAGTGCTGACACGATAGAAGAGGGAGACAATCAAATTCAAACATTGGAGGTCTCCAAAAACCAAATTAATGACACAGGAAAGCCGTCTGAGTCCCAGCTTTCTTGCAGTGGCTTGCAGAGTGTTCACTGTAGGCCTACTATTGTTTCTCCAAAAGATATCAAATCTTACCCTAAAGATGGAGAAAGAAAACAACGAAGGAACACCAACATCACGGACACTCCTATGGAATAGAAACTCAAAAGGAAAAAAAGCAAAATTCCACGTATGTCAAGAACTGTCTTTTCCCAGCTGAAAAATATAAACTAAAAAGCAGAAAAACAAAAAAAAGCTCGAAGCAGTAATAGTGAAGACGAAGACTCTATTTGTATTGTATGTCGTAATTTATTTCCCAACTGCAGGTCAAGCAAAATGTGGATACAATGTGCAGACTGCAAGAAATGGGCACACGAGAAATGTAATTTAGGAGGTGCCCATTTTGTATTTAAAATTGCCAGATTCATTTTTCAGATTAATTTTGTAGAGTTATAACATTTTTTATTTTAGAGCCGTTATCAATGGACAATTTTTACTGTAGGCCATTGTTGTAGGCCTATTATGTTAGCTTTTATGAGATTTTTTCCTTGTGTATGTTAAATTGCTGACCTTTTTGTGTACAATAATCAGAATTATTTTGTTTGTCTTTATGTTATTAGGGTTATGTTTTAATCTTGAATGGTCCTTTGGCTCCAAGTAATTTACATGAATACAGGAAGGATTCTGTTTCTTCAAACACCAGTATTTTTCTCAAAATATTAACATGTGAGAAGCAACCTCAATCCTTGTGACAAACATCACAGTCCCAGGAATGCTAATCGAACCCAGGCCCTTAGCAATGCTAATTTTACCACAATAATTATGAAGTCATAAATTATTTTTATAAACCATCTTAAAAATATATACTACCATTTTGTTAACAAAAAGTGCGAATATTGATGTTGGTGACGGTGTAAAAAAATTTAAATAAAAAATCTGACAATCATACCTGATCTCCCTGACACAGCCCCCCAACATTTTTTTTAATGCTTCCTACACTTCGTCAGTCAAACGTCACTAATTTTTGACTGATAAAATGATGAAGGAAAAACTTTATTGGTTCTAGTTTCTGTGATCTACCATAGGTTGTACTACTCTAATGGTTTAAAAGAAAGTGACACATAACTAACATATACCAACAGTATTGAAAATCCATTTTACTTTTTTTTAAAACAGTTACATCAGTGGGGGAATACGTGGCGGTTAGTTGGGTGGAAAGAGAATTTTGTGATGGCTTTATGAGATCGTTGTCTATTGGTTTGGTTTTTGTGAGAAAGTTCCGGAGCCGCCCTCCACACACAACAGCAGTAAAATGTAAATGTCGTGTGATTAGGGCCTCCGTCGGGTAGACAGTTAGTTGGATGCAAGTCTTTCGATTTGACGCCACTTCGACGACTTGAGCGTCGATGGGGATGAAATGATGATGATTAGGACAACACAGCACCCAGTCCCTGATAGGAGAAAATCTCCGACTCAGCCGGGAATCGAACCCAGGCCCTTAGGACAGACATTCTGTCGCGGTGACCATTCAGATACACGTTTCTGTGGCATTTTAATTTAACAAATTTTACACTTCAAAAATCACTTAAAACCCGAAATTGTGCACTAATTATGACATAAACAATATAAAACTCAGTCACAGCAACGCTAATAATGTTTATTACATACATACAGCTGCAGAATATAGTGTTTTTACATTTAAAACGAGTGACAATCGCAAAAACAAAATTAGTCCCAAACTAAAAGTAGACTGGTAAAATGACACGTCATTATGTCTCCAAGGCAAGAGCTAATCACTCTTTTTTATTGTGATTTTTAAATTCAGAAGACAGAAATACATGAGCATCAAACATTTTCATTGTTGGGCAGTGATATCAACAATGTTCTACGGTTGCAATGAACAGTGCATGTATGTAGATAGAGTAATTCGTCAGGTATGCAGGGGGAATACTAATCTTTTGCCAAACATTATAGAAACGTTTGACAATGGTAGAAAAACATGCGACACAATAAATGCCACAGAACTAATAATGCAAGATAGGTATACAACCAAGTGTGAAGTATGCAGCAGATATTTGGGTGATAATAAATAGTAAAGTATTCGTAACACAAAGTTTGAAACAGAATATAACAGAGAAAGTGTGTGCCAGATACAGTGAAAGACACGATAACTGGTTTCCAACAATACAATAACAAATGTAGAAATAGAAGCAGCATATAATTAATAATAGATAGGGGAAGTTTTGTATCCTGGGACACTTTCATGTCTAGCCAGCTCTGTAACCAAAATTTAACGTATTTCCTTACTACATTTTAAATGATAGCATTCGGTTTTAAAGTGTTGCAGTCTTTTTTCTGAAATTACAAAAGTTACTCAGGGAGAGAAGGGTTTTCCAAATGCAAAAAAATGGTCCAACATACAAAATGCACATGTAACTAGAGCAACTATACATGCTTTTGTAAAAGTGCTAAGAGCAGAAGGTATAAAGATAACTATAAAATTAGTCAAGATAATTTGAAATAACTAAATGCTACGGCTCTTTTCCTGTTGTGGTAACGGAACAGCCGCTTGAGTGTGGAAAAACATACCATAGGAAAACAGCATATAGCGGTTTGGTAGCAAACTAAATGTTAGAGCAATAGTATTGAAAATAAACGAAGATAATAAAAAAATAATATTATAGACACTGCAAACTTAATTTTGTGTTAGGAATAAAAAAAGAAAGAAAGAAAGAATGAAACATACATACATCAAAAAAAGTTTTGTATCAGCTCGGTTCCCAGGACTGAAGATAGACGTTGACTGTGGATATAGTATCACAGACACAGTCCTTTTGACTGTTCACAGATGTCTCTAAACCCGCCCAAAGATGTAAACAACCATGCATGAGCAGCGCCTATTAGGCGAAAGGGGTCCGAGAGCCGAACAGTTCCAGTCATTCCACCAGGAAGGAGGTACAGACTCATGTTGTCCGTAGTTCAACCATGCCTAGACGGTCAGTACCGCGGTTCGATCGCATCCGCTTAGTTACTTTGTGCCAGGAAGGGCTTTCATCCAGGCGTCTCGGACTGAACCAAGGTATGTTGTTCGGATATGGAGTAGACAAGAGAGACAGTAACTGTCGATGACATGTCTCGCTCAGGCCGCCCAAGGATTACTACTGCAGTGGAGGACCGCTACCTACAGATTATGGCTCGGAGGAACCCTGACAGCAACGCCACTATGTTGAATAATGCTTTTCGTGCAGACACAGGACGTCGTGATACGACTCAAACTGTGAGCAGTATGCTGCATGATGCGCAAGTTTTTTTACCGACGTCCATGGCGAGGTCCATCTTTGCAACCACGACACCATGCAGCGTGGTACAGATGGACTCAATAACATGCCGAATGGACCGCTCAGGACTGGTTCAAATGGCTGTGAGCACTATGGGACTTAACATCTGAGGTCATCAGTCCCCTAGGACTTAGAACTACTTAAACCTAACTAATCTAAGGACATCACACACATCCATGCCCGAGACATTTATTAATTTATTCTTTATTAAAAATAATGTATATTGTAACGAAACGTACAAGACAAATTGAAGCCCGTTTGCTAAAATTACGAAGCGTAACCGTTCTGAATCGAAACAAGTACGGGAGAGTGTAACACCTTAAGGATAGTGTAGGGATCCATGATGATCTGAGCTCAGTTTTCAATCTAGTGGCGCATTTTAGAATCAAACGAAGGAAACTACAGACCGTCATAGCCAGTTTCGGCATTTTCTACTTTTTTTGTTAGTGTAAGGCAGGAGGTTGTGTTGAACAAACCATTTACAAATATTTTGAATTATACACATTTAAATGATTTATAATACATTGTGTAATTGGTGTATGTGCAGATATTTCTGTTGGTGACTGGGGACGGTGCACTGAATAACATTACATCAGTATATACGTCATTTGCAGACTAATAATTATAGCTATTAGAAGTCGTATGTTTTTAGGCTGGCTAGTACCTCCAAGTAGGTGTAGCAAGAAAAAGCTTATTTTCTTCCTAGGGAGAAAGTCAGGTGTTGACATGTATATACATGTGAACAGAAAACAATGAATATGTACTGACAGGCATAGTGCACTTAGTGGTGCAATTCAAATGGCTCTGAGCACTATGCGACTTAACATATTAGGTCATCAGTCGCCTAGAACTTAGAACTGCTTAAACCTGACTAACCTAAGGACATTACACACATCCACGCCCGAGGCAGGATTCGAACCTGCGACCGTAGCGGTCAAGCGGTTCCAGACTGAAGCGCCTAGAACCGCACGGCCACACCAGTGGTGCAAATACGACCATGCAGAAAACATCAGGTTGTAAAGCTTGTGACGTGTTTGTGGGAAGAGTGTTTGACACAGAGGAAAAAACAACCAACACACTGATGTGCGTACATATTATAGACCCACATATAAAAATATCTGCACTTACATCCGTTACATGCTACACAGGGTGAGTCACTAACTATTGCCACCTACAGTAACTCCGAAAGTATGATAGCTGAAACGTTTGTAGGACAAATGTTGCATGGGACAATGGGGGCCATAATATGACTTTTTTTTTTGTTCTAGGTGGGGTCGCGTCAGAGATATGAAGGTCAACATTGTTTTTTTTATGGATGCTATAGTTTGGTACTTATTTTCTGATAGCGGTTATCGAGACGAATCCAATGATGTGTAACAGAAAGGTATTTGAAGATCAACGAAGGCCAAAAAGGTGTCACGAACGTCCATTTACAGAATGTGTTCAGGTAAGTTTACCTGAGAGTTCGTGGCCCACTGAACGTTGGCTGGAGTGAGGAAGCACGCTTCTGACGTTTGAGCTAAGTACAACTATTGACATGGTACACATGTCAACGTAACCATGGAGTAGGTTAGTTTGGATGCAGGGATCCTTGAGCAGTATGCCTCTGAGCTTTTTACTGAACATTTTATTTTGCCAAACGAGCAAAGATAAAATTTTCTGTATGTTGGTATGTTTGTTGTTGTGATCTTCAGTCCTGAGACAGGTTTGATGCAGCTCTCCATGCTACTCTATCCTGTGCAAGCTTTTTCATCTCCCAGTACCTACTGCAACCTACATCCTTCTGAATCTGCTTTGTGTATTCATCTCTTGGTCTCCCTCTACGATTTTTACCCTCCACGCTGCCCTCCAATACTAAATTGGTGATCCCTTGATGCCTCAGAACATGTCCTACCAGCCGATCCCTTCTTCTGGTCAAGTTGTGCCACAAACTTCTCTTCTCCCCAATCCTATTCAATACTTCCTCATTTGTTATGTGATCTACCCATCTAATCTTCAGCATTCTTCTGTAGCACCACATTTCGAAAGCTTCTATTCTCTTCTTGTCCAAACTATTTATCGTCCATGTTTCACTTCCATACATGGCTACACTCCATACGAATACTTTCAGAAATGACTTCCTGACACTTAAATCAATACTGGATGTTAACAAATTTCTCTTCTTCAGAAACGCTTTCCTTGCCATTGCCAGCCTACATTTTATATCCTCTCTACTTCGACCATCATCAGTTATTTTGCTCCCCAAATAGCAAAACTCCTTTACTACTTTAAGTGCCTCATTTCCTAATCTAATTCCCTCAGCATCACCCGACTTAATTCGACTACATTCCATTATCCTTGTTTTGCTTTTGTTGATGTTCATCTTATATCCTCCTTTCAAGACACTGTCCATTCCATTCAACTGCTCTTCCAAGTCCTTTGCTGTCTCTGACAGAATTACAATATCATCGGCGAACCTCAAAGTTTTTATTTCTTCTCCATGAATTTTAATACCTACTCCGAATTTTTCTTTTGTTTCCTTTACTGCTTGCTCAATATACAGATTGAACAACATCGGGGAGAGGCTACAACCCTGTCTTACTCCCTTCCCAACCACTGCTTCCCTTTCATGTCCCTCGACTCTTATAACTGCCATCTGGTTTCTGTACAAATTGTAAATAGCCTTTCGCTCCCTGCATTTTACCCCTGCCACCTTTAGAATTTGAAAGAGAGTATTCCAGTCAACATTGTCAAAAGCTTTCTCTAAGTCTACAAATGCTAGAAACGTAGGTTTGCCTTTCCTTAATCTTTCTTCGAAGATAAGTCGTAAGGTCAGTATTGCCTCACGTGTTCCAGTGTTTCTACGGAATCCAAACTGATCTTTCCCGAGGTTGGCTTCTACTAGTTTTTCCATTCGTCTGTAAAGAATTCGTGTTAGTATTTTGCAGCTGTGACTTATTAAGCTGATAGTTCGGTAATTTTCACATCTGTCGACACCTGCTTTCTTTGGGATTGGAATTATTATATTCTTCTTGAAGTCTGAGGGTATTTCGCCTATTTCATACATCTTGCTCACCAGATGGTAGAGTTTTGTAAGGACTGGCTCTCCCACGGCCGTCAGAAGTTCCAATGGAATATTGTCTACTCCGGGGGCCTTGTTTCGACTCAGGTCTTTCAGTGCTCTGTCAGACTCTTCACGCAGTATCATATCTCCCATTTCATCTTCATCTACATCCTCTTCCATTTCCATAATATTGTCCTCAAGTACATCGCCCTTGTATAGACCCTCTATATACTCCTTCCACCTTTCTGCTTTCCCTTCTTTGCTTAGAACTGGGTTTCCGTCTGAGCTCTTGATATTCATACAAGTCGTTCTCTTATCTCCAAATGTCTCTTTAATTTTCCTGTAGGCGGTATCTATCTTACCCCTAGTGAGATAGGCCTCTACATCCTTACATTTGTCCTCTAGCCATCCCTGCTTAGCCATTTTGCACTTCCTGTCGATCTCATTTTTGAGACGTTTGTATTCCTTTTTGCCTGTTTCACTTACTGCATTTTTATATTTTCTCCTTTCATCAATTAAATTCAGTATTTCTTCTGTTACCCAAGGATTTCTACTAGCCCTCGTCTTTTTACCTACTTGATCCTCTGCTGCCTTCACTACTTCATCCCTCAAAGCTACCCATTCTCCTTCCACTGTATTTATTTCCCCCATTCCTGCCAATTGCTCCCTTATGCTCTCCCTGAGTCTCTGTACAACCTCTGATTCTTTTAGTTTATCCAGGTCCCATCTCCTTAAATTCCCACCTTTTTGCAGTTTCTTCAGTTTTAATCTACAGGTCATAACCAATAGATTGTGGTCAGAGTCCACATCTGCCCCTGGAAATGTCTTACAATTTAAAACCTGGTTCCTAAATCTCTGTCTTACCATTATATAATCTATCTGATACCTTTTAGTATCTCCAGGGTTCTTCCATGTATACAACCTTCTTTCATGATTCTTAAACCAAGTGTTAGTTATGATTATGTTGTGCTCTGTGCAAAATTCTACGAGGCGGCTTCCTCTTTCATTTCTGTCCCCCAATCCATATTCACCTACTATGTTTCCTTCTCTCCCTTTTCCTACACTCGAATTCCAGTCACCCATGACTATTAAATTTTCGTCTCCCTTCACAATCTGAATAATTTCTTTTATTTCATCATACATTTCTTCAATTTCTTCGTCATCTGCAGAGCTAGTTGGCATATAAACTTGTAGTACTGTAGTAGGTGTGGGCTTCGTATCTATCTTGGCCACAATAATGCGTTCACTATGCTGTTTGTAGTAGCTTACCCGCATTCCTATTTTCCTATTCATTATTAAACCTACTCCTGCATTACCCCTATTTGATTTTGTGTTTATAACCCTGAAGTCACCTGACCAGAAGTCTTGTTCCTCCTGCCACCGAACTTCACTAATTCCCACTATATCTAACTTCAACCTATCCATTTCCCTTTTTAAATTTTCTAACCTACCTGCCCGATTAAGGGATCTGACATTCCACGCTCCGATCCGTAGAACGCCAGTTTTCTTTCTCCTGATAACGACATCCTCTTGAGTAGTCCCCGCCCGGAGATCCGAATGGGGGACTATTTTACCTCTGGAATATTTTACCCAAGAGGACGCCATCATCATGTAATCATACAGTAAAGCTGCATGCCCTCGGGAAAAATTACGGCTGTAGTTTCCCCTTGCTTTCAGCCGTCCGCAGTACCAGCACAGCAAGGCCGTATTGGTTATTGTTACAAGGCCAGATCAGTCAATCATCCAGACTGTTGCCCTTGCAACTACTGAAAAGGCTGCTGCCCCTCTTCAGGAACCACACGTTTGTCTGGCCTCTCAACAGATACCCCTCCGTTGTGGTTGCACCTACGGTACGGCTATCTGTATCGCTGAGGCACGCAAGCCTCCCCACCAATGGCAAGGTCCATGGTTCATGTTGGTATATGAACAATAAATTCCATTGGACCATTAATACAGGGTGTCCCACTCAAACCTCCCTGATTTTAAGGACCCAGGAGAGAAAAACCACAGTAGATACGACAGTGAAAAATGCACCACATTATAGAACATCTCAAAAAATTTATACTCCCACGTCAGAAGTGCCAAGTATAGTCGCTAGAGTGCAGCATGCTCGCATGAAGTGAAAATGGCGACTCCACAGCCGCTCGCGCAAGCAATAGTGTGGTTTGCAGAAACAAAATCGTCGATTACTGTGCAAAGAAATTATCGTCGTGTGCATGAATGAGATCCACCTGATGTGAATACAATTAACGAATGGTACAGGAAGTTTCTAGCATAAGGAAATGTTCTGAAACAGTCTGTCGGTGCACGTTACGGAGATTCAGAAGAGACAGGGGAGAACATCAGACAGACGTTTCTCAAAAGCCCATGTAAGTCAATTCGTCAATCATCTAGGCACCTCGATGTACCTCGATCAACATTGCATCGTGTAGTTCACCAGCGTCTTCGTATGTGTGTTTAGAAAGTGCAAATTATGCAACATCTTGTAAGGGGTCCGTAGGCCCTTACTATAAATTTGCACTCGGCACAGGTCGATAGGGCGAACAATCGATTGTGTCGTGTTGCGAGAGCGAGTGTGGAGTTGAGCCAGTGCCATGTTGCGGGTAGAGGTGTGTGGAGGAGATGTTGAAATGTAAGGCTTTAACGATGAAGGGAGTCGCCATCGCCGTGGTTAGACCCCTTTGTACTAGAATAATACTGGGAAAGTGAAGAAGTATTATTACGAAAGTGATCAGTGACATTTCTAGGGCCGATATTTGGTTTTGCGTCTACCGCGCCGGCATCACCTTGGATTGCAGTGTTGGAATGCAGTGTTGGATGCAGTGATGGATTAGCGTATGACGATAATGGAAAATGAAGAAGCCTGTGCTGAGATTAGCCGTAATTAGATATGTATGACGAAGGCAGTGGCTGTCTCCTCCTTTTTGTGTTTTTGAGACGAATATAGGTTCGTAATTAGTGAAACTGTGTTGGTGGTTTTCTTGTTTCATTATTACAGTATTGAGAAGGACGAACTGGAAAGTAACAACTTCCGTAGCAGTCAATTCCGATTGCCAGCCCCATTAGGTACACGGTCACATTAATAATAATTATTGGGCTGCTATTCGATCAGATCAGGTCGGGATAAATAAACGGAGGTGTTACACCTTGGCTTACCATGAAAGGACAAGTGCAATCTTCGGACGAATCGTAAAGAATAATAGGTAATTTTGCTTAACGCGAGAAAATATTTTTCAATTTCGGATGAAGACAGAGTATAAACTTTAAAATCGCGACAAGAAAAAGTGCATCTTGAACAATACGAAGTAATAGCATCTTTCGATTGTGAAGAAACTGTTTTTCTCGCCATATTAGATAAGAGTAATAGTGTCGATAAACTGTGTTATAATGTGCAAACGCGTAGATCCGCACGAAAAACTGTGAAAAGTGAACACTAAAGAAAGACACGTGTGAACATTACCACAACAAAACGAGCCAAGAATTCGTCACGAAAGCTTTAAAGAAGTGTTTAGCAGTAATGTTATGATCGGAATTTTTTTCGAATAATGAAAATCGAGCAAATTCATGTGGACCCATAAACTGTTATGCAGGCGACAATTTATGTGGCGACGCAATTGTTGAATGACGTCACACAGACCCGTGCAGCAGCTGCGCCAAAGAGCTTCGATCCGTGAGGTGATTTCACACGTCATCCCAACTACCTGTGCAAGGAGTAGGTTAGACGCAGATGCACTACACTGACAGCGATCAGCGCGACTTCGAGACACCGAGCGCCAACCCGGCATCTAGCGGCCGAACTACAAACTACGCCCGCCTGCAGCGCCACGGAGCGGCCGACTGAGAACTACAACGACTCGCCACAGATCTTCAGCGCGACTTCACGCAGCTCCGGCGGCAGTACAGCGCCACGCCTACTTCAAACGTCAAAACATCGCGACTCGTGGTAAAGTCAGTTGGTGAGTGAAGACAACTGGTTAGCATAACATTAAATTGCAGTATACTGTCTTCACGATAAATAAACAGTTTTAAACTGTGTTTCACCTTAGGAGAAGTGCCCAATTACAGTAATTTCCGAAAAGTTTGCGAAACATACTCTGAAATATAGCATACTTACTGATGCATGCTGCACTGTCTAAATGGTGGTTATACAGATATGCTCATTGTTTTTGGAGATTTTACATTTATAGATTTAATGAATGGTGTGATTTGTCTTATTTAAAACATTTTACATAAACTGTGTATGTGAAAATTGATATTTGAAATTATTAGGTTTTGAGAGTCGTTACGTTCAGTACTCATACATATTGTATCAATTTTGGGATTAACTGAAGATACTACAGTTACTGTTTGATTAGTTTAGCGGTAATTAGGAGTGTTTTGGGTTACTAGAGGTTATTTTATATTACTTGCCTGTGCATTAAAAATAAACCAAACATGTCTACTGAAGATAAGCAGGTTTGTGAGGCAGTAGTTGAAAGGAAAGGGATAGGACAGGAAGACAGAGATGATTCAGGAATCAGTGATTATGGATTGTCATTAGAAATCCCATTAGCACATTCAACTAGTTACCCCGAGACACCGGGACAAACAACAAGAGATAAGCCAGTTTCAGAGGGTGCAGATATACGGTCGATGTTAGCAGACTGGCTAAAGGAAATCAAGGCAACATTAGAGAAAGGTTTACAAGAAACTAGAAAACCATTTAAGGAAGATTTACAAGAAACCAAAGAAAGCTTAGAAAAGTCATTTAAGGAAACTCTAGCACAAGAGATCAAAACATCGCAAATGAAGATAGAATATACTCTGAAGAAGGAAATGCAGGAGTTACAAGAACGACTGAAGATGGACATCAATGAGAAAGAGAGTAAGCTACAGAAGAGCATAGACCAAGTCCAGGGAGACGTAGAGAAGATGGAAGAAAAGTTAACAAAAAAGATAGAAGACGATATTGAAGAAACTAAAGCCGAATTGGGAGAAAGGATCACCGAAGTGGAAACAAATTGCAATCATCGAATCGCTCAGGTGACACAGATGCAGGAACAATGCAATGATGCGGTTAAAGGGATAGGAGATAGGCAAAACCAAATGGCTGTCAATCTGAGAAATGCTATAGCCATGCAACGAGAAGAGCATAACAAGAGGGTTGCAATGGAGGTCAGGCAATTACAACAGAGAGTGTGACAATTGGAGAGCAAGACCGTGGTATAACAATCATGTACGAAAGGTACTACGGAAACAAAGAAAGCTTCATCATAGGTTTAAGAGTAGTCGAATCATAGCTGATAAGGAAAAGCTGAACGAAGCGAAAAAGAGCGTAAAGAGAGCAATGAGAGAAGCATTCAACGAATTCGAACATAAAACATTGGCAAACAATCTAAACAAGAACCCTAAAAAGTTTTGGTCATATGTAAAATCGGTAAGCGGATCTAAATCCCCTATTCAGTCACTCGTTGACCACGATGGCACCGAAACAGAGGACGACCGAAGAAAGGCAGAAATACTGAATTCAGTGTTCCGAAACTGTTTCACTGCGGAAAATCGTAATACGGTCCCTGACTTCAGCCGTCGCACGGACGCCAAAATGGAAAATATTGAAATAAACGATATCGGAATTGAAAAACAACTGCTATCACTTAGTAGCGGAAAAGCATCCGGACCAGACGAGATACCCTTAAGATTCTACAGTGATTATGCTAAAGAACTTGCCCCCTTTCTATCAGCAATTTATCGTAGATCGCTGGAAGAACGTAAAGTACCTAGCGACTGGAAGAAAGCGCAGGTCGTTCCCATTTTCAAGAAGGGTCATAAATCAGATGCGAATAATTATAGGCCTATTTCGCTTACGTCAATCTGTTGTAGAATAATGGAACATGTTTTGTGTTCTCGTATTATGACGTTCTTAGATAATACAAATCTCCTTCATCATAACCAACATGGATTCCGCAAACAGAGATCATGTGAAACTCAGCTCGCCCTATTTGCCCAAGAAATTCACAGTGCCGTAGACACTGGCGAGCAGATTGATGCCGTATTCCTGGACTTCAGGAAGGCATTTGATACGGTTCCGCACTTACGTTTAGTGAAAAAAAATACGAGCTTACGGAATATCGGACCAGGTTTGTGATTGGATTCAGGATTTCCTAGAAGAAAGAACACAACATGTCATTCTTAACGGTTCAAAATCTGCAGATGTAGAGGTAATTTCGGGAGTACCGCAGGGAAGCGTGATAGGACCTTTATTGTTTACAATATACATAAATGACTTAGTTGACAACATCGGTAGCTCCGTGAGGCTATTTGCAGATGACACGGTTGTCTACAAGAAAGTAGCAACATCAGAAGACTCGTACGTACTCCAGGAGGACCTGCAGAGGATTAATGCATGGTGCGACAGCTGGCAGCTTTCCCTAAACGTAGATAAATGTAATATAATGCGCATACATAGGGGCAGAAATCCATTCCAGTACGATTATGCCATAGGTGGTAAATCATTGGAAGCGGTAACGACCGTAAAATACTTAGGAGTTACTATCCGGAGCGATCTGAAGTGGAATGATCACATAAAACAAATAGCGGGAAAAGCAGGAGCCAGGTTGAGATTCATAGGAAGAATTCTAAGAAAATGTGACTCATCGACGAAAGAAGTAGCTTACAAAACGCTTGTTCGTCCGATTCTTGAGTATTGCTCATCAGTATGGGACCCTTACCAGGTTGGATTAATAGAAGAGATAGACATGATCCAGCGAAAAGCAGCGCGATTCGTCATGGGGACATTTAGTCAGCGCGAGAGCGTTACGGAGATGCTGAACAAGCTCCAGTGGCGGACACTTCAAGAAAGGCGTTACGCAATACGGAGAGGTTTATTATCGAAATTACGAGAGAGCACATTCCGGGAAGAGATGGGCAACATATTACTACCGCCCACATATATCTCGCGTAATGATCACAACGAAAAGATCCGAGAAATTAGAGCAAATACGGAGACTTACAAGCAGTCGTTCTTCCCACGCACAATTCGTGAATGGAACAGGGAAGGGGGGATCAGATAGTGGTACAATAAGTACCCTCCGCCACACACCGTAAGGTGGCTCGCGGAGTATAGATGTAGATGTAGATGTAGACAGAAGAAATTGATAAACGAATTAGCAATGCCACTTTAACCATTGGGGAAGGTAGAGTCGTTACCTTGATGAGCAGTGATAATCGGTACATCCAAAATAATACAGGGCAGAAATTTAAACCGAAAGGTGGGTTGCACCCAATGATATTTATGAAATGGTTAAAAGGAGTTTTCCCAGCACATTTCAAAGACGCAGATAAGATTCAATTTGCAATAGATAGGATGGAAGGTGAGGCCTTCACTTGGGGAGTCAGGCAGAAGGAAGGGACTACTAGTTATGATCAGTTTGAAGGGGAATTCTTGAAGAAATACTGGTCCAAAAGTCATCAGTGTGCAGCACTTGAGGACCTACTACACGGCAAGTCACTTAATACATGGAGAGGAACGTTGAGAGAGTTTGCCGAACATTTGTGGGAATTGAACGAGACCTTGGAACAACCCCTGAGTGATGACATAATGATATCAGCGATAAAAAGAAGATTGAGTTGGAGAATGCAAGAAAACTTATCAGGAAGCCTGATTAAAGATAAAGATACTTTAATGGAAGTATTGGAGCAATTAGAAACTATTCGTGCACAGGAAAACAATCAGATACATGATCAGAACCAAGGAAGAAATAATTACCATCAAAGTCAGATTAATGGCCCACCAAATTACAGAGGTAGAGGTGGAGGTAATGGACGTAGGAACCATGGCAATGATCGACAGTTTCACCACAATCATGGGAGAGATGATGATGATAATGACAGGAATTATGAGAGAAGAGATGATAGACAAAGGGATCAAGAGGTACGAATTGAAGAAAGTTAGGTGTAGGGAGCTAGCAACTCTTTTGCTGGTATACCAAGTGGCGACTGGTACACTCCCAGCTGGGTGAGACTTTATTCTTATTTCAAGTTTCACTCCTCTACCATCTTTCTCTATCCTTAGGTTAAGAAAGTTAGTGTAGTAGTTAGGATTGGTAGTGGTCATCCAAGTAATTCAGTCAGGAACCATGTAGTAAATTTATAGTTGACTTAAAATAAGGATAAGTAGTTGCTGTTGATGTAGAGTGTGAGATGTCAGAGAATCAATAAGTCAAAGCTCAGTTTAGTGTCAGTATATTGCAAAATTATTAGTGCCAGAAATAATAAAATGAGAACCAGATCAGAAAGCTAATGTTTATAAAATGTTGTGGGAGGCTAATTGGTCAAACAAGAGTTTGTGTAATCTTATAGAGTTGTTTTATGAGGCATGAAAAGGTCAAGGAATTGTAAGAAAATTGAAGTAATGTATCAGCTTATAATTAAGATGAACATATAAAGAAACAAATACATGAGGAGATAGTTGTTCGAATAAATGATGTGAAATATTATGAACGGAGAGGCCAAGGAGCCTGGAGTAGTATTTTTATGTAGTTATTGCAGTGAATATGGAGGGTTGATGTAGTTTGAAGATGTATATTTATTTGCAGTTGAAGTTGCTGTTAAGTTGAGGGAGTTATATGTAATGAAGTGTATTGAGTATGAGATGTTTGAAGTATTGAAGTATATGGAGGATTGATGTGGGTTGAAGATATATATTTATTTGCAGTTGAAGTTGCTGTTAAGTTGAGGGAGTTATGTGTAATGAAATGTATGGAGTATGAGATGTTTGAAGTATTGAAGTATGTCATTTAGCACGTGAGCAACATCTGTTTGCAAGTTATTTGTAGGTATACATGTTTATGTGAAGTATGCTGAATAAAACAGAAAGTGTAACTCATGAGTAATGAGTAATTCATGTATCCAATTAGCTATCAAAGTCAAGTATGGTTGTACTTACATCAAGCTTTAGAAGCAGATTTCTGGCACTGTGTAATGAATAATAAGTATCCATATAGAAGATTTGGATTGATGTCAGTATAACAGGAAATATTATACCTCTCATCTAAGCTTTCTTGATAACAATTCACATATGGCAGTAATGTTTGGCAAAATGAAATGATCAGTAGTTTAAAATTTTTCATTGGGTGACCGCATTAGTTACAGTGTTGCAAATAGTTATGTAAGACGTACTTAGTGGTATAATGGATCATTTAATATTATGGAATCTGTAGAGGTATGGGGGATTGTAAAATAATTGCATAAGTCAAGGAGTAAATGCCATATTTAGTTTTGGTATTCTATTTTGCTTGTGCTAAAAACTCAAATGAATAAGCTGTGAATTTCTTCCTTAACTTTTATGTGTGTTGGCCAAGTGAGTTATAAGTTAGTGTGATAGTAGTATGGACAGCAGGAACCCCGCTGAAAAGACGGCATACCAAAGGGGTAGCTGGCATTCAACTAGTTTGTTTTCTTGTCTTTGCTGTAGCAAGTTATAACAAATATGTAGTTAATGACTCGTACAACCTTTGAAAGTGAAGATTTTTGGTAATTGAATGTAAGATAAGTTTATAAAAATATTTACCATGCTATGTTAATTAAGATAGATTGACGTTGTGTGTTACATTCAATATGGACTATAGAGGATTATTGCTGCTTGATAAAAAATTGTGATTTGGACAATGCCATGTTGGTGAGATGTAATAACCTTTGTAGAATATTATTGTGGAGGCAGCCCACTACCGGAGTCGAGGGGTTATTTGGTGAATTGTAATTTCATTAATTATTTACCCTGTGTGTTTTGTTCAGGTGTAATGATATCTAATTTCCTTGCCGATTCTTTTACGCCAGAGGCTCCAAAGAAGTTTTCGAGGGCGGGGATGTAAGGGGTCCGTAGGCCCTTACTATAAATTTGCACTCGGCACAGGTCGATAGGGCAAACAATCGATTGTGTCGTGTTGTGAGAGCGAGTGTGGAGTTGAGCCAGTGCCATGTTGCGGGTAGAGGTGTGTGGAGGAGTTGTTGAAATGTAACGCTTTAACGGTGAAGGGAGTAGCCATCGCCGTGGTTAGACCCCTTTGTACTAGAATAGTACTGGGAAAGTGAAGAAGTATTATTACGAAAGTGATCAGTGACATTTCTAGGGCCGATATTTGGTTTCGCGTCTACCGCGCTGGCATCACCTTGGATTGCAGTGTTGGAATGCAGTGTTGGATGCAGTAATGGATTAGCGTGTGATGATAATGGAAAATGAAGAAGCCTGTGCTGAGATTAGCCGTAATTAGATATGTATGACGAAGGCAGTGGCTGTCTCCTCCTTTTTGTGTTTTTGAGACGAATATAGGTTCGTAATTAGTGAAACTGTGTTGGTGTTTTTCTTGTTACCAGACATTTCATTATTACAGTATTGAGAAGGACGAACTGGAAAGTAACAACTTCCGTAGTAGTCAATTCCGATTGCCAGCCCCATTAGGTACACGATCACATTAATAATAGTTATTGGGCTGCTATTCGATCAGATCAGGTCGGGATAAATAAACGGAGATGTTACAATCTGATGCCAAACGACAAACCATGCTGACAACAATTTGCTGCGGATATGCTGCAGCGTATTGATATGGATGCCAGTTTCCTGGAAAGATGTTTATTCTCAGATGAAGCAACCTTTCAACTATCAGGAAGAGTTAATAGGCATAATGTTTGGATCTGGGACTAGCAAAATCCTGAAGTTGTCACTGAAGATGTTCGTGATAGCACTAAATTAAACGTCTGGTGCGAGCTAACGCACCAATGGATCGTTGCAGCCGGCCGGAGTGGCCGTGTGGTTCTAGGCGCTACAGTCTGGAACCGAGCGACCGCTACGGTCGCAGGTTCGAATCCTGCATCGGGCATGGATACGTGTGGTGTCCTTAGGTTAGTTAGATTTAATTAGTTCTAAATTATAGGCAACTGATGACCTCAGAAGTTAAGTCGCATAGTGCTCAGAGCCATTTGAACCATTTAGAATCGTTGCACCGTTCTTCTTTGGGGAAGAAACAGTGAATGGGTCAGTGTATTTGGACATGTTGGAGCAGTTTGTGTAACCTCAGATGCAAAACTTGCAACCCAACATCGTTTCTCAACAAGACGGCTGTTAGCAAGTTCCTGGATAGGAAATTTCCCAATCGTTGGATCGGACGCGGAGGACCCATTAAATGGCCACCCCGTTCACCAGACATTACGCCGCTTGATTTCTTCATGTAAGGATTCGTCCAAAGTCCACCAAAGTGGACGATATTACTACCTTGCGACATCGTATCACTAATGCGATTGCAACAATAACAGAGGAAATGTTACAAAGAACTTGGCAAGAAATTCGATATAGACTCGATATTATTCGGAGGTTTGAGTGAGACCCATGTATTTTCAAATACATACCGTGACACGGCTTTAGTCTTCAAACAGTTAACAATTTAAACAGTTACAAAAATTTTCAAAGGTGTCTTAAGAAGGGACTTGAAACAGTTAAGAATTTAAATAGTCACTAAAAAAATTTGTTTTTGTGAAAGAACTCTACATATCTGTTCCAGACTTGCAATAAGAAAACTCTTTGGGCATTAAGTCAAAATTCAGTTATCTACGCTACTGGCCATTAAAATTGCTACACCAAGAAGAAATGCAGATGATAAACAGGTATTCATTGAACGAATATATTATACTAGAACTGACATGTGATTACATTTCCACGCGATTTGTGTGCATGGATCCTGGGAAATCAGTACCCAGAACAACCACCTCTTGCCGTAATAACGGCCTTGATACGCCTGGGCATTGAGTCAGACAGAGCTTGGATGGCGTGTAGAGGTACAGCTGCCCATGCAGCTTCAACACGATACCACAGTTCATCAAGAGTAGTGACTGGCGTATTGCGAAGAGCCAGTTGCTCGGTCACCATTGTCCAGACGTTTTCAATTGGTGAGAGATCTGGAGAATGTGCTGACCAGGGTAGCAGTCGAACATTTTCTGTATCCAGAAAGGCCCGTACAGGACCTGCAACATGCGGTCGTGCATTATCCTGCTGAAATGTAGGGTTTCGCAGGTATCAAATGAAGGGTAGAGCCACGGGTTGTAACACATCTGAAATGTAACGTCCACTGTTCAAAGTGCTGTCAATGCGAACAAGAGGTGACCGAGACGTGTAACCAATGGCACCCCATACCATCACGCCGGGTGATACGCCAGTATGGCGATGACGAATACACGCTTCCAATGTGCGTTAACCACGATGTCGCCAAACACGGATGCGACCATCAAGATGCTGTAAACAGAACCTGGATTCATCCGAAAAAATGACGTTTTGCCATTCGTGCACCCAGGTTCATCGTTGAGTACACCATCGCAGGCGCTCCTGTCAGTGATGCAGCGTCAAGGGTAACAGCAGCCATGGTCCCCGAGCTGATAGTCCATGCTGCTGCATCCGTAGTCGAACTGTTCGTGCAGATGATTGTTGTCTTGCAAACGTCCCCATCTGTTGACTCAGGGATCGAGACGTGGCTGCACGATCCGTTACAGCCATGCGCATAAGATGCCTGTCATCTCGACTGCTAGTGATACGAGGCTGTTGGGATCCAGCACGGCGTTCCGTATTACCCTCCTGAACCCACCGATTCCATATTCTGCTAACAGCCATTGGATCTCGACCAACGCGAGCAGCAATGTCGCTATACGATAAACCGGAACAGCGTTAAGCTACAATCAGACCTTTATCAAAGTCGGAAACGTGATGGTACGCGTTTCTCCTCCTTACACGAGGTATCACAACAACGTTTCACCAGGAAACGTGGTCAACTGCTGTTTGCGTATGAGAAATCGGTTAGAAAATTTCCTCATGTCAGCTCGTTGTAGGTGTCGCCAACGGCGCCAGTCTCGTGTGAATGCTTTGAAAAGCTAATCATTTGCATATCACAGCATCTTCTTCCTGTCGGTTAAATTTCGCGTCTGAAGCACGTCATCTTCACGGTGTAGCAATTTTAACGGCCAGTAGTGTAAGCTGAACATCGAGTGTTATTCCATTACTCAAAATTTTGAAACCCGGAAACCAATTAGCAGACCAGAATTATAATGTACGGCCTGCAGCCAAAGTTCGCACTATCTGATCAAGTTTTACCAGTTAAAAAAAAAATATTGATCCAAACTGTTTGTAATTAACAACAATGGATAAAGTGTAGAGCCAGGCAGAGAGAGCGAATCTGCAGATGCTGGAGCTTCTTCACATGTTCTTCAATTGCTTTCCCGCAGACGACAGCAGCCTCCTCGATGACAGAGTGGAGCAGGGCCTCGTACAATGTAACGTCGAGGTGTGGAGGAGATGTGGAAGTCGGGATAGAGCTTGCGTAAACGGTTTCGTAGCTTGGATGTGCTGGTTCCAGGCAAGCGATGATCCAGTGTGAAGCAGAGGCAGCACGCCGATGGCCCCCAGGGGGCAGGGCCGCCGCCGACGTTGACAGGCGGCAGATCTTCTAGAATTGCACGAATTGTGTCTTCGCGCCGTTGAAACTGAGGCGTCACTTGGCGGTACACCCTGCGAGCGTGTCGGTGGCGATATGCAGTCGTCGGTGGAGGTTCAAATGGCTCTGAGCACTATGGGACTCAACTGCTGTGGTCATAAGTCCCCTAGAACTTAGAACTACTTAAACCTAACTAACCTAAGGACATCACACACATCCATGCCCGAGGCAGGATTCGAACCTGCGACCGTAGCGGTCGTGCGGTTCCAGACTGTAGCGCCTTTAACCGCTCGGCCACTCCGGCCGGCCGTCGGTGGAGGGTATCGGCGTTCATGCTCTTGCTGTACAATACCGTATCGTCACCGGAGAGAGCTAGCTGGACACTGTCAATCTAGGGCGTGTTTGTCGTATAAGGCGTGCACAGAGGCGGCCTTAAACCGGGTGCTGTGGAACGCCTGCTCCCAGGTAACGAACTGTGCACAGTCCAGACTCCGCCCTTACATGGATGGTCCTGAGTCTAGGCATGAGCCAGCAGTCTCTGCTCGAGTAGTTTGAACAGGAGGCTGGTGTGCTGCAAGCTTTCAAACGCTCGCGAAACATCTGAGAACATCGCACCGAAGTACTAGTGGCGTTCCATCGCATGAAGGCGTCTTCATCCAGTCGCAGAAGTTGATGTTCTGCCGAGTGGCTTCGGTGGAACCTGAAACGCTCCTCAGGCAGCAGATCTTCTGTGGCAACATGGTATTGTAATCACTTGCGGTAGACACGCTCGGAAACATTGGTGAGGGCCGGCAGTAGCCTAATGGGGCGGTAACTTTGTGCAAGAAGAAGTTCTCTCACCATCTTCGGGGTGGAACTACCTTGGCGAGTCTCCAAGTCAGTGGGAGGTAACCAGTGCGGAAGATCTCATTGAAGGTGGCTACCAAGTGAGCAGTGGCTGCCGGAGGCGTTGGATATGTCGTCAGGGCTTTCCGCTTTATTAGTGTTTAGCCTACGCAAGATCAGCGAAACTTCATCAACCGATGTGACATCAGTAGAGTCGTATTCATCCTCCCTCTCAATGTAGCGTGAAAGTCTATCAGCGACAATTGCATCACGGGCAGTTTCCACTGCATCTTCCATCGGCGTAAAATTTTCTTCAAAAGCATTAGCGAGGACTTCAGCCTTTGTATTAAGCTCGCAAACACTCCGGTTTCCATTCTGCAGTGGAGGGACCGCCGTGTGCGGCGAAGAAAGTACACACATCAAAGAAAGTTTTGCATCACCTCGGTTCTGAGAGTTCCGGAACCTGTACAGAAAATTGGAATAGAGATCAACATAAGCATTATTTCCACCCTTTTTATTGCTCATGAACCCCACACATTGCATGTTGTACCTCTATACAGCGAGACCTTCAGAGGTGGTGGTCCAGATTGCTGTACACACAGCTGCCTCTAATACCCAGTAGCACGTCCTCTTAGATTGATGCTCGACTGTATTCGTCGTGGTATACTGTCCACAAGTTCATCAAGACACTGTTGGTCCAGATTGTCCCACTCCTCAATGGTGGTTCAGCGTAGATCCCTCAGAGTGAATGGTGGATCACGTCGTCCATAAACAGCCCTTTTCAGTCTATCCCAGGCATGTTCGATGGGGTCTGGAGAACATGCTGGCCACTCTAGTCGAGCTATTTCGTTATCCTGAAGGAAGTCGTTCACAAGATTTGCACGATGGGGGCGCGAACTGTCGTCCATGAAGACGAATGCGTCGCCAACGTACGTATCGTACTGCAAATACTGCACTTCCCATGGACACCAGCGGCGTACGTCGGCCGCACGTAATGCCACCCCAAAACAGCAGGAACCTCCACCTTGCTGCACTCGCTGGACGTTCTGTCTAAACTCTAAAGCGTTCAGCCTGACGGGGTTGCTCCCTGACACGTCTCCGACGATTGTCTGGTTGAAGGCATATGCGACACTCATCGGTGAAGAGAACGTGATGCCAATCCTGAGCGGTCCATTCGGCATGTTGTTCGGCCCATCTATACCACGCTGCATGGTGTCGTGGTTGTAAAGATGGACCTCGTTACGGACGTCGGTAACAAACTTGCTCATCATGCAGCCTACTGCACACAGTATGAGTCGTAACACGACGTCCTGTGTCTGCACAAAAAGCATTATTCAACATGGTGGCGTTGCTGTCAGGGTTCCTCCGAGCCATAATCTGTACGTAGCGGTCATCCACTGCAGTGGTAACCTCTTTCCTGGTGGAATGACTCGAACTAATCGGCTGTCGGACCCCCTCCGTCTAATAGGCGCTGCTCATGCATGGTTGTTTACATCTTTGGGCGGGTTTAGTGACATCTCTGAACAGTCAAAGGGACTGTGTCTGTGATACAATATCCACAGTCAACATCTATCTTCAGGTATTCTGGGACTGGGATGATACAAAACTTTTACTGTTGTTTGCATTTGGTCGTCCGTCAGCTCCGAACCATCGTCGAGGTGGATTGTGCAGATATTTTTCACCCACTTCTGATTTTTGTGTGTCTCAAAGGCCACCTTGATGTCCTGTCGGAGACGATTCAGCAGCCTCTTGGTGGCGGGAAGTCGCGTACGCTGCCATTCCGGTACATCCCGTACTTCTCAGTGATTTTGCGTCAGGCTTGCCAGATGGCAGCTGGCGTGTGCAGCTAATCGGACCTCCGTGAACCTAGCGTCGGTGAAGTGCAAGAGAGCTTCATCGATGCCCGTTTCCGCTGGAGTTGGAGGGGCGGCGAGTGTTTCCGTCATGGCGCCTTGAAAGCTTCCCCAGGTTACTCCCGACAGCGAAATTCCTCGCCGTGGCAGCTTTAGCTGATCCAGATCGATCTCAACTACGACAGGAACATGATCAGAGAGGGGAGATAATTCCTCGTGGAAGCGGTGATCTCTTGCAGGATGCGCCGGCCGTGGTGGCCGAGCGGTTCTAGGCGCTACAGTCTGGAACCGCGCGACTGCTACGGTAGCAGGTTCGAATCATGCCTTGGGCATGGATGTGCGTGATGTCTTTAGGTTAGTTAGGTTTAAGTAGTTCTAAGTTCTAGGGGACTGATGACCTCAGAAGTGCTCAGAGGCATTTGAACCATTTCTTGCAGGATGCCCTTAGCGACTGCGACGTCAGTGACGTCTGGCTGTCTATGACGGTGGCGAAGATGGTCGGGTTGTTGGGTCCCATCACGGTGGCTTCATGATGTTCCTCTAGTTGCAGGAGGCGACAACCGTGTTTTGAATTGAATTCGCCGGCAATGAAGAATTTTCTGCTGACTGAACATGCCGGATCCAGGGGGTGGCCTCCTATGAATGTGATAGAGCCCATCAATGTCCGCACGGCGAAGCCAGTAGCCTTCACTGAGGCCAAATGCAGTATTTGCAGTTGTAATGGCGAATATATTTGCGGACATAAACAGCAGTACTACCACAGGTCGTCAGCTTGTCCGTTCGGAAATACAAGAAGTTTGTTGCTTTGATGTCGACTCCTGGTTTTAGGTAGGGTTCAGTTTATCAAGCATCAGAAACAGTAGCGAAGACATTGGAGAGGTCACTTGGCAGCGACATGGATAACTAAGTGCATTCTGTGGGGAGGTCTTGGCGACTTGACGAAAACATCAGCGTCGTGACTGGGTGTCTGCTTCATCTTCTTCTCTCGCGGTGAACGTCTGCCACCAGCCGGTACGATCGAGGCCCTTCTTTTATTTGTTGGCTTGTCCTAGAGATGATGGTGTAGTGGACTGCTAGCATTCTGCGTCAAGAAGCGTTGATACCAACGCGTCCTAAACCATGTCCATCGTGTTCCTCGTAGCCGCAGCTTCGTTCATCGTAAGTGGGAGGGGCGGATGGGGCTGCGAGGTACGCGAACGCCGCTGGACTGGGATCCGCCACACCCTTCGCTTGTTCAACACACTGGTCCTCACTCGTCCTCGTACATCTCGGAATCGCATGATGACGTTGACGACTGACTCTTATTATCTGGCGACAGTTACTCGTAACTGAACTGTTGCCTGCTGGAGGTTGTGCTTCGCCTTCCTCCAGCAGACGTGATGTCTGGATGGTACTTATTTCCTTGATAGCAGCGCCTTCTGTTTGTGATGCCCGCGCTGCTCAGAAACGTAGCTGGTGACCTCTACATGCGCCTGTAACAGACAGTGAGTCAACGAGCCGTTTTTATATAGTGTTGCATCCGCATTAGTCGACCACAATATTATTGCACTTGGAAGAGTGCTTCGGTCTGTTTATCGTGAGTTTTTAATGTGATATTTCACGAAGACACTCTGAAGCAATTGACTTTAGCTACACAAATGTCTTGGAAGCATTCACCGTGCGATGCGTTTTATTTTATCACCATTGTACTTGTTTACCGTAGCGTCATCGCATGTCCTCCACAACGGCCACTGAAGGCCCAGTGCTATAATAGCGTGGTCGGGTAATAACATGAGATGCTCGTGTTGTATCACTAAATGTTGTGCAGAGGGGAGGCGCCTAAAGGCATTGGGTAGGTAGAACTAAGGTTCCTACACAAAAATTCGTCGGACTGGCAGCGTACGTAGTTCAAAAGGTTCAAATGGCTCTGAGCACTATGAGACTAAACATCTGAGGTCATCAGTCCCCTAGACTTAGAACTACTTAAACCTAACTAACCTAAGGACATCATGGCAAGTACATGCTGGCAATAAAGTATCTGGTATCTGCAGTAATAACGTCTGCGGCTATGGAGTCCTCATCACGCATCTGAGTGATTTTCGTGTCTTTTGATCCGTTGCTTCAGGCTATTACTGCCGCCATTGGGCATCTCTCTTCCGTTATGACTTGAGCTGTTGTGGGCCTGTTAGAAATTCTTCACTGCACTAAGGTTCCTACACAAAAATTCGTCGGACTGGCAGCGTACGTAGTTCAAAAGGTTCAAATGGCTCTGAGCACTATGAGACTAAACATCTGAGGTCATCAGTCCCCTAGACTTAGAACTACTTAAACCTAACTAACCTAAGGACATCACACACATCCACGCCCGAGGCAGGATTCGAACCTGCGACCGTAACAGCAGCGCGATTCCGGACTGAAGCGCCTAGAACCGCTCAGCCACAACGGCCGGCCCGTAGGCTTCTAAGACTTTTTCGTCAACATTGTCTCCAGATTCGTTACGGACGGAGAAATTTTCTCCGCGAGCGGAAGTTCCCAGTTTGGTTTTCTGAAACTTTTTACAATCTTAACAAATGAATACAGTGTTATTCACTGAGCGAACCTAGTGACGCAGTATTTTATCAGATTATGGTGCTTAGTCATCTCTCCTCAGGAGATTTCCTAGTCTCGGACCTACCTATAAGCTGACACGCTTCTAAGTGTAACGTCTGTATTGGACCTCCCTCTCACCTGTTAGATACGTGGGTTGCCAGGAGGATTGTGCTAATATAACTGCGGCTCCAGAATCAACACCAATGAAAATAAGGTTACCATAGAGAGTCAGACAAACGTGCTTCAACTTTTCAGTGTGTACTGATATTTCATCACAGTATTGAAAGTACATGCTGGCAATAAAGTATCTGGTATCTGCAGTAATAACGTCTGCGGCTATGGAGTCCTCATCACGCATCTGAGTGATTTTCGTGTCTTTTGATCCGTTGCTTCAGGCTATTACTGCCGCCATTGGGCATCTCTCTTCCGTTATGACTTGAGCTGTTGTGGGCCTGTTAGAAATTCTTCACTGCACTAAGGTTCCTACACAAAAATTGACATCGAATTTCTCTTGTTCCGACAGTTTCTGTAAGTCACGAGCACCATCGCACTGCGTATTGCATTCCATTGCGCTGTTCGAAATGGCTGTATGATGGGTATGGTGAAAGTAAAAATGCGGCCGTGATTTTGTATTATCAAATGTCATACTTCTACTGTTGAAAAGCTGTTCCAAATCAATTCCTCTTCTCTCCTTTGGCATACTTTTTAAATTAATTCAGTAAGCTTATCCGCGCTAGTCGAAAGATTCACTGTTTTTAGTTGAAACTGTCTACTGATTTCGGAACCAGAAAGTGAATTACATTTTCCCATGAGCTATCCCTCACACAATGGACGGCTCAGGGCTATATTTAGAGTAAACCTCTTCTTTAGTCTAAACAAACTGAGCACATCGTTATAGCTACAGTCTTGGATCGCTTAGATTTCAAACAAGTAACTGTCTGTGTGCCGCTCATAATGTTAACAAAACCGCGTGGCAAGTGATGGGATTACTTTCCACTTTTGTGGCGAACAGTTAACTTTGATGATTACAAGTCAGGGCGAAATACCGCTTTAATTGTAACTTGCCATAGAGGTCGCCTCTGACCTGCTCATAGTGCTGTTTGTGATAGGGACATTGTTATTATTATTATTATGCTTACTATCAGGAATATTACTGTGTTTGTACGCGTGAACTTTTACTGAATATATTAATCAATTAGAACTTAAAACTTCTATTTATAGTCATAGTTCCTGATCCCACTGAAGTAAACAGGAAGTAGGAACATTTCTTTCAATGAGTACAAGAAGAAAGTGGACTTGCAGAATGGATATTATGGTCAGTATATTCTCCATCACTTTCTGGCTGACCACAAAAGAGTTTTTAGTCTCTTTTAAAAAGACGGCGAATAAATATACAAGATTAGTTACCCACCAGCCACACCATTTGAATTAATACAAGTCTTGATTGCAGTTTATTCTTTTATTCAACGCATTTCACATTCTTGGGGATTCTTGAAATTATCTTTTACAGCATTTTAAAAACCATTAAACGTCTCTGTGCTAGACTGAAGCAAGCATAGAACCAAATGAACCCACAGCGACGCTGTCAGGCCTGCCGGTGCCACTTTATTAAGGTCTCTGCTGATTCATCTGATTCGACACGTGCTTCAGTCTAGCAAAGAGGCGTTTTATGGTTTTCAAAATGTTGTTAGGTCTCTGCGGGTTCACTGAACTCGACGCATTCTTCAGTCCAACACAAAGCCATTTTACGGTTTTTAAAATGTTGTAAAAAGAAAATTTTGAAATAATCTGAAGATACCCCAGAAGGACGAAACGTGTTGTTGGCAAAAGAATAATTTGTAGCCAAGACTGTTTTTAGCCAGACCCACCTGTTAATCTAGTCTGAATCCATAATGAATGCAGTATGGGCCGAATTCCTCTCGTTGCTAAATAATTTGATTCACCTAACCATAATTTATAAAATAATGGTATTTCCTGAACCTTCTTTACTTCTAGTCCGTTGTCAGTTATATTGCTACTAATTTCATTGCAGCCATCATCAGCGTTTGTAGTTATCTCTACGTCCTTCCCTGAATGATTTGGTTTGAGCTGCTTGTCATCCCTGTGACTTTACATATATTCCTTTCGTTTCTTATATAACTGCTGATGTCTGAAAGAACGAAAAATATTTTAATCTTTAGCTGCACCAGCCAGTACTGCACATTGAATTTCGTTCAAAACATCCTATTATACCCAAAGTTATTTATACCTATTATTATTTCCCATGGACTGTACTGTGTTTCTTGTTACACTACTGTCACTACTATTGTCGTTAGTTAGTTTTCATAGCCTATAACTTACTCCGTCAGATTAAGCTGTATCTTATCTCACTTCCCTTGATTTCAAGATCAAATGAGACTGGAAAACGAAAGAACATAAAAGAACTGAAAATTTTCGGGATATCTTGATACACAGGTGGAGTTAGTCATGAACCAAATTGTTCGAAATAGGTGTACGGCGTTTAGAGGTTAGCGATGTTTTACGCTAACAGTTGTTCATGATACTATGTCGTTTTATTTTGTGTGTTCCTTATATGGTTGTCTGTAAGTGTCACTCCTTGCAGCTATCTCTGGATGGCTAAGCATTAGTTACGAATGTTCAAATGTGTGTGAATTCCTGAGGGACCAAAGTGCTGAGGTCATCGGTCCCTAGACTTACACACCACTTAAACTAACTTATGCTAAGAACAACACACATACCCATGTCCGAGCGAGGACTCGAACCTCAAGCGGGAGCATTATTTACGAGTAAAAATAGAATATTATTGTCATTGTGTTCTTTTCTGGTATATTTAACTCTTGCTTTTACCCCAAACCGTAAGTGTTGCTAGTATTTTACTGCAATTTGGTGACATCCTTTCCAGTTGAAATTTTTCTTTATTCATGATGTTTGTCTCTGATCTAAACCGGTCGCACATTCAATACTAACTTAAGCGCCAGCCCATGATGCTATATAATGTCTTTGCTAATGCTCTGTTCATCACTGTATCGCATTTAACCCATGTATTGTCTTATTTCGTTATGTCGAAATCCCTTTAAGCAGTATATGTCTTGTTGGGAAGATTAGATGAGTAATGAAGGGAGAGAAACCAAAGAAAAAAATCGTGAATATGCTTTCGAAGCAAAATTTATTTACATGCGTGGTAAAATGCTATATACAAGCTGAGCGTTTGGCAGTATAGTTTTTCTGTGGCGGGGTCGTCGTCATCATGGTGCTAGCCGTTTCCGCTGTCTTCGTCATCACCTTCTCCGAGTCCTCAATAAGCACGCTGCAGGTTGTGGTCCCCGCGGATCGTGTATCCATAGCCAAAGCCGTCTCCTTCCTGTAATCACAGACATCCAGCAGTCAGTCAGCAGAACTTCCATTCCACTTCACTCTGGCCAATGTATTGTGCTTCAGTATGGTCGATGTGTCTTACGTCGTAGCGTCGTTGGAAAAAAAAATGTAACATTTTAAGGAGAGTTACATAGCGCCTCTTTAACCTCCTGGCTCGAAAAGAAACGAGTAACATATAAACAGGAAACTGAAGCCCGGTAGCGTGTTGTTTGGACGCGTCGTGATGTAGACCGAGCACAAGCTGGCACAAGTTCGTTGATAGTGTCGATGTGTATATTTCATCCTTTACGTAACTAAGAAGAATTTAGCGCAAATTTTCAAAAAAGAACTTACGTTACGTGTGTTTCAAATGGCTCTGAGCACTATGGGACTTAACTTCTGATGTCATCAGTCCCCTAGAACTTAGAACTTGTTAAACCTAACTAACCTAAGGACATCACACACATCCATGCCCGAGGCAGGATTGGAACCTGCGACCGTAGCAGTTGCGCGGTTCCAGACTGCAGCGCCGTTACGTGTGCCTCATCAATAAAATTATTAACACGCGTGTTCATAGATGCTTCTGAGAGCAGAAGGTATGACAAATTAGCGGTGCACGGAAACGGATTCTCGATGCTGAAAGACTACAGGGAAGTAAACTCAGTTATCTGTCATGTAAGGCAGTGGTTCCCAACCCAGGCATAATTACGCCCTGAGAAATAAAATGTAATTTTCTGAGGGGTAAAAACAAAAAGCGTCAATTACGTTTTGATCATGAATGTAAATTATTTTTAAAAGATCATAACTATTATCAATATTTCGTAAGGCTGTAGCACTGATTACGTAAGTTATCAATAATTATATTCTATTTATTTCAACTACTAGCATTAACGCTAGACAAATTGCGATGGAAATTACAGCCAGTGAAACTAGTGAATGATCATCTTCCTCACAAAGTCCAACCATTTCGTATTTAGCACCATGCTTCTACGACAGTAAAGTTGAGAGACGTGTGTCACATACGCTTAAGTATTTCGTGAAATATCTTCTCCGAGTTGTCGGTAGTTCCCAAATAAACCAGAAACTGCTTCATTATTCACTTCCCACCAATAAACGAAATGATTAACAGCACGACATAATAGTTGCTATCTAATGGCTACTAAACTTCTGTAGAGCCTACACAGTATTATTATTACTATTACTGATATTATGATTATCATTATCATTAGTGTGTGTGAAATCTTATGAGACTTAACTGCCAAGGTTATCAGTCCCTAAGCTTACACACTACGTAACCTAAATTATCCTAAGGACAAACACACACACCCATGCCCGAGGGAGGACTCGAACCTCCGTCGGGACCAGCCGCACAGGCCATGACTGCAGCGCCTTAAGCTGCTCGGCTAATCCCGTGCGGCTATCATTATCATTAGTGGGAGTGATCAGACACAAAGGCATTGGCAAACTGAAGTCTTCCAATTTCTGACAGTTCAACTTAAGGAGTCCAGGAATCGTGTGGTTTTCAAGCAGGAGACCTAAGTGTACTGCACATCGTTTAATTTGGTTTATTTTAAGTGGTAGCGCGGGGCGCGGGTGAAACAAGTGTTGCTAGGGAGAAGAGAGGTGAAGAAACCGCATGTTTTGTAAATCACGAAAATCCGCCGGTTTATCCACTCACACACGAATAGACCCCACCTCCAAGTAGACCTGAGAGATTAGACACGACGGGCGATGCATGCCCGTCAGTGGAAAACGACGAGCCCGAGATGGGCGGGACAGATCCCTCAGAAATACCCGCGGTACTGGGACGCCGCAGAAATCCGCTCGTGTGTCGTCACCTGTTCGATAACGCGACAAGCGGAGTAGCCGCGCCGCAGCGTAACGCGAGCAGCGGTTCGCGGGATCGAGTGTCGTCGCTTCCCACAGCCTCGTTCCGTTCGCCGATTTCCGAGGCACCGTTAACTCCCGCCAGTGACGTAACCTAGCGGGTTCACATTTCACGCGGCCCAGTGACCAGTGATTTGCATAGTGTCAAGTAGTCGGCAGCTATCAACGCATACAGAGACAAAACAGCTCGAATTCCGGACAGCTTTTGATCGCCCCATGTGCACCCATCCTCTGAACATTTTTTACCTTCTGGCTTGAGCAAATCGAATGTAGCCAATGAAACTCCAACGGAAGCTGCGGAGTGGTCACCCTGATTTTCCGCAAATGCCAGACTGGTTTCTTCAGCAAAGTCGAAGCCACATCCCTTAAACATTCAGAACGACCTGAGCTAGCGATCATACTTTGATCACTTCGACATCGACGAGACTATAATATCTAACTTTCCTTCACTCCGTGCCACGATGATTCCTCTATTAAAGTCAAGGTCCATTTCCCCGTCTGCAGCTCAAAAGATATTCTCTTTCCACTGCCTAGGTAAAAAAGAAAAAAAGGAAGGAAGGAAGACAAGATCTTAACTTTCCGCAGAGGTCTTCAAATACTGATTGGGGAAGGAAATCAGCCGCGGCCTTTCGAAGAAACCACCCCAGCATATTTCTTAAGGGGGGACGTTGATGAAATTGACCAAAAATGTCAATTTTCGATTTATTTTTTATTTGTTAGTACAACTCATGGACAATAAGTTCTCAAAGTTTCAATGTTGGAATCGCATCCGAAGTGCCTGAAAATTAATTAAAAGGGTGACGCGGCCTCCCTGCCACACCGCCGGCCGAAGTGGCCGTGCGGTTAAAGGCGCTGCAGTCTGGAACCGCAAGACCGCTACGGTCGCAGGTTCGAATCCTGCCTCGGGCATGGATGTTTGTGATGTCCTTAGGTTAGTTAGGTTTAACTAGTTCTAAGTTCTATGGGTCTAATGACCTCAGCAGTTGAGTCCCATAGTGCTCAGAGCCATTTGAACCATTTTGAACCTGCCACGCCCACGTTCTGAAGCAGCACTTCAATACCAGCTCAGTGAACAATGATTCTGTTTATTACTTTCAACCAAACGTGTGTGGGATACATCTAGAAGGCCGTGATACATACTCTTTGATTTTATAGATCATCTTTGGCCGATCCTGCACTTCTCAAAAAGTGTGTTCACAGCAAAACCCAAAATCCAAATGAGTCTCTAAATTCACTGATATGGAAGCGATGCCCTAAAAACACATTTGCATCTGCTACAGTTGTCAGAATTGCAACTTATGGGCCGGCCGAAGTGGCCGCGCGGTTCTGGCGCTGCAGTCTGGAACCGCGAGACCGCTACGGTCGCAGGTTCGAATCCTGCCTCGGGCATGGATGTGTGTGATGTCCTTAGGTTAGTTAGGTTTAACTAGTTCTAAGTTCTAGGGGACTAACGACCTCAGCAGTTGAGTCCCATAGTGCTCAGAGCCATTTGAAACATTTTTTGCAACTTATGATGCAGTTGCTGTGCTGGGAACGTCGGGAGGATGAAGGTATTAGAAAGAATGGCCTTCAAGATAGGAAATTTTACTCAAGACATCCTGAGAAAAATAGATTTATAGCGCGTCTCTGCAGCTGAAAAGTCAGTTGAAGACCTGGTAAAGGAAAGACGACAGACAAGAAGAAACCAAAAAGAAACCTTGAAGGAAAAGACGACCCAGAGTACAAATGTGATGCCTTCTGAATAAGTGATGTAAGGAAAAAAATTAGGTTGAACATTAAATTGCGTTTCCTGAAATGTTTGTTTTTTAAAGTTTATGTACCTTTTCCTCAGATTCTATGAATGCTAGAATTATGAAATTTTGTACACATATTTCGGTAAACCTAATAAACGTTGGCTTAGGGGCAAATTTTGAAATTCTTATTGCAAGCTGAGATATGGGGCAAAGTGCCTGGAATTTTGCATGAATTTAAAATTGTACTTGTGGAATTATAATTAAAAAATTATGAAAATTCTCCTGTTTGAACTATTCGAAAACCTCATGAGAGGAGCTTACAACATATGAAGAGATGAAACAGAGAAATTTTTGTAGAAATCTCTTGAATACTTTATGAGAAAAAGGAACCTACAATATTTTTTGAAAACAAATTTTATAAAAAAAGGTTGAATGTACATAATCCAAGGTTTTTATATGTAAATGTGTTACTTTCATGTAAAGCGTTGTACAAAATTTCATTGCCATATCTCCAAAACTGTGGATTTGGTTCATTTTTGAAATAGTGTGTGTTTCTCATCAACGTTCCCCCTTGAGCAGTTTAGGGAAATCGTTTAAAAACTAAACGAAATCGCGGAAAGACTGCACCTTTGTGGCCGGACAGGGGGGGGAGGGGGGGTTAAACTGTCGTCCTTCTCACTGTCAAAAGTTGTGTGTACGTGAGAAGGCAGGCAGCAGAGAGACGTGCAGGAACATTGCACCGTTGATGCGCCAGCTAACAGCATTAAATGAAGAGTATTTAGCTATGATTTTCGTACTAGAGTAACTATAGTGAGGGTACCTTCCCACTGTAGTGTTCATTAAGGACAGTATAGAGCGAACAGGATAAATATCACGTTAACAGGCAGAAGCGATAGTTTTCCGAACCTCGGTTTTTGTCTATGGAGAGCCAAAAGGAGAAACAGAGGCCAACATGGCGCTCTCCTCAGCACCGTCAGTTACCAGTATAGACAATGGCTGGAGGGTGTGCGTGAGACAATGACAGTGACAGCACACTATCGACAATCCAAAGTATGCTCGACCACTTTCTGTAAAACGTTAAGTCCGTCCATAGGTACTGGCTGACCCAGCAGCACCGATCGACCGCCGTGTTATGCTCCGCCAATGGTGCCGCTGGATGCTGTATGGAGGAGCGTGGAGTCATCTCACCACTTTCCAAGCGGTGTCAGTTTTGGCGACCTGAAGCCGCTGGCCTCAGTTGGCATCACGGGACTGAGAGCACTCCGTTCCACTCCTCCCATTACGAAAAAAGTCGCTGGCAGTACCGGGAATCGAACACGGGTCCTCCGTGTGGGAGTCAGCCGTGCTGACCACTCTCCTTTTTCTATACAGAATAACTCATAAAGCCGCCTCCTTATCTGAACCCTACCACAGAAAACTTTCATCCGCGATATGTGACGTCCAAATCCTATAGTATCAAATTTATACAGATGGTAAGTGATCCTAGAGCGAAAAGGCAAACAATGCTCGGAAATAAAATTTCCAGCAATACAATCTCTTAAGCGAACAGTGCCTGTGAGGTAAGTGTTTCTAAACTGCTTACATTTCCGTTGCTGTCGCAACATTGGAAAACATTACACAGTCATTTGTGTTGTTTCCACGGCTAACATCATCACGGAATTATCCTCCAAATACATAAATCTAGTATATCTCTGGCGCTCTAAAGCGTCGTTGGATGACGTTTCTAGACATGGGTTCCCGTTCAAAATATTATGTACTACTCCCCTCTACAAGTTCGAGAAGTTTGTAAAGGGATTTCCCGAACACCCTCTATAGAAGAGGGCTCAAATAGAGAGTTTTTTGAAGAAATGAAAAAGACACGAAAGTACTGTAATGAACTGAACAAATAAAAACAACAATTAAATATAAAAGTAGAGAAAAACTCTTAAAATGTATTAGTAGACTTACAGGAGGTAGCTATTTTCAAAAGTCAGCTTTGATTACAGTTGAAATTCGTATAAGTCATTCTAAATAATACACAGTCAAACAGAACATTATGTGGATAATGTGAAAGTCGGATAAAAGAGATTAAAACTTTGGGAACATGATATTACTAAAAGATAGCTACAGCTAAACCATCAGATTAACTATAAATGGAAGAAAATTAATAGACAGGACACGGAAAGAAACGGTATCTCTCGAAAAACCTTATCAATAAATTAAGTATATGGTAACTAAACTCAAAAGAAGAACAGTTTACATGAAACCAAATATTGACGAAGATAAATTTATTATATATTGCAGAGAATACTGATTTTGGTAGGCTTTCAGAGACGAACAGATTATCTGTGAGTCCTCCTTCGATGCTTTTTCCGAGTGAGTTGAAGCAGTGGTTAAAACACTGGACTCGCATTCAGCAGGACGACGGTTCAAACCCACGTTCGGCCACCCTGATTTAGATTTTCCGTGATTTCCCTAGATCGCTTCAGGCAAATGCCGGGATGGCTCCTTTGAAAGGGCAGGGCTGAATTCCTTCCCCATCCTTCCCTAATCCGAGATTGTGCTCCGTCTCTAATGACCTCGTTGTCGACAGGACGTTAAACGGTAATCCACCAATCGATGCTTTTAACTGCTAGGAATAAATAAATATTACTCTTCCTCCAGTGTGCTAAAAGCTTTTATCGTTGCACCACTTTGGTGGCTCCCGTATCAACGTCATTAATAGTTTACCCAAGCTGATTCTCATTTAGTCTCACGAGGCTGAATACAGCTTGTTCCAGAGACTGACACCACAGATAGTCACTGTAATTCGATCCTGGTACCTTCACAAATGCATCCTACGCTACCCACTAACCAAGCATCTTTTAGAAAAAGCAAGTTATTATACTCGTATAATTCACTGTTTCGTAATTGCAGCCGGATAATGAAGTTATTACCCAAGTCATTTACGTGCAACATACTATAACTAACACTGTACTCAGATGTCTGCCTTTCGTGCAGGATTCAATATCCGACCAAGCAATAGCCTGCAACAAGCTAGACCGTATCTTCTCCAAACACATTAGAGATCCTTCTACGATATAGGTCTAGCATAAGACAAACATAGGTAAAGCGTTTTTTCTCCACAGTCGCAGAGTTGTTACTGAGGTAAAAATTTCTTCTATTTTGCAGATCCTCTGCTAAGCCTCTGTTCCCATACTGCACATAGTTTTAATATGTCGCGTGTGAAGAACACAGCGAGTACTACGCGAAATGATATAAAAATTCGATCTCAATAGTTAAGCTAGAAACCTTGCCGTGTCTGTGCAGTGGGTATCTACATCTACATCCACGCTCTGAAAACCATTTTGAAGATACTTATAAATACCGCACTATAATTAGTCTAATCTTGTATTCATGGTCCCTCCACGAGGCATACACAGGGTGTCCAAAGAGTAATGGTCAATACTCAGGGATACGGCAGGGACAGTTATTAGAAGCAAAAACGTCTAGTAAACATGCGGTCTAAAATGCATACCTTAATAGCTTTGAGCATTTCTTCATCTTCGATACCATGAAACAAATCTCTTCTACTTCAACCTCTTTCGTTTCTTTATTTTGAGAGCTGGTAGTTCGGACAAAAACAAGAAAAAACCGTCTAGCAAAGATGGGGTCTAAAGAGAATACTTTAAGAGCTATGAACACTTGTTCATCTACGGTACTGTTCCATCGAACAAATTTTTGTTAGACAGGCAACCTGCAACTGAATCTGTGCACCATGAACCGGGTTAGCCGTTTAGTAATATAGATACAACAAGCAGAAGATACGCGCACTAACAGAATCTACGTAAACCTCCACACGCCCTACTGGTCTGCAAGCTAGGAATCTGATAATGGTTAAGCCTCGGATGATGAGCCGAATCTCGGGTGATCATCCGAGTGGTGGCTTCGTCTTGTCGCAACGTTTCGATGGGTATCTTCAGGCCCCTGAAGATGATGGCCTCATTGAAACGTTGCGATAAGACGAAGCCACCACTCAGATGATCACTCGAGAAGCCGAGAAAGCATGCAATCAGAAGAAGCTGACGCTTTGTCATCCTGAACGAAAGTTATGGTGTTTGTCCGGAAAAGGCCGGTTCCGTCACCTCTAAGGCTCTTGAATTTACAGATGGACTATAGTAGAAGGAGGGGGAGGGGGGTACTTACAAAGTTGACAGAGTACTCCTGCCCAGGCAGCAGTCCCTGCGGCTGCAGGGAGCGGAACTCGGGCCTCGAAGCGTCGTACGCCGCCCCCTGCTGTTGGTAATCCTGCTGCTGCTGCTGTTGGTACTCCTGCTGCTGCTGCACCTGCTGCTGCTGCTGCACTAGGTTGGCACGGGCCGCAGAGTAGGGCGTGGGGAGTGGATAAGGGCCCGGGCGGAAGTCGGCCCTGGAGGCCGCCGATGACACGGTCTGCGCCTGCGACGGCTGCTGGCGGTACTGGTACTCGGTAGAGACCCCCTGGTAGGAGGTCCGCTGCGGCTGGCGGTACTGGTACTCGGTGGCCAGCGGCTGGTAGCTGGAGGCCTGCTGCTGCAGCTGCTGCTGCTGCTGGCGGAAGCGGTAGTCAGCCACGAGCGCCTGGTAGGAGGGTGTCTGCAGCGCGCGTCCCAAGCCGGACGGCCTCATCGGCTGCGGGCCGGCCGGAGCTGCGAACTCGCCGCGGCCGTCGCTCACCACCTGTTAGCATCATAGTAGTCGCCGTTCACCCGCACAGCTTCACGGCATCGCTCCAGTTCGTAACGTGACATAATCGACAGATGTAAACGTAATTT
This sequence comes from Schistocerca serialis cubense, assembly GCF_023864345.2. NCBI lineage: Eukaryota > Metazoa > Arthropoda > Insecta > Orthoptera > Acrididae > Schistocerca > Schistocerca serialis. The sequence goes on along the minus strand of NC_064638.1, from coordinate 439,883,682 downwards.
CCGGAGTACCCCAAGGGACTGTTATAGGGCCGTTACTGCTTACAAGAGCTAGTGGATAATGTTGGATGAGTCATGGTGTTATTTGCGGACGACGTTGTTGCCTGTAAGGAGGTTAAAAATTGAATTTCGTATGGCATTATTGGTTCAAATGGCTCTGAGCACTATGGGACTCAACTGTTGTGGTCATAAGTCCCCTAGAACTTAGAACTACTTAAACCTAACTAACCTAAGGACAGCACACAACACCCAGCCATCACGAGGCAGAGAAAATCCCTGACCCCGCCGGGAATCGAACCCGGGAACCCGGGCGTGGGAAGCGAGAACGCTACCGCACGACCACGAGATGCGGGCTACGGCATTATTGGCTGGGAAATCCTACGAGGTGGGTTCAGCTGCCTAGACGGAAAGGGTATTCTTCCTCAGTGCACGTTGTCTCTTCCTTCGTGATTATGTCTGAACTGAATCGCATATGAACGTGTGGGATTGGATGCGTGTTTAGTGTAGTGTGGTTGCTGTTATATGATTATGACGACGATGAAAAGGGTGAGGGTGAAGCCCAGTGCTGGAACATACTCTACTACTCTCAAACTGCACCAAGAGAGCTGCAGAGCTCAACGTTACCATCCGACGGACGGATCACCACTAACAGCGTCATTGCATGATATACAGAGAAGAGGTTTGGAATTTAAGCCAGGGCATTGGTGCAAAGACTGGTGATAAGGATCCTTACGCCACTACCTCTCCTTCCCTTGCACGTCAAATACAGGCAGTGAAAAATTCGTCCACCAACAGGATTCGAACTGGCTTACCTCCAACTTGAGTGCCATCTTTCATGTGTGCGTTTGCGACCTCGACTGCGGAGGAAGGTTGCAGCGCCAGAAGACTGTAGCGGAATGCAGAGGCTCCACAATTAGCGACTACAAACGTAAATAAATGTAAAGTACTGCCCGTAAGTAGGCAAAGAGATGTACCACTGTTTGGTTGCGCTGTTGGCGACAAAACACTGGAAACACTAACTACCGTAACGTACCCACGACTAATCACCCGAAACAACGTAAAATGGAATGACCAGAGAAAACAAACAGCAGAAAGCAGATGGCACTTAGAGATTCGTTCGCAGCGTCTTCAGGACCTTCATCAAGGAAAGAAGTAGCTCCTTCACCCGGCTCTTCACCATTGTTCATCAGTCTGGGACACTTATTAAGTAGGAGTAATACAAAAGCTAGAGAGGATCCGACGAAAAGAGGCGCATTTCGTCAGGGAATCTCTAAATTGGTGCGAGAGCATTACGGATGTCCCCAACAAACTCCAGCTGCAGACGCTATAAGGCGGGTGTTGTGCATCACGGAAAGTTCTGCTGGTGAAATTTCGAGAACCTGCCCTGCAAGAAGAGTCGGGCAACATGTTACTTCCTCCCACGTACGTCCCGAAAAATGATCATGACAAGAAATCTGTAAGAATTGTAACGAATACGGAAATTCACCGACAATCATTCTTCTCACGCGTCATTCGCTAACGGAACAGCAAAGGCGGGAAAAGATAGTGGTATAACAATTATCCTCCGCTACACAGTTCCAGGTGAATTGCAAAGTGTAGATGTAGACGTTAATGCATATCGAAAGTGCTGTAAGTTACGCATTTCGCAACGTTGAAATTTAGTAATACCCTTCTTCAGTTTTCTATTGGACTTCAGCGTCTCATGACCACAGAACTTGATAACCAAGTGTTCGAAACCAGAGGGTAGACTTTCCTAAACTGAGTACTTCAAGAGAAGGAAGGTCTTTTATCGTCGTAAACAAATTAATGAAGTACGACTTAATCACAGTGAAAGGTTCAGCGATCCAGTGTACTGAAACAGAATTTGTAGCATCTATCTAAGGATTTTTTATTTTATTTGATTACTGGTTTCGATTGTGTAGAGCTAAGGATCCCCCGTCCACCAGATTGGAAAAAAGTGTCTGAAATTCTACCATCTTGTTGTAATATGGGATGGCTGCCATGTAAGTTCTCGAGTAGTATGAGTTCAGGAATGGGCAGATCCAGGGTTAGTATGGCAATATGGGGCTACAACAAAGAAGTCTCAATTTCGACTCTGAAGATCAAACATTAAAACATATGCTTCAGTGTCGACTCTATCCAAACAACTACGCGGAAGACGGCACTGCTAGAAGTGCCCAAGTTTTCATCAAATTCTACATAATGTAATATTTGTTAATTGTGTAAATGTGTACAACAATGACTATTTTCGATCAGTTACGATCGTCTTCACAGCGGCTGCATATGAACGGTGAACGGTGTATGCAACAGGCGACTCCCGTTGGCCTCAGCTCTTCAGTTGCCCGTCCTTGAGCTGCAAGCGCACTAGGCCGACTTTTGCCCTTGCAGGACAATTTAATTTATCACAGCTCAGCAAATTTCTACGAAATATTTATAAATTATATACACAATATTTCCTCGTGAATCGATCTAACTATTAACGGAAACTGTATCAAAATCGCTACAGTCGTTCCTGAGATAAGCTTTTGCATACAGGCAGAACACAAGGTGGTGGATTCTAGTTTAGTAATATGCACATGTTCTTCCCCCATATGCTGCTTAAGAGTGGAAGGTTCGAGAAATAGTGTGAAGGTGAAACTTCCTGGCTGATTAAAACTGTGTGCTGGAGGGAGACGTGAAGACATGACCTTTCCCTTTCGACGGAAAGTACTCTACCAACCGAGCGACTCACACCCCCTCCTCACAGCTCTGCTTCCGCCACTCCCTCATCTCCTAGCTTCCTACCTGCACGAAATTCTCCTGTGAAACATGTGGCACTAGCACCCCTAGGAGAAAGGACGTCGCGGAGATAGGCTTTGCATAGCCTGGAGGCTCAGTATCGGAGTGTGCGCTGATACGAAACTTCCTGACAGACAGTTTTAATCTGCCAATAAGTTTCACATCAGTGCACTCTCCGATGCCGGGTGAAAAAAATCATTCAGTCTGAAAAAAGAAAGTGTGAACTGCAGAGTAGTGATGTAGACGTGTTACCTGGTAGTCAGCCTGCTGCTGGCGGGCGGCCTGCTGCTGGAAGTCTGGGCGGCCCCTCACAGGTGGCTGGAAGCTGGTCCTGGCTGCCACCACGGAGTCGTCCTGCAGCTGCTGCAGCTGCTGTTGCAGCTGCTGCTGCTGCAGCTGCTGCTGCTGGGGGAAGGCCTGGGCCTGGGCTCGCGCCTGGAAGTCTGCGCGGGACGGCTGCGGGGGCAGCGGCGACAGACGCGCCGACGCCGCCTCCACCTGCGAAAGGCGGGCCGACGCCGCCTCCACCTGCCACGGCACGGACGCTCACTCACTCTCGAGCCACCCAGCAACCACCGTAGTACACAGCCGTGTAATACCGTGTTACACACTTCGTATCGGGAAAAATTAGATTCATGTTAAATGGTCTGTGCATTTCGAGACCATTAGAGATGTAAATAGTTAGGATTGGACGAGAATGAGGAATTGCTGGGCCGAAATTTAAGAATAGCTCACGCATTCAGCTTAGAAAATCTAAATAGCATTGAAGTAGCTCTCAACCCGAAAGTATCCAGTTCGAGTAGTAGTAGTGGTATTGGGACAATGGATTCATATTTGATATGAGCAGCCGACATTGTAATTCTGTCAGAGACAGCAAAGGATCTGGAAGAGCAGCTGAACGGAATGGACAGTGTCTTGAAAGGAGGACGTAAGATGAACGTCAACAAAAGCAAAACGAGGATAATGGAATGTAGTCGAATTAAATCGGGTGATGCCGAGGGTATTAGATTAGGAAATGAGACGCTTGAAGCAGTAAATGAATTTTGCTATTTGGGGAACAAAATAACTGATGATGGTCGAAGTAGAGAGGATATAAAATGTAGACTGGCAATGGCAAGGAAAGCGTTTCTGAAGAAGAGAAATTTGTTAAAATCGAGTATAGATTTAAGTGTCAGGAAGTCGTTTCTGAAACTATTTGTATGGAGTGTGGCCATGTATGGAAGTGAAACGCGGACGATAAATAGTTTGGACAAGAAGAGAATAGAAACTTTCGAAATGTGGTGCTACAGAAGAATGCTGAAGATTAGATGGGTAGATCTTATAACTAATGAGGAGGTACTGAACAGAATTAGAGAGAAGAGAAATTTGTGGCACACCTTGACTAGAAGAAGGGATCGGTTGGTAGGACATGTTCTGAGGCATCGAGGGTTCACCAATTCAGCATGGGAGGGCAGCGTGGAGGGTAAAAATCGTAGAGGGAGACCAAGAGATGAATACACTAAGCAGATTCATAAGGATGTAGGTTGCAGTAGGTATTGGGAGATGAAGAAACGTGCACAGGATAGAGTAGCATGGAGAGTTGCACCAAACCATTCTCGGGACTGAAGACCATAACATCAACAACAACGAGCAGCGATGGTCATTTACTGAGTTTTCTGATGTCTCGTCAGTACGAGAGACTGGCATTGTCATAGACTTCCCAGTCCGCCATCAACAATGGAGCATGAGTCTGTCAATGCTGACCAGTCAGAAAAACTACTAAGCGACATCATCCGAAGATCCTGAGATGAACTCCAAGAGGAAGCATGTTCATAGGCGTCCGCAAGTTGGAGGGTGACGAGCGGGTGGGGCGGGGGGGAGGGCACAGGAAGGGCATTTACCCCTCCTTTAATCTATCTTCATTCTAATTATATCATTCTCACGCATTTCTACCAATGATTGTCTGGCATTCTACTAAATCGCAGATGTAGCATCGCCGAGTGCCATGGGAAATATTGTTGTTTTTAAAATTTAATTCTGATTTTGCGCTTTGAGGGGGTGATAATTTGGCATTTATTTCTGATTTTTTTTACAATTTTTTTTCCTGTACAACTGGATTTTCTCAATGATTTTTTTCTGTTTAGGATTTTTAATTTTTGGTGAGTTGCTAACATTATTAACTTATTGCCTTTTGACTTCTGCCTCGGGATTTTCGGCCAACGGTTGTTTAACGATTTTCCTGACGTTTCGGCAGCACAAGTGGGTAGTACTGACGGAGGTTCACGTTCCATTTCTGGTGGTGCATGAAAAAAATTTTTTTGGTTTGTAGCTCGTTGAATGCTATGTATTTAATCTTAAGAAGGGTGCAATTTTAGACTGTTGAATCAAAAGGGTGGCGTTCACATTCATACATATTAATAATATTAAAATGTTTATGTATAACATTGAAATACGGGTACCATTTCGGTATTAGAGTCATTTACCTAAAAACATTGAATGGATACCAGTCAGTCGTTTGAGATACAACAAGTTTCTTGTAATTCCCCTCAAATTTACCTTTTGTTTAGCTATCCGTTCTCAAACTCACTGAATCACTTATATGAAAAACGACCATTTTGGAATCTTGCCCCCTCTTGGATAAATTGCTGGGGACACCCACGAACACGCTACTTTTGTTTGTTGTAAGAATTAATTGCAAGTTTCTTGAGGGAGAACGTTAAATCCCAGTGTACGTATTTGTGTTGCTACTGGCTGTCCAGCTGGATGCAATTACTTAGAAACATGAGATTTCGACAGTGTCCGTTGCCGTCATCTTCAGCTAATACTCGTTAAATGGCCGTCTTTGCTGTATCGCGCCTTGAGTATCAGCAGAGACGCGATGTATGGAAGACGCTCATTTTACGGGTTTCGCCTGAAGATGACGTCAACGTACGCTGTCGAAACGTCGTACTTCGTTAACGACTGTACCCGGTGGGACGCCCGAGAACAGTTGATTTGCCGCGAAGACATAAGATGACCGTGTTGTACCTGTTGGTGTGCGGCGTCGAGGGCAGTGGCTGTAAGCGGCTGCGGCGATGCTCCAGGCAGTAGGACGACCAGGCGGCTGGCGGGGGCGGCCACGGGAGCAGCGGGTCCCGCCGGGAAGGGCAGCAGTAGCTGGTAGCTGGGCAGCAGCGCGCCGGCACCGGCCGCCGTCTGCCACGCGCAGCACCACACCGCCAGCGTCAGCACCTGCGGCGCAACAGCAGCCCGCTTTACAGCTGCACACCTGTACCTGCTGTGCGGCCTCTCCTCACGTCACTCAGCTAGGATGTCGTCACCACGACGCTAAAACTTCGTTCAGTTTACCATAGCCTTTATAGAAAGACGGTTCATCCCCAGGGCTAAATAGCAATTTATTCAATTGCCCACAGGTAATGAGACGTTCTAGGGCATGAAGGCAGTCCTAATATAACCAGCCGTCTACGGTTGCTGTTAACTTCCCTGGAAGCACACAGTATGTCTACATCTACATTTATACTCCGCAAGCCACCCAAAGGTGTGTGGCGGAGGGCACTTTACGTGCCACTGTCATTACCTCCCTTTCCTGTTCCAGTCGCGTATGGTTCGCGTGAAGAACGACTGCCGGAAAGCCTCCGTGCGCGCTCGGATCTCTCTAATTTTACATTCGTGATCTCCTCGGGAGGTATAAGTAGAGGGAAGCAATATATTCGATACCTCATCCAGAAACGCACCCTCTCGAAACCTGGACAGCAAGCTACACCGGAATTACTCTTGCAGAGTCTGCCACTTGAGTTTGCTAAACATCTCCGTAACGCTATCACGCTTACCAAATAACCCTGTGACGAAACGCGCCGCTCTTCTTTGGATCTTCTCCATCTCCTCTGTCAACCCGACCTGGCACGGATCCCACACTGGTGAGCAATATTCAAGTATAGGTAGAACGAGTGTTTTGTAAGCCACCTCCTTTGTTGATGGACTACATTTTCTAAGCACTCTCCCAATGAATCTCAACCTGCCACCCGTCTTACCAACAATTAATTTTATATGACCATTCCACTTCAAATCGTTCCGTACGCATACTCCCAGATATTTTACAGAAGTAACTGCTACCAGTGTTTGTTCCGCTATCATATAATCATACAATAAAGGATCCTTCTTTCTACGTATTCGAAATACATTACATTTGTAGATGTTAAGGGTCAGTTGCCACTCCCTGCACCAAGTGCCTATCCGCTGCAGATCTTCCTGCATTACGCTGCAATTTTCTAATGCTGCAACTTTTCTCTATACTTCAGCATCATCCGCGAAAAGCCGCATGGAATTTCCGACACTATATACTTGGTCATTTATTTATATTGTGAAAAACAATGGTCCCATAACACTCCCCTGTGGCACGCCAGAGGTTACTTTAACATCTGTAGACGTCTCTCCATTGAGAACAACATGCTGTGTTCTGTTTGCTAAAAACTCTTCAATCCAGCCACACAGCTGGTCTGATATTCCGCAGGCTCTTACTTTGTTTATCAGGCGACAGTGCGGAACTGTATCGAACGCCTTCCGGAAGTCAAGGAAAATAACATCTACCTGGGAGCTCGTATCTAATATTTTCTGGGTCTCATGAACAAATAAAGCGAGTTGGGTCTCACACGATCGCTGTTTCCGGAATCCATGTTGATTCCTACAGAGTAGATTCTGGGTTTCCAGAAATGACATGATACGCGAGCAAAAAACATGTTCTAAAATTCTACAACAGGTCGATGTCAGAGATATAGGCCTATAGTTTTGCGCATCTGCTCGACGACCCTTCTTGAAAATTGGAACTACCTGTGCTCTTTTCCAATCATTTGGAACCTTCCGTTCCTCTAGAGACTTGCGGTACACGGCTGTTAGAAGGGGGGCAAGTTCTTTCGCGTACTCTGTGTAGAATCGAATTGGTATCCCGCCAGGTCCAGTGGACTTTCCTCTGTTGAGTGATTTCAGATGTTTTTCTATTCCTTGGACATTTATTTCGATGTCAGCCGTTTTTTTTTTTGTTCGTGCGAGGATATAGAGAAGGAACTGCAGTGCGGTCTTCCTCTGTGAAATAGCTTTGGAAGAAGGTGTTTAGTATTTGAGCTTTACGAGTGTCTTTCTCTGTTTCAATGCCATTATCATCCCAGAGTGTCTGGATATGCTGTTTCGATCCACTTACTGATTTATCTTATGTCACGGCAATCGAATCACCACTGAGCAATGCAAATCACTTTTCCAGCTATTTAGTCTGGCTTTCAATTAGGCATTCTACATCTACACTTACATATATATTCCGCAAGCTACCACAGGGCGTATGGCATAGAGTACTGTATACTACTGATAGTAATTCTCTTTACAGTTCCACTTGCAAATAAAACAAGGGAAAACTGAGTCTGTGTGCTTCCGAACGAGCCACGATTTCTCTTGTTTCGCGGCCCTTGCGCGGGAAGCATGTTGGTGGCAGTAGAATCGTTCTGCAGTCTGTCGCATATATTGATTCTCTAGAATTGCCCAGTTTCTTCCATCCAGGGACTCCCATTTGAGTTCACGGATCATGTCCATAATACTCGCTTACTGACCGGACCTATCGGTAAGAAATCTAGAAGTGAAGCCTCTGAATTTTCTTTAATCCGACCTGGTGGGGATCCCAAACATTCGAGCACCGCTTGAGAATGGGTCGCAAAAGTGTCTCCTTTATTGAGGAGCTAGACTTTCGTAGAATTCTCCCAATAAAGCGAAGTCGACCTTCGTCTCCCCTACAACTGAACTCTTGTCCTCGTTGCATTTCGTGCCACTTTGCAACTTTAGACCTAGATATTTACTCGGTCTGACTGTCTCAGTGGCGTACTTTGTTCCCACTTCTAACAATTAAATCCCATAATGTTTCGATTAATATAACAATGTGAAAGACATTTCAACGAATCAAGTCAAATCTGCCACTACAACTCACTGAAAAGCATTTTATGAATATCACTGACACCCCTTACACAGAAACTCCGGTCTGAGAATCGCCAACTCAGTCATAGAGGCGCAACAACTGATGGGTTAGACGAACTGGAACGAAATAAATTATTATTAAGGGAAATAAACTCCTGTTGACGCCGCGATCACGATGACCTTTAAGCATAACTGCAGTTTTAGCTAAAGGATTTTTTTAATAATATCATTTTGCTCTGGAAGATTCGGCTCTTGCCAACTTTGAGCACAAAAAAATGGTTCAAATAGCTCTGAACACTATGGGACTTAACATCTGAGGTCATCAGTCCCCTAGAACTAAGAACTACTTAGCCTAACTAACCTAAGGACATCACACATATCCATGCCCGAGGCAGGATTCGAACCTGCGACCGTAGCGGTCGCGCGGTTCCAGACTGAAGCTCCTAGAACCGCTCGGCCACACCGGCCGGCCAAATGTGAACACAAACGCAAAACTTCATAGAGAAATATCATTGTCAATATATCCGAATCATATGCCACACCAAAACATATAGTTTCGATATACGTTTCGTCATACGCTGAAGAAGAACTTTGTTCCCGAAGTTATAAATTGGCGTCCGAAAATGGCAAAAGCTGAAATTCTAGCATGAATCTTTAAGCTGTCCAGATCGAATTATTTGAAAATATATCGATCGCAATTTGAAGGAACCGTCGAATCATCCATGTCGAACGCTAAATCTGGAAGACTAGATAGGAGTTTGAGCCCCACTGGTTCTAAATACAGTCCGGTGCATTAACCAATGAATCGTCTCTCTGGGTCCTGTGTTTTCGTGTCTGACTGGTCTGGAAACAGAACGAGAATTAACGGCAAGAAATCCTTGACATCCTATTTCTTTCAGTAAACTAGTTTTTAAAATAAAAGAATTTGTAACTGCAATTTGGCTACTAGGACTTACAGCCAGGTTACAAGTGTTGAAGATTCAAACAGTCTTTTCTCCCACCATCCTCCTATCTCTCTCCCTCTCTCTGCCTCCCCCCCCCCCCTTCCCTCGTTGTTTGTACTATTTTTTCCAGCAGGCTTCTGAATGGTAAAATACGGCCCACCGCAAATTCCTCTCCTGTGCCAACTTCCTCATCTCACACTAGCAATTGCACCCAACATCATTCCCTGATGTCGTAACACATACGTGTCCTAGCATCCTGTCCTCACTTCTTGAAATGTGTGCCATATGTTGCTCTCATTCACCGATCCTGTAGAAAAATCTCCTCATTTTATTTCTTGCCAGTCCATCCGATTTTTCGACATCCTTCTACAGCACCACATCTCTAATGCTTCGATTCTCTTCTTCTACTGATGTCTTCCATGTACTCATTTCACATTAACGATACATTTCTTTAGAGAAAAGGGTCATTGTACCGTCAGCAGAATACATTGATCTTGCACTAGGCAATTGTAAAGAAAGTACAGTACAGATAAATTATGCTATTGATATGACTGGTTTCGACCGAACTAGGTCATTTCTATACCTGCAATAAGCAGAGTAACGCAACTGTCACAAGTATCAGCGTAAAGTAAGCGAAATATGCTTCTTACGCTTATTCTAGTTTCCATATTTTAGATCTCGAGATGAGATAATGTTTCTGGATTCTGGTTAGAGACTTTATCTCTTTTGTTTTCTGTTTCCAAGCACTGTACACACACACACACACACATAGCTAACCATTTATATCATTTGATTCTTATACTACAGAGAGCACAAAAAGCTTACAAGCTCAATCTACGAGAGAGTCGAACACGCACCATCCGTTTTACGACGAAACTACTTAGACGTCACTGAAGCCCGTGCTTCTTGTGCCTGGATGGCGGAGTGGCGAGCAGAGGTAGAAGCAGAGGAAACTCTGCTGGTACTCACCAGAGATAGAGCCATCACTGCTTGTCCAGTGGGCAGGAATCGAATGGTGCCCTGACCAGTGGCCGGCACCTTCTTATAGAGGCCTGCCGGCGGGTGTCGGGTTGCGGTAAGGTGATCCGCGGCAAGGCGATCGGGCGCCGAGACGCTCCGGCGGGCCCGCTGGGCCCCGTTTCGGCTGTCTGGCCCCTCTGCGGCCTTCAGACGGCGCGATTTCGGCACCGGTCAGCGGTGCAACGGGGGCGTGGCCGCGAATCGCTGTGCAACAGGGAGGCCGCGCCACTACTGTGCGTCGATCTCTGCCACTAGCCATCTGAAGGAAGGAAGGTTCTCAAGCGGTACCTATACGCAATCAAGTTATTATTAGCATGTACGAGTATGTGCTTATACACTGAAGAGCCAAAGAAACTGGTACACCTGCCTAATACCGTGTAGGACCACCGCGATCACACAGAAGTGCCGCAACACGACGTAGCATGTACTCGACAAATGTCTGAAGCAGTACTGGAGGGAACTGACACCGTGAATCCTGCAGGTCTGTCTACAAGTCCGTTAGAGTACGAGGGGGTGGAGATCTCTTGTGAACAGCACGTTGCAAGGCGTCCCACGTATGCTCAATAACGTTCATGTCTGTACCTATACGCAACCAAGTTATTATTAGCATGTACGAGTATGTGCTTATACACTGAAGAGCCAAAGAAACTGGTACACCTGCCTAATACCGTGTAGGACCACCGCGATCACACAGAAGTGCCGCAACACGACGTAGCATGTACTCGACAAATGTCTGAAGCAGTACTGGAGGGAACTGACACCGTGAATCCTGCAGGTCTGTCTACAAGTCCGTTAGAGTACGAGGGGGTGGAGATCTCTTGTGAACAGCACGTTGCAAGGCGTCCCACGTATGCTCAATAACGTTCATGTCTGTACCTATACGCAACCAAGTTATTATTAGCATGTACGAGTATGTGCTTATACACTGAAGAGCCAAAGAAACTGGTACACCTGCCTAATACCGTGTAGGACCACCGCGATCACACAGAAGTGCCGCAACACGACGTAGCATGTACTCGACAAATGTCTGAAGCAGTACTGGAGGGAACTGACACCGTGAATCCTGCAGGTCTGTCTACAAGTCCGTTAGAGTACGAGGGGGTGGAGATCTCTTGTGAACAGCACGTTGCAAGGCGTCCCACGTATGCTCAATAACGTTCATGTCTGTACCTATACGCAACCAAGTTATTATTAGCATGTACGAGTATGTGCTTATACACTGAAGAGCCAAAGAAACTGGTACACCTGCCTAATACCGTGTAGGACCACCGCGATCACACAGAAGTGCCGCAACACGACGTAGCATGTACTCGACAAATGTCTGAAGCAGTACTGGAGGGAACTGACACCGTGAATCCTGCAGGTCTGTCTACAAGTCCGTTAGAGTACGAGGGGGTGGAGATCTCTTGTGAACAGCACGTTGCAAGGCGTCCCACGTATGCTCAATAACGTTCATGTCTGTACCTATACGCAACCAAGTTATTATTAGCATGTACGAGTATGTGCTTATACACTGAAGAGCCAAAGAAACTGGTACACCTGCCTAATACCGTGTAGGACCACCGCGATCACACAGAAGTGCCGCAACACGACGTAGCATGTACTCGACAAATGTCTGAAGCAGTACTGGAGGGAACTGACACCGTGAATCCTGCAGGTCTGTCTACAAGTCCGTTAGAGTACGAGGGGGTGGAGATCTCTTGTGAACAGCACGTTGCAAGGCGTCCCACGTATGCTCAATAACGTTCATGTCTGTACCTATACGCAACCAAGTTATTATTAGCATGTACGAGTATGTGCTTATACACTGAAGAGCCAAAGAAACTGGTACACCTGCCTAATACCGTGTAGGACCACCGCGATCACACAGAAGTGCCGCAACACGACGTAGCATGTACTCGACAAATGTCTGAAGCAGTACTGGAGGGAACTGACACCGTGAATCCTGCAGGTCTGTCTACAAGTCCGTTAGAGTACGAGGGGGTGGAGATCTCTTGTGAACAGCACGTTGCAAGGCGTCCCACGTATGCTCAATAACGTTCATGTCTGTACCTATACGCAACCAAGTTATTATTAGCATGTACGAGTATGTGCTTATACACTGAAGAGCCAAAGAAACTGGTACCCCTGCCTAATACCGTGTAGGACCACCGCGATCACACAGAAGTGCCGCAACACGACGTAGCATGTACTCGACAAATGTCTGAAGCAGTACTGGAGGGAACTGACACCGTGAATCCTGCAGGTCTGTCTACAAGTCCGTTAGAGTACGAGGGGGTGGAGATCTCTTGTGAACAGCACGTTGCAAGGCGTCCCACGTATGCTCAATAACGTTCATGTCTGTACCTATACGCAACCAAGTTATTATTAGCATGTACGAGTATGTGCTTATACACTGAAGAGCCAAAGAAACTGGTACACCTGCCTAATACCGTGTAGGACCACCGCGATCACACAGAAGTGCCGCAACACGACGTAGCATGTACTCGACAAATGTCTGAAGCAGTACTGGAGGGAACTGACACCGTGAATCCTGCAGGTCTGTCTACAAGTCCGTTAGAGTACGAGGGGGTGGAGATCTCTTGTGAACAGCACGTTGCAAGGCGTCCCACGTATGCTCAATAACGTTCATGTCTGTACCTATACGCAACCAAGTTATTATTAGCATGTACGAGTATGTGCTTATACACTGAAGAGCCAAAGAAACTGGTACACCTGCCTAATACCGTGTAGGACCACCGCGATCACACAGAAGTGCCGCAACACGACGTAGCATGTACTCGACAAATGTCTGAAGCAGTACTGGAGGGAACTGACACCGTGAATCCTGCAGGTCTGTCTACAAGTCCGTTAGAGTACGAGGGGGTGGAGATCTCTTGTGAACAGCACGTTGCAAGGCGTCCCACGTATGCTCAATAACGTTCATGTCTGTACCTATACGCAACCAAGTTATTATTAGCATGTACGAGTATGTGCTTATACACTGAAGAGCCAAAGAAACTGGTACACCTGCCTAATACCGTGTAGGACCACCGCGATCACACAGAAGTGCCGCAACACGACGTAGCATGTACTCGACAAATGTCTGAAGCAGTACTGGAGGGAACTGACACCGTGAATCCTGCAGGTCTGTCTACAAGTCCGTTAGAGTACGAGGGGGTGGAGATCTCTTGTGAACAGCACGTTGCAAGGCGTCCCACGTATGCTCAATAACGTTCATGTCTGTACCTATACGCAACCAAGTTATTATTAGCATGTACGAGTATGTGCTTATACACTGAAGAGCCAAAGAAACTGGTACACCTGCCTAATACCGTGTAGGACCACCGCGATCACACAGAAGTGCCGCAACACGACGTAGCATGTACTCGACAAATGTCTGAAGCAGTACTGGAGGGAACTGACACCGTGAATCCTGCAGGTCTGTCTACAAGTCCGTTAGAGTACGAGGGGGTGGAGATCTCTTGTGAACAGCACGTTGCAAGGCGTCCCACGTATGCTCAATAACGTTCATGTCTGTACCTATACGCAACCAAGTTATTATTAGCATGTACGAGTATGTGCTTATACACTGAAGAGCCAAAGAAACTGGTACACCTGCCTAATACCGTGTAGGACCACCGCGATCACACAGAAGTGCCGCAACACGACGTAGCATGTACTCGACAAATGTCTGAAGCAGTACTGGAGGGAACTGACACCGTGAATCCTGCAGGTCTGTCTACAAGTCCGTTAGAGTACGAGGGGGTGGAGATCTCTTGTGAACAGCACGTTGCAAGGCGTCCCACGTATGCTCAATAACGTTCATGTCTGTACCTATACGCAACCAAGTTATTATTAGCATGTACGAGTATGTGCTTATACACTGAAGAGCCAAAGAAACTGGTACACCTGCCTAATACCGTGTAGGACCACCGCGATCACACAGAAGTGCCGCAACACGACGTAGCATGTACTCGACAAATGTCTGAAGCAGTACTGGAGGGAACTGACACCGTGAATCCTGCAGGTCTGTCTACAAGTCCGTTAGAGTACGAGGGGGTGGAGATCTCTTGTGAACAGCACGTTGCAAGCCATCCCACGTATGCTCAATAACGTTCATGTCTGGGTTGTTTGATGGCCAGCGAAAGAGTTTAAACTCAGGAGTGTTCCTGGAGCCACTCTGCAGCAATTCTGGACGTGTGAGGTGTCGCATTGTCCTGTTGGAATTGCCCAAGTCCATCGAAACGCACAATGGACATGAATGGATCGAGGTGATCAGACAGGGTGCTGAAGTACATGCCACCTGTCAGTGTCGTATCAAGCGCACAAGCCTCACACCATTACAGAGCCTCCACCAGCTATAACAGTCCCCTGCTGACATTAAGGATCCATGGATTCACGACGTTGTCTCCATACCCGTACACATCCATCCTGCTCGATAAAATTTGAAACAAGACTCGTACGAGCAGGTAACAGATTTCCTGTCACCAACAGCCCAATGTAGGTATTGACGGTCCCATGCGAGGCATAAAACTTTGTGTCATGTAGTCATCAAGGGTACACGAGTGAGTTCAAAATGGTTCAAATGGCTCTGAGCACTATGGGACTCTGAGGTCATCGGTCCCCTAGAACTTATAACTACTTAAACCTAACTAACCTGAGGACATCAAGCACATCCATGCCCGAGGCAGGATTCGAACCTGCGACCGTAGCGGTCACGTGGTTCCAGACTGAAGCGCCTAGAACCGCTCGGTCACACCGGCCGGCCTACACGAGTGGGTATCCGGTTCCAAAAGCCCATATCGATGACGTTTCGTCGAACGGTTCGCACGCTGACACTTGTTGATGGCCCAGCATTGAAATCTGCAGCAGTTTGCGGAGAGGTTACACTTCTGTCATGTTGAACGATTCTCTTCAGTCGTCGTTGGTCCCGTTCTTGCAGGATCTTTTTCCGGCCGCAGCGATGTCGGAGATTTGATGTTTTACCGGATTCCTGACACTGACAGTACACTTGTGAAATGGTCGTACGGGAATATCTCCATTTCATCGCTACCTCGGAGATGCTGTGTCTACTCCCTCGTGCGCCGACTATAACCCCTCTTCTGAATTCACTTAAATCTTATAACCTGCCATTGTAGCAGCAATTACCGATCTAACAACTGCACCAGACACTTGTTGTCTAATATAGGGGTAACCGACCGCAGCGCCGTTTCTGCCTGTTTACATATCTCTGTATTTGAATACGCATGCCTGTACCATGCTTCTTTGGCGCTTTATTGTACATATAATAGCATGTTTTTTGGTTAGATGTATAGTATTTACTTGTGATATAAGTCTTAAATGTTATTTTTCAATTACGATCTACTTTTGGTTTATCATATATGTGTATAACTGCTACAATAAGGTAAGGGACCCTGATATCGTCCCCGCTCCTAATTTCGTCCCCCTGTGAATTTTCAGGTTCTACAGTTGATAATAAGTAGTAAGCTGCGCGTACATGCATGACCTTTGTCCATTGTACCGTTGAGAGTGTTTTTTGTGTGGAGCAAGCGTATCATGCGTATACGAAGGAATTCTATTTCTTCGTGCTGAGGTGAGTTAGTCTAGCAGTCAAATTAACAGCCTGCTGTTCCTAATGTGAGCACTGATTTTTCTGTTGTAGTTTCGGTTGTGTAATCGCATAGTCAAGGGTTTCTTCAATGTTGCTGGAGCGACAAATATAATAAACCTGGAGATGTTCGTAATTTCGTCCTGATTTTATTTGCTATTTATAAAGATTACTTTCCTTTTTTGCTAAGGGAAAACGCAAAGGGAGAGTTGTGGATTCGTTGTACGAAATGATTATTTTGTTATCACGTAATGTATTGTTTATCTACATAGAGAGCAGATCCATACGATATACATTTTTGGAAAAAAATTTGCGTATGTTCATGATATTCAAGTGAGTCGTGGTAGTGAAACTGCCTGACAATGTTAGAAAGGAAAAATACATTTAAATTAATAGTACTTTAGAGAATTTTTGTGGGAGACGAAACTACGAATACTTTCTTTATATTTCTGTTTTTGTAGTGTTAAGTTTATGTCATATTTAAATGGTACTTACCTTCAAGTGGAGCATAAATTCAGGGATAGTATATATAAGAATTTGTATTTTTTTCCGTAACCTTTCAGGACTGATACAAGTCCTAACGAACTAAGATGACGAAATTTGGACCCCCTAACTCATAGATTTATGTGTCAGAGCTGTGGTATTTTATTAAATTTGAATTTTTGATTAAAATAAATTTCTATCGTATGTAAGGTTCGGAACTATATTTTGTTCTGAGTTCTATCACCTTCAAGGATTTCGTCGAGCTTAACATATTTTTATTTCTAAGTTCTGTTTGTTCATTTAAAACATTAGTTGGATTTTTTGACAAATATGTGCAGATTTCTATTTCTTCTAAGGTGTTCATATATTTTTCTTTTTCTGTTTTGTGAAGAATAGATAGATTAGTCCTTATGTCTAATGTAGTGTCGATTTTGTCGAAGATGTATTCTAAATGTACAGAGATTGTTTCGCTTTTTCTTATATGTTTTTTGTATCTTGCAGTGAATTTTTGCCCTATTTATCGGTGCAGACATCTTACAGTTACTATATTTAATTTTATATCAGATACCTATAATCATACAATAACTGCATTACCTTATCTAATATGTCCAGCATCTTCGTTGCACCTTTGCGTAACCTAAATGTTTCTCCATCTCCCTCTCCAGCTCAGCCATACCGCTGTGGAACAAATTACTCTGCGTCTTATCCGAAACCACTCTACATTAAAGAGGAGATTAAAGCTTTGTTTTTCGCCTCCGGCGTACCTTCTCCCCCGGCATATTCCAACTTTTTCTTTCTATCCAACAGAAGACCAGTATCTCCGTTCCACTGTACACTATCTGTGCTTTTCTCATTCCTTTCTAGTTTCCTCTCTCTCCATCTCTCCAGCTAACCTTACTTAATTATTTCACGCTCTTCGTACGATCAGTCAGCTTCTTCTCTTCAATGATTCCTTGAATACTGTTGGCATTCCTTTCTGTTAGATGTCACTACTTACGTTCGACAAGAAAGTAATGAGGCAACAGCTTAATGTTAACAAGAATAAAATTTCTTAAATGCTATATTGTCATTACCATAAATATTGTTATTATTGTTGTATATTGGCCATGTACATTACAAATTATAATATTTACTTAGTAAGAAAGTCTGGTTAGTTGTAAGAGAAGGCCTTAATCGTACTAGGTGAAATAAATGCATAAACAAAATAAATAAATAAAATAATTTACGTTGAGACATTTCACAATAAGCAACAATGTGTCATCAAAGTAACACCCAGTGCAATTACACAGTTAGGTGAGGAAATATTCTATTTTTTACATTGTCTATGCAAAATTATAGCTTTATTCTTTCGTTATTTTTCAGCGATGCATTTTCACTTTTTTTCAGTGATATGCAAAAAGCAGAATGTATAGCATAAAAAACGATATTTTCTTAACATTGGAGAGAGAACTGATGTTGAGCAAGGGTATGTATATTCAGTTAATAGGCGAGAGTATGTAAACGGTAGTGGTGTATAATGGTGGTGCTCAACGAAAGAGATATGATAATATGTTGAAAGGGTGAAAGAGGCCGTTTAATGCTACGGATATTAATTACAAAATTTTACCAAGGATTCTGTGAAGGAGAGGAAAATGCCAGTCCTCCAGTTTAATTAGGGTACTTCGACAATTTGCATATCCAGTAACACAGGTAAGTGCAGCAAGTATTGTCCGCCCCCGCTAGCTGAGTGGTCAGCGCGACAGAATGTCAATCCTAAGGGCCCGGGTTCGATTCCCAGCTGGTCGGAGATTTTCTCCGTTCACTGACTGGGTATTGTGTTGTCCTAATTATCATCATTTCATCCTCATCGACGCGCAAGTCGCCGAAGTGGCGTCAAATCGAAAGACTTGCACCCGGCGAACGGTCTACCAGACGGGAGGCCCTAGTCACACGACATTTACATTTCACAAATATTGTGAAGATGCAGCTCTCGAAATTTCTTCTATGATTTTAATTTTAAAACAAAGCTTTGAGGATCGCCTATTACACTATGATCCTTACTAGGAAAAGTGTTCAAATAAAAATTCGATGTCCGTGTTAAAGGTCACGCTCGGCGCCTTGAAGTTTGCAAATGGTGTAGACATCGACTAATTCCTTTCGAAAGTAATGTACTTATTCTCATCACTTCCGTTATTTTGATATTCTAAGAGAATTTACAGAGACATATCAATGCTACTGAAGCACTTGTTGGAAGTTATTCTAATTTTTTTTCCTGTATTACCTTTATGGCTGTTCCCTCAAAGAAACAGATAGCCTTGATCTAAATGCTAATGTTCTGACTAAAATGTAGAACTGTCTACACAATTATGCTTGAGTGAAACATGGCTTTTAAGAGACCTTATTACAAATCGCCGGAAAATTTTTTTTTTCCCAGCACAAAATACGTTACTGAGGCCCCAAATCTTCAGATGACAGCGTATTATCAATCCGCTATGGCTCCAAACAACAGAATTAAAATTAAAATTTCAAAGAATATGTATCTGTTCTACCTTATAACGTCAACTGTGATTTTTCTTTGAAAATTTTACCTCAATTTGTACATAATATATCTGATGTACACACCCATTTCCCATCTGTTCCCACATATTTAATGAAATACGGGGCGCAAACAAATGCAGTCATCAGTTCACTTTAAATATTAAGCAATGACCGACTCAGTGCAACTCAGTGTTAACAGTCACTTTAAAAAAATCTTTCATATATAGAAGTTGCTTCGTCGTGTTCTGTGACCATACTTAACGAACTCCGTCATATCGACGTCAACTTTCCAGGTTCTCACACTCATTTCCCAGGTATGTGTCTCTGGGTGACGGCTCGGAGGTTCATTCGTAGCCAGAAACATGGATGTACGCTCTCTCGTTACAGTTTAATGTTTTGTGGGAAATAAAATCAGCGTTTATAACATTACAGTAACAATGTGAAAAATTTAAGGAAAATTATGTTTTCGTTAATGATGCATACAGTCTCCGTTAGACAATGTGTTCTTATTTACAAGTTCTGGTGAACTAAGCCATATTGTGAACGAACAGAAGTCGAACATCATTTTTTTCCGAAGATAGTATTAGTAGTATTTGGGTATTCTTTATGCTGTACATCAGTGTCGCTAAAGTTTTGAAGTTCCTGGGGTACAGCACAGTGTTTAAATCGTACTGTGAGCTACCGAAAGAAACTAGAACAGAAATAAGAACTTTTTCAAAGAAATTTACATTTGTTTATTGCTCCTCAATTTACATTCTAGTAAATATGAAATGAATTTTAATTAAACTGTATACAAGAATGGAAATTAAATTGAATTGTACACACGAAAAAGGTGTATTGCAGTTAACAATACATTACAAATGAAGGAACAGGTTTTTTATCACACTTATTAACTTTAATGAGAAGGATGGCACTCTTCTTCTCCGTCAATAATTTTTTGTAATGTTTGGGAGAGCAGGTAGTAGCTGCCTCTCGAATAAAGTTGTTCAAGTGTTCATCAGTCAGTCCGCCAGTACTTCTTTAAAAAAAATCGTATTGGAGAACGAAACCTTAAATAGATATGTCGAGTTAAACATTTCCTTCGATTTGAAAACAACCTAGACCAAAACTGTGCATTTTTCTTTAGGAACAAGAGGACAAATATTTTCAGAATTTTAAGAAAGTGCTTTTAAACATACATCATTTTGGAAACCAATCACTTCCAACTCCACTGCAACATTATCTTCTCGAAAATCCAAATGCTTCATGACACAAGTGGAGAGCTCTTCAGCATCTGTCTATTCAAAAGGCGATTTGACAAACTGTGCAACAATGGAAATGCTTTTGAAATCCTGAAAGCATCTGTTGAATTGACCTCTCAAATCTGAAATAATTTTGAGTTTGTTTGCTGTTATAAAGAGGTGTTGAAGAGCCTTGCTTGTCAAGAGTTTGCTTAGAACAGACGAAGCGTTTGTATTCATCCTGAGTGAGATTTTTTCCCCATAGTACCAGCATTTTTTGAGAATGATTCAACATTTGAAATTTTTCCCCGATAACTTTATACTTACGTTGAAGCTGCAAGTTAGGAACATTTAACTTCAAGATGATGTCTGGAGAAAAGCTAACTCCTACCGACAAATCGGATCCTCTAGTTCACGTTCTTTCAAAAATTCTGATAAGACAGGAAGCAACTTTTTAAAATGATATTTATCTTGCCTCTACTAAGCCAACGAATTTCCGTATGAAGCAGTAGATCACCATATAGACGACCTGTTTTACCAGTCAGTGGTCTAAACAAACCTCTTTGAATTGCATGTGCTCCAACTTCGTTCGATATTTTTGTACTGTTTTATAACTGTTCACATTTAAAAATTTTCCACGTTGTAAATGCTGGAGTATTACGCGATGATAAGGCAGAAATTTCGGAAAGCTGGATCCCTTCTCTCCGAACACCAGTGCAGAAGCTCCATCAGATGCTAAACACTTCTTTATAGGAATATTTTCAGAGTTGATACGATCTTTAACTGCTAAAAATAGGTCCTGTCCTGTAGTGCGTCCTGTTTGTGGTCTAATCTTTACCAGCTCCTCTCTTATTTCGAATAATCGAAAGCAATTCTCGCAATAATGACCAACTGCGCTACATCAGCTGTGTCAGTCGATTCGTCAAGTTGGAGGTAAAAAACAGCTGCGACGATCAAAGTCAGTTTTAAGTTCTGAAATAATGTCAGCACTCATAATCTCAACATTCCTCATTAGTGTATTTGCAGAAACCTGTACGGATTTAATAGCAGACATTATCTCAGTTTTATTTTTGAAACTATAAAAAACGGAGCTTCAGCTTCCAAAAATTCAGTTTTCTTTAATTCATCGCCTTCGTAAGGATTCTTTTTCTGGGCAAAAGCGTTTTGAAACGCGGAATAACGTCTCAGTTGCTCCTTTATTCTCATGTAATGGTTTCAAAAAAGTTGATTGTTGAGCAATAAGTGAGGAGTTTTAACCGCCTTACAGTTTGTGTTTTTAGAGCAGAATCCAGTAGGGAATCCTTTTCAATCCCTGCGTGAAAAGTTTTCAAATGACGTTCGAAATTTCCTTTCCTCCCGACTGATACACTCGCATAGCACAGTAAACACAAACATTTCTCCTTTAGCCGGGTAAACAAGTAATCGGATTCCCTATACCGAACGAAAGTAATACTTTTTTTTAATTTTTACTTGAACACTCCATCACTTCAAGAAAGCTAGCTTAGTATCAAACTATTAACGGCAAACCTCAAGTGTATACAGTCAACCACGAGGCTGATGATGTAGTATTCATTTGTGGCAATGACAGCTGCGTCTGAGAAATAAGCTGCTGTTGTCGCGAGCGTGGTCTGAGATCAAGGATCAACTCAGATTAACGAGCCTAGCATTAGCAACCTAGCTACCAAAACTGTTCCCGCGAGATCATAATAGCTCGTGATCGACGGTTTAGCTATCATTGCTCTACACCAACGATCTGCAGAACTGTTTGTTTCGCAATTTAATCTTTCATGAGTGTGTTATTGTAATCTTGGATCAGTCTGGTATATTTTTTTGCATACAACAGTTCTCTTCTAATTTTTTTTTCAATTTCGTTTTTGTGATCATAATCGTTCTTTCATGTTGACGAATCTTTATGGAGGAAGTCAATGCTCATAGATAATTTCTCGAGGAAAATGTTTGCGTGAAAAATTACAAAAGACGAGAAATCCATATTTGCAAAGGAAAAAAACTTTGATGTAGGTTCACTTATCTGGTTTATTTATTTATTTATTTTCCTTTTCCTCTTCTTCACTTTCCTATGTTTGTAGTATAGTTTACGCATTACTTGCGATAACCTCTGTTCAAATATCATCATCATCATCATATTGTGTTGATGTACATTTGACAAACAAAATGGTGAGATACAGAGTATTGACAAGGGTCAGTATTATATTATATTTTATGCAGAAATCACTACAACAAGAAAAAGTTAAGAGAAAATATACTTTCGGAAATGATGCGTATAACCTCTCTAAGGAGTTATTTCCTAGAGAAGGTCAAATAGTATAGTAGCAAAAATCTAGCGAGAAACTGATTTTAATCCTGTCTTGGAGCGACACATTAAGAAACGCAGGGAGTTTGTGATACGAAATAGCATCTTCATAACGCGAAAGGGTCACTACAGGTGTACCACATGGATCGATATTGGATCCACGCATCTTTGTGATACTGGGTAGTTACAATTAAAGTACAGTCACTCAGGGAGGTCCAGTGTGGGATGTAATTATTGTACGGCAGCGAAGCTTGGTAGAAATGCTAACATATTAATGCGGAACCGATCTGCGCTGGAAAAAATTAGTTTCCATTTTTCCCACGAGGTGCAAATTTGGCGCTGTACGAGTATAACGGTATGACATTCACGCAAGCAATAACGAGAGTGAACAGTACGGCTGTGGAGAAGAGAGACCTAGTGCTGTTATTGAAACTGTTTTATGTGAACGGCAGTAAGTACAGTACTGGATTGAGAGAGCATCGCCGGCAGCAAGATGTGAGGAGATGCCCGATGTCAATAAAGGGTGTAAAGAAGATGATCATGAAATTCGAAAGCACGTGTGACCTTGATGTGGCATCTACACTCCTGGAAATGGAAAAAAGAACACATTGACACCGGTGTGTCAGACCCACCATACTTGCTCCGGACACTGCGAGAGGGCTGTACAAGCAATGATCACACGCACGGCACAGCGGACACACCAGGAACCGCGGTGTTGGCCGTCGAATGGCGCTAGCTGCGCAGCATTTGTGCACCGCCGCCGTCAGTGTCAGCCAGTTTGCCGTGGCATACGGAGCTCCATCGCAGTCTTTAACACTGGTAGCATGCCGCGACAGCGTGAACGTGAACCGTATGTGCAGTTGACGGACTTTGAGCGAGGGCGTATAGTGGGCATGCGGGAGGCCGGGTGGACGTACCGCCGAATTGCTCAACACGTGGGGCGTGAGGTCTCCACAGTACATCGATGTTGTCGCCAGTGGTCGGCGGAAGGTGCACGTGCCCGTCGACCTGGGACCGGACCGCAGCGACGCACGGATGCACGCCAAGACCGTAGGATCCTACGCAGTGCCGTAGGGGACCGCACCGCCACTTCCCAGCAAATTAGGGACACTGTTGCTCCTGGGGTATCGGCGAGGACCATTCGCAACCGTCTCCA